>NC_134483.1:363287962-363887962 GCF_040206685.1 Ascaphus truei
GAAAAGATGGCACCATTAACAAGTTCTGGAGGGCTGAAAGTCAATAAAACTGAAACGACTGCAGTGCCTTTATAGTTCCATTCTTCAAAGTTCAGAATATAATAACTGTGCTATACAAAAATAAGAGGCAAAAAAAAGTCTTGACGACTGCTGGGCAGCCAGATAGATAAAATACTTAGAAACAAATAAGCATGCTCGGCTTTATTATATCACTATTTTGAGAATCAAGGTCCCGTTTCTAAACAAAGATCCTTTTATTATCTATGTATAAATACAGTCTCTCCTCTTACTGTGGTGTCTATGATACATCACAGCTATCACCTATTGATTCTAACTTTAGGGCTTCCAATATAACTTCTGTGGCTGGAATATTTAACCTCTCTGGTATGACAAATATAATCTAAATTAATATCTGTGCACTACTGAGTGGCAATGTGAAATAGGGGCCCTGAGATGGCTCTGAAACGCTGGATATAGTTGGATAAGGTTAAATACCCTTTTTTGTCATCTACCTGTAGTGTTGTCTCCTTTACTGGTCCTTTGATTTTGGTGAAGCATCATCTATTTCAATAGCTATACCAGAAATGAGAAGCTCATGCTCCATAGTGTATTAAAGTATAAAAAAAATTGCAAGTTATGAGAAAATGGACGACAAATGTCTACCCACATGGCACATGATAAAAATTGGCATTGGAGATTTCGACATCAGGTTACCTGGACTAGCTTGGGGAATCCACTCCATGACAATAAACAGAGGTGGTCAGGTATAAATCTCCTCCTTCTCGGTATCAGCAAGCGGCATGAAGTAAAGCCCACACAAGGCTCAAACATATATACAGTAGCTACAATAATTTATGAAGGGGAGAGGTGCTAAAGGTCCCAGCAATTAATCCACACTCAGTCCGCCGTGAGGAAACTCCGGCTGAAATGCGGACACCAAACAGCTTGCTTCCACTGGGTAATTCCTCATGCACGGTACAACGTAACGTGATGACATAAAGGAGCCCTATGTGTTTCGTCACCACATATATGACTTCATCAGGGAGTTGTGTTCAATGTATGAATACACAGAGTACTTATGGAGAACAAATTCCTAGAAACTGATTGGCTAATAGGAAACAACCTAATACAAGGTAATGAAAATTAAATCTATTACATCATCCCAAGTCAACAATGTACAACAAGCTCCGTGGAATTCCTGAAAGTCCGCCGTGGGCGAGCGCTATCTTGACTATCCACCCTCCAGGCTTGCCTCCGCTGCTGTGGGTGCACAGTTTAATACTTTCCCACCTCAGTACTGGGGTCCCGCCTTGTTCGTGGTGAGCACAAGCGTTACACTATAGCGTTTACTACTATTTGAAAGTATTGTTTTTGGGTGGGGGGCACACGATTGGTATACCCGGACTCCCGCACGGATCACCAGAGTGCCCCGGACTCCCGCGGGGATCACCTGAGGGCTCATGGATTCCCGCGGGGATCACCCGGGAACACTCGCCGGCCTGTTGTATTAATGGTGTGCCGGGAAAAAAGGTAAACAAAGATTTTTTGACTGACTTCATTTCTTTTGCGCCTGCCTTTAGCTGGCACGAAAATCTGGCATGCTTTAAAGCACGATTGACTTATCACTGTTTAGTGAATCCTGCGGAATGCAAAAACCGGCGCGTTTGCCGTTTTTTGCCTGATCGGACGTGGTTTTTTTTCACGGCTGAAAAAAATGCCTTTTAAGACCGATAAAGCACTGTTATCACTGCTTAGTGAATCGCGCAGCAGGCTGTATCGGCCTTAAAAGCCACTTATCGCTCTTTAAAGCAGTTATCACTGCTTAGTGCATCGCCCCTACAGTGGCGACACATCTTATTCTAACACTGCCCCCATGGCAGTATGCGTGCGGGCCGCGTGGTGACGCGGCATGTCCGCGCGTCACTGTGACGTCACTGTCACGTGGCGCGCCCAGCTTCCCCGACATCCCCTGAAGTTGAAGTGAGGTAAGCGGGGGTACGGGGAAGCAGAAGGGGCACAGCAGGAGCAGCCAGGGGGTCGGGAAGGGACAGAAAAATGCGCGCGAGTGGAGGGGAGTGCACGGAGGAGATGCAGCTGGTGCGCGGTCTAGTTTCAGCGCCAGCCGGAGTAAAGCCCCGGGCAATTACGGGCAAATGTTAGAATAAGATGTGTCGCTACAGTATGTCACTTTTGCATATTTGATACAGTAACACAATGTGACTTGGTTTTGACACTTATTTCCAACATTGCTTTTCTCCTACAATGTCTTCATTTTTGTCTTTGTGATCATATGGACACTTTGGGTTAATCATAGATATCTAAGGTTTATTGCACTGATATTATGAATTCTTTTTTTTTACAAGTGTATTGATTAATGTAATTCACTTTCAGATTTCTTTTCCCTCATGTACAGATAGGGATTTGTTTAGAAAAGTATTTTATCATTGTTTGCTTTTTTAAGATTCAGGACAATCTTAAGATAAAATAAAGAGTAGCCTAAGGATATTTCCTGACTTTATTTGATGTCATACAGACTCACAAAAATCACCTTGTGAGAAACTGTTTCAATGTATTTCTCAGGCTGATTAATCCCAGAGCTGAGAATACAGTAAATGAGAAGTATATTAATAAAGTGGTAAAGACTCTTTTTAAGTTCAGGACAATTACTGCAATGTCATCTAAGTCAAATCACAGTTTTCAGAAATGTACTTCTTCAAACTGACAGCATGTCCTCAAGATCATTTTGTCAAAGTCCTTTGGGGAACTGGTAAACTTTTTATATCACAACTTTTCACTGCAAACTTTTCCCTGGTGCCAGACTGTGCTTGTCATGTAGTTCCTGGTGGATTGATTTTTTTTTTTAAACTTTGTTTTATTGAATATTTTTAGCATGTATTAGGAGAGGAGGAGGGGTAGACAATAAAATAGGGATGTGATACTGTAGGTTGTTTTATCATCACAGTAAATAAGATACATACCTTAATTATACAGTTTACATCTCGTCACATTTACATAGTATTTAACTGGACAGCTTGTGGGCAAATACCTGACTGTGTGTCTCCCTCCTGTCTCTCTGGCCCTTGGATGAGCTGGGGCACGTTCTAGGAGGACAGAGTTAATGTTAACGTGAAGGATACCTGCGTAGGCTACCAGACCTTCTGGAAGGGTGGATTGATTTTATTACCTGTACAGATATTCAGAATTCAAAACATTGACAATATCTGGTGGGATGAGCAAATTTGAGAGTTGCACACAAATTACAGGGGAATATTAGATTTCATGATTTACAAATGTAAAGTAGATGGATTTGAACTTTTTATACAGTTCTCACCCTCATAGTCACGTAGGCTTTTTTTTTTTTTTTTTTTTTTATCATCATCATTTTTTTATCATCCATTATTTTTTTTATACAGATAGAAGTAGTTTAAATAAATGCAATTAGACAAAGTATATTGAATGATTGGAAGCTTAAAAAAACAGTTTGAAACATTCTATATGCTGCAAAAGTCTTGACATTTATGGTAGATATAAGGTAGAGCTGAGAGCAGAGAGATAGTGGGAAACTGTGAGAAAGGGCATGAAAAAAGAGTGACAGTTGGATTTGTAAATATGTTTAAGCGTATAGTAAATATATAATGATACTGCCCTGCCCCTGTTTATTATTTTATAGTTAGGAACAGTGTCCCATCTAGTAGTATCCGTAGCCATGTTACTACTGAAGTTTACAGGCTCACAAAGAGGAGGCCTATGTCATATTGTTGTTACCCAAGTAGTAGCCCTGGGACCTCATCGGTTCGGCTCTGCATAGAGGCCCTGTGTTACCTCAGAAACAGAGTGCTTAAGAGTGGCACGCTATACCCTGCACTTACATAGTGATACCACGGAATGATTATCAAGAAATCCAGGGGGAGCATATGGGAGAGATGAAAAACAACGACACGGGCAATATAAGTGTAGACGTAGGAACACACTGGGAGTTAATCAGATAGTGGTCTTGGCTCTATGTCCAGCCTACTCACAGAATAGAGGTGTTCAAAGGGCGTTGAGGGAGTAAATCCCACGAAATACAGATATGCACCTTCCCTCCGATATCACAGAGATGGATGGGTACTCCAACAGATGAAAGGGAGATAAGAAGAACTACATAGCACAGATCAATAAAATAAGTGAAAGCTTTATAGTAAAATATAAAAAACGCACTTACAATAGTGCCAATAAAATAGGCATGTATCACTTATTAGTGAACCACAGGATCGATCACGATGTCTCTCACCGCCTCCCGCAATGGGTGGGGTCACCTACATCGGCTGTGAATGTCCCCCGTCCTTTGTGCTTTCAGCCGGCACTTTCGATCAGCTGGGGAGTTCTCTGTACAGAGTGTATCTTCCCTCCGTCTCTGTACAGAGAACTCCACAGTGTTTGCGCGTATAATATCACAGTGTTTGCGCCTATAATATCATTGTCACGTACTCACTATAATGATACCACGGGTCATGATAGTAAGGGTAACCCAAGATTGATAGATTTACGGATGCTACGCACAAGATGGCCACTTAAGATGCCAGTAACAGCAATAAGTTTACCTCCCTAGAGCATTACGATTGGGAGCTAATTAGAGAAGATATGAATAGTGCAAACACTGTGAAGATACAAGAAGTATGTCTATGGTGGCTGATGTGGATAATGTCAATGTGTGAGAACATTGTGGACGGCTGTCAATAAACCTCGTTTGTACTATATTAAAGTTACTGGCACCCTTCATTATTCCATCAGCACATCTACTGCCGGCCTGTGCAAATCCAGCACCCTGACAAGGTACGAGAGACTGAGAAAAGCCATATATATAGTCAACTGATATAAACGCCTTAAGAGCCATGCAATTTGTTTGCATTCCACTACACTGAAACCTTAAGAACTGTATGCTACAGACATTATTTCTGTGTATGCCTGCTATGATTAACCCTATACTGACATTGTTGTATTTCAGACTACAAAGTTGATTCAAATTTGTGATACATTTAGTTTACTATTGCTATGATTACTGTGGTGTACAGGCATACCCCGCGTTAACGTATGCAATGGGTCCAGAGCGTGTATGTAAAGCGAAAATGTACTTAAAGTGAAGCCCTACCTTTTCCCCACTTATCGATGCATGTACTGTACTGCAATCGTCATATACGTGCATAACTGATGTAAATAATGCATTTGTAACAGGCTCTATAGTCTTCCCGCTTGCGCACACCTTCGGTGCAGGTAGGGATCCGGTATTGCTGTTCAGGACATGCTGACAGGCGCATGCGCGAGCTGCCGTTTGCCTATTGGGCAATATGTCCTTACTCGGGAGTGTACTTAAAGTGAGTGTCCTTAAACCGGGGTATGCCTGTACTCTATAAAAAAAAAACAGGTATGTTTGGAGTACTATAGGCATAATTTAAAAACGTATGGGGGTTATCTATTAATTGCACCTCAATGCATATTGTATAAGGCTTTTCTGGTGCAAAAATAGCACAAGATTTATCAAACAAAGAAAATCATATCTTATTTTCAATGGATTTAGTATTTTATAAGCTTTATGTGATTTTTACATTACGACAAACATTGATTCAACATATTCAACTGGAGCTGCCCATTTTCCTATCTGCTGTAAAACCTCAGACACAATTTGACCCTTGGCTTTCTTTTATATTTACAATAGCCTTATATCTATCCCAAGCACTTTGAATTCCCTTCCTGTATTGGCCTCACAATCTTTGTGGGGGGTTATTCCACCACCCTTCTGTGAGACATTGTTTCCTCACATTTCCCCGCAGCCTGCCACCCTCCGGCTTTAGAGCATGAACAATTGTTGTAGCACTTCTCTTTCCCTGAAATACTGTATGCCTTCCTCCTGTATTTTGGTGAAATCCTTTATATATTTGAACGATTCTATCATATCCCACTCACCCTTCTCTTCTCCAAGACGTACATATTAATGTCCGCCCAGTCATTCCTTCAGCTGAAATAATGGCTTCCAGGTCCCTTTCATCTACATGTAACCCTGGTCTCCAGCAGCCCCTTGAGACCCCCCTCCCCTGGAGCAGCTCGAGCGCGGGTGCCGAACGACCCGACGGCTGCTTCCAAGGGTGGGGGCTGGAGCAGGGAGCAGCGCGGCTTCTCCAGCCTGCGGCCGGTTGCCGGGGACGCGATCGGGCCGTTGCTAAGGCCGCGATCGCATCTCTAAGGTCCCGGCGGCCGCAGAGCAGGGTGCCGCCATTGCGCAACAGCTCGCGCATGCGCAGGAATAGCCAGGCGGCAGGAGAGCTCCAGAGAGGTCGCGCATGCGCAGGACAGAGCCTAGAGAGTCGCGCGAGGGCAGGGACTGTTCAGGAGAGGTTGCGACGGCCATTAGGGATTCGCGCAGGCGCAGGAAAGGCGCGCACGCGGCCCCAATGTATTTGCAGCCTCCACGGGACTACAACTCCCATGAGGCTTAGGGGCAAGCACATCAGGTGCCTCCGTGTGGCCAATAAGGGCCAAGGATCTCCAGAGGGAGCAATAAGATACATTTCGCGCGCTGAGAACGGCAGTTGGAGCTGGGGAGCTGTGAGGGAAGGAAGGGTGCAGAGAGCATGTGCAGCTCCTGCATCGAGTAAGGTCCCCACATCCCAAGTAAGGCCCCAACTCCCCACCAGGTTAGTGGGTAAGTGTTGAGGGACGGCCCAGATAGGGACGCTGCCCTTAGTGCGTGTGTGTGTGCTGTCTTGTCAGGATCACGGCTGGCAGTGCTGTGAGGCCTGACAAGAAGGCATAGTGCTAGTGTGCAGCAAGTGGCTGTACGCGTTAAGAAGTTTGCAGTGCGTAGTGTAGTGTTAGTGTTAGGGTTCAGTGAGTGTCAGGACTGGGATGAGTTAGGGGAGTGGGGCAGGTTATTACTCCGCAGGCCCTAGGAGATTTCCCCAAGCCACCCCAGGTTGCGGTTCATCAGGGACAGGCCCTAGGTTAGGGTTCCTGTCACGTTAGGGTTAGTGAGAAGGAGATAGGGATATAGCGGCGGTTGCTGTTCCCGTGATGCGGTTGGTGTTCCCGTGATTCGGTTGTGTTCCCGTGAAGCGGTGGGACCCTCGTTGGGGTTCCTGGAGAATTACCTGGATAGGATCAGACGGATGCATCGCACGTCTGACCCTTTTAGAAGCATCGGAGTGCTCGGAAGGTATTCACTATATATATGTGCACCAACAGGCCTAACACATTAATTAGTGACTGCGCAGTCACCCACGTTCTCTACTAGAGTGCGGGACATTGGGTGGGGATTCTCAGGACACTGGGTGGGATCACCTAGTGTTGGGAAGCATCCTGCACGACGCAGTAAGTGTCTCCTCTAGAGAGGGACACAGGTTATGATGTTGATATTGCTGTGATCTGTTTCTTGCATGTTGAGTAAAGTCCCTAGTTAATATATATATCTGTGTGAGTATCGATTATTGTGATTGTCCTGCGAGGAAACACTCCCCCTATGGTGGGAGCCATCGCAGGTGGAGGCGCGGCATCGTTGGAAGTAAGTACCCCTAGTATAATGGCCCCAGGTTCCCCATGGCGGACGCTCAGCCCTCCTGTGAGCCAACAGGTATAGCACCACACTAGAAGTAGTCAGATACACCTACACACCCCAATCTCACTTAGGGTGGGGGTAAGAGGGCTACATACAGTATGTAGTTGACATTATAGTTCCATTAATCATGTATTCTGCCTTTTGATTTTTGTGGCCCAATTGCATTATTTTGCACTTTTGAGCATCACATTGTAGTTGCCACACTCTTGACAATTCCTATAGTCTACCTAAAACATTATCATTAATTATTATGTGTACTCCCTTGCAGTGTCAATCATGTTGCATATATTTCTGTCATCTGCAAAAGGGCATACTTTACCTTTTAGACTATTTGTAATGTCCCAAATAAAGAAATGAAAGTGCATTGGTCTAGCTTTCAAGAAAATACTAATGTCCCAAATAAAGAAATGAAAGTGCATTGGTCTAGCTTTCAAGAAAATGCTAATGTCCCAAATAAAGAAATGAAAGTGCATTGGTCTAGCTTTCAAGAAAATACAGTATAATAAATACTCACCAAAGACTCTTCTACAAGCAACTGAGGATCTAGGGCTTTGTAGTAGGTTGCTGATCCAACATCGTCGAGCCAGGGTGGCTGTGGATTGCAAATAGGCCATCGGCCTGGATTTGTAACTTTGATTTTTTTGGCCATGTGGCCTTGGGTTGATTTATTTTTTTTTGCCCATCAGGCTTGGATCTTTTTTATAGTGTTTGAGTGGGGGCTTTTTGTTAGTCATCAGGCTTGGATTATTTTTATGTCTGATTTTTATGGTTGAGCATCAGCCATTTATTGGATTTGTTCCTGGTGGCTTCAGCCATGAAGATGAGGCCGACGTTCATTCCGGCTTGGGTAACAAATCAATTTTTTTTAATGGTCAACATTCGTAGCCACATTGGCAATCTAAGCCCCCACTGATGGCATATGTAGCCACAGAGACACCATTGATGGTCTATGTAGCCACAGTGACAATGAATGGATTGAATGGCTATTTTTATCACCTATCCATGCTGGTTTAGCTTATCATGCCTATGTATAATGGGCAATATATTGGCCATTATATACATAGGCAAGATAGGGCTAATGCCAGCCTGGAGGTGATAAAACAACAGTGATATTTCTGCCGTTAATTTCTGCCGTTAATTCCATTCCGATAAATATCGTAATATGATGTATCCCAATAATACCCAAAAGTGCAGTATTAGGCCTATTTTTTATTATCGTAACCGAATAAAAATGCGTTATTTTTGGCGGTAATATCACATTTTATGCTTACCACAGCTTGATATACCAGGCCTAAATGTGTGTTCTTCATGCATTCAATTAAAGAAATTGAACTGTGCCTTGCTATATAATTAACCACAGTATCCATTTGTGATTTGCAAAGCTAATTAACACTTGTCCTCTATAGGGCAGTTCTTGTACTTTAAATTGTTGTCCAAACCAATTAGGCATAAAAACGTTTATGCTTGGATACTGAAATCCCATTAAGGTTACCTTGGTGTGTGCTATTTTAGATAGAAATTAATCTTAATATGAGTTCTACAGGGTGACACTAACTGTGTAAGTTAAAACAATTATCTGTTGGAAAAAATGAAAAATATAGTCTGTGCCCATGTCACTACCATCCTATTAAAAGATTTGCAGAGTAAAGCATGAAAGATGATGGAGAAAATCCTTAGTACACTTCATCTTTCTCATTTAAGAACGCTGTCAGAGATATGTCACCTCTTTTTATTTGTGGTGCTGTTACTCACCGTAGCATAGCATTATCAGCTGTGTACACTAATGTTAAGTCTTGACAAGCAAGAGTGGTGGAAGATTCACAACTCAGCCAATATTTTAGGTGTTATGCTGCATAGTTGTCAAATAATTATTATTTAGACACCAATGAAAGACACAATTTTACATTACAACTGTAAAACAAAATGTTATATCTCCACTATAATTATTTCACATTTTATTGACTAACTTGCTACATACAGTAATTTAAATGTGCTTATTCGAGCATAGATCTTTACAAATATTTCTAATGTATGAAATCATTTGAAAGCAGCCTTCATTATTTTATGGAATAGACATGTCTACTACACTAAGCCCTATTACAGTGGAAGTTAAATGTAATCAGCAAAAGAAGCAATCCACACATTGTCCAAATTAAAGTAAAGCTGAGACAAGACGAATCATTATTTTCACATTTGAAGTTATATAATACTCAGTGACAAAAAATAGCTACTATAATAAACACAGTACTGTAAGCCTTAAGCAAAAACAACTAAAGGACATTACTTGCAGACTACCATGCAGAATCATTATGGTTCATTTCATAGTCATTTCAACGTAGATTTTTCGGCAACAATCTAATTTGCAGCACTTTGAAAGTCAATAGCTTTCTGTCCAATGTTTATATTGTGTGCAGAGGTATTGATGAAGAGAACCATGAGGAATCAAAGTGAAATCAACCACAAACTGAAAAGCTACTTTTTGTTGTAGCTGCATAAGCACTAGAAGGTTAGGAAAGAATGCTACTCAAGGTTCACCCCATTGAGAGAGAGGGCTTACAGTGCTTTTATTTACATTTTAAAAACACATTTACAGAAATCAGTGGTTTAGATATAACAAAAAATGATGCTTCTCCTCTGACATGACATCTAGATAGAGGAACGATTATTTTGAACCTAGAAATATATTTACTTTCACCAAGACAATAAATTCGCCTGACAGCATGTTTGCATTATTACCATCTTATGCTGACTTCCATATGAATCACCATGCTTTAAACTACAGCATTTTGTAATAGTTTCACTATAACGCCAATACATTCTAAAACGCATTTGACCTTGTAATCTGACTTTTGGAAAAATTCACACATGACTTTGAGGAGTAAACAAATCCTAAAGATATATAGTATATAGACCAGGGGTAGCTAACTCCAGTCCTCAAGTCCTACCAAGATTTGAAGAGAGAAAAAAGATGGCTGTGCACAATCGGAGAGAACACACAGAGGGCTGGTTAGTAAGCTCTAAGAAAATGTTATTGGCACATGTGGTACAGGATAAAAAACACTCTTAGGCTGCAGTCCCAGTACACCCTGTGCGCACGGCGCAGCGTGCACTGTGCGTGTAAGCACCGCCCCTTAATGGGGCTGGGCCCACTACGCACCGTGACGCAGAAGGTGCAGCCGCACCGTGCGGCAGGGTTTTTCACAACTCAATAAAATTGAGTTTACTCCTAGCGTCGGAGGCGTGGCCACGCCCCCACCGGCGGTTCACCCAATGAGAGCGAACCAGCTGCGTGACGTAATGGCCACGCCCCTGCAAATCCCCGACCACGCCCCTTCCCGTCGCAAGCTCCCCTCTCCCTGTCAGACCGCAGATCGCGGTTAGCGCTGGGACACGCGCCGCCCCCCCTGCAGGGCGCGCGTGTCACAGACATTACTGGGACTGCATCCTTACGCGTTTCACGCTGCATGGCGCTTTATCAAAGATAAAGCTCTTTGATAAAGCGCCATCCAGTGCAAAACGCGTGTAACAGGTGTTCCCCCACCCTCTGTGAGATTTCACTGTTATCTGGTGTTGTTGTGCTGCTCACCTGCTAGGCTTACAGGATACTGAGTGTCCACTGGTGTTAGTTCGGGACAAACAGGACAGGCTTTAGGGATCTTCCCTGTTCTTCATGGGTGCAGCCTCTCCATTTCTAGCAGGCCCCAGCAGGGCTGGGTGCACTTCCTGAAGGAAATCCCTCTTGCACTCCCCCTGATAAACTGCAGTCTCAGGCAGGAGTATAAAACAAACGCTAGTTCTTTATTCTTCATACAGCATGCCAACATGTACACTCTTTTCTCTCCCTGGTCTCTGGAATCAACCACCAGGGCTTGAGGCCCCAAAAGGTCTATCCTTTGCTCCCTAACTCCCTGGTGAAGTAAGGGGTAGTATCCCATTCCCCTGAAGGAGGGGAAGGAAGGTGGCCAGAGCCCTGGCTCTACACTACCAACATCAACCTAAATTTGGATCTGCAGTCCCGTTTGTTCCCAGGGGGAGGGTCCTAGGTCTGAGCCCCTGATAAGACAATACACAGGCATTAGGCCTCCCCTCCCCCCCTGTCAGTCAAGGGAGTTGTTTACTGCTGCAGCAAGGGCATAGATTTAACCCTAACACTGCCTGCGCAGGTACCAGAGCTTATGTGTAAGGTAGGGCAGATTAGTAGCCAAGAGGATACATGGCTACACGTGCAAGAGTGTTTTTTATATCCTGTACCACATGTGCCAATACATGCTTCTTAGAGCTTACTTACCAGCCCTCTGTGTGTTCTGTGTAAAACAAAAAATGTGAGGCGCTTCTAATGAAGGTGTAATAAATAAATAAATAAATAAATATAAAGTGATTAATATCAATAATCAAAGTGCTCATAAATAATAAAAATAAGAATGGCGAACTTCGCTGCTCAACCCTCTTGGGAGAAGATCCAGTTTCTCCTATCTTGGATGGTGGGGAGAAGCTTGTGGGGAGCGCAGGTTTCACCATATGTAAGGAAGAAAATATATAATAGTGTGGTATGTCTAAACAGATATAGCAATTTATACAGGAATCATGATTGGGAACTCACATTCTCCCAGTTGAAATACAGCATTGAATAGCAATAAATGCAATATGTAGACTCAGCAGTATGCAGGGGGGTCTTGCTTGATATAAACTCCCTGGTGTCAGCAGAACAAAACCTCGATGGAAAAAACGACACCTTTAGTGCAACATTGTATGTTCACTATCAATATATTCATAAAAGCAATTGTTATTGCACTTACATGAGCACCATGTGCATAGACACATAAAAATCAATGCGCAGCACAGTGTACACCATCCACCCAACTCCCGAGGTCGCGTCGCGTCACTTCCGGTCCGGCCCGTCGCGTCACTTCCGGTTTAGCGATCGATCGCAGAATGGATCCACACGGGCTCTGGGGCATTCGGGGTACACTTCTGGACTGCTGCTAGTTCACTCAACGCGTTTCGCTGGCGTAGCAGATCGGACTCCTGACGAAGCTTGAGAACTGGAGTTAGCTACCCCTGGTCTATATACTATATATCTTTTGGATATGAATTCCACTATAAGAGGTTTGTCTGAACACAACATTCATCAACCTTAGACTAAGGCAACGATTGCAACATTGTCTAAGCATTTTATTTATATGCAGCAAAAAGGTTTTTTGAAGCGCTGTGCTGTTTGTTTCAACAAACTACCCCCTCTCTCAAGGGCCACCAACAAGTCAGATTTTAAGGATATCCCTGCTTCAGCACAGGTGGCTCATCAGTTGAAGACTGAGCCACTGATTGAGCCACATGTGCTGAAGCAGGGATATCCTGAAAACCTGACCGGTTGGTGGCCTTTGAGGACTGAGTTGGCTACCCCAGATATAGACAATAATAGACTATACAGTCTATTTGTCAAAGCCTTCTGACTGCGATACCTAAGCAAACCTTGTGCACAGAAAGCTCCAGATTTATCAAGGCAAAGGAATGCTTGAACTTTATTTTTCTCTGCCTAAAGCAGTGACACCACCATTTATTTTTTTACAAGGATGGAAACCAAGGGGTCGCCGGAGATTAAATAGCTTTTTTCTGCTCCAGGACTCCTCAGGTTCCTGAGTTACTTACGGGAAAATGTAGTGCACTCCTGTCACAGAGGAAACAGAATGGTGATTTCAATGTTCCTCAATACATGAGCCCATAGAAAGCCTATTTCTATTCCCAAGTGATGCAGGACATTTTAATACTAGGAACTACAGAAGCTACCTTCACCGGTAAGTATCTCGGGAAGTAGAGAGTCCTCGCTGCAGAAACTGACATGGTTCAGCTCCAGGGCCCCTTTGATTCCCATCCTGGTAATAAGGGGAGAGGGAAATCTGTTGCTTTAATTGGATACAGATTTGTAATACTGTATTTTTTTACCAAGTTTTGCAGTTTGGACACTTAAGTGCTGTTGTCATCATGCGTGACCCACAATTTTGCAGCTGGGAGATATTATTAAATACACCCCTTTGACAATAGATCTTAGAATGTTATTCAAAAGAGACATGTGGCGCTTACTATCAAATGAAAAAACCACAGGAAGGCAACCAAAAAAACACACAATGAAACATTATCCAATGCTATCTCAAAAGGGGAAGACATATTCTTTCCTGACTCCATAAATGACAATCAGATTTCTCCCTGGATTAACATCTAAAAGTAAGGGAAGCACATTGTCCATCAACTCATCGTATTGGTTGATTTACCATATGACTCTGGCTTAAGACTAAGCCCTCTCAGAAGGCCAGAAGTACCTGAAGAAAGAAGAGAAGCAAGATGACAACTTCTTACAAAAAAATAAAAACTCCCCAAAGACTCTTCTGTAAGCAACTGAGGATCGACGGCTTAATGGCAAGTTGAGGATGTATGTATGCATGTCTTTATTTATATAGCGCCATTAATGTACATAGCGCTTCACAGCAGTAATACACGTGACAATCATATAAATAACAAATAATACAAATAACACATAAAGGGAAGACGTGCTTCAGACATAAAAGTAATATTTAGGAAAAGGACTCCCTGTTCCGAAGAGCTTACAATGCAATTGGTTGGTAGGAAGAACGTACAGGGACAGTAAGAGGGTGTTCTGGTAAGTGCATCTGCAAGCTGCCTAGGTTTATGTATGATGTGTAAAGTATCAGTCAAGGAGCTACTCATATACTTCCTTAAGCAGGTGTGTTTTAAGGTGGGTCTTAAAGGTGAATAGAGAGGGTGCTAGTCGGCTATTGAGAGTAAGGGCATTCCAGAGGTGTGGAGCAGTCAGTGAGAAAGGTTTAAGGCGGGAGATGGCTTTAGATACAAAATGGGTAGAGAGAAGACATCCTTGAGCAGAACGCAAGAGTTGAGATGGTGCAAAGCGAAAAATTAGGGCTGAGATGTAAGGAGAAGCAGAAGTGTGTAAAGCTTTATAAGTGAGGAGGATAATTGAGTGTGTGATATGGGATTTGATAGGAAGCCAGGAGAGGGATTACAGCAGGGGAGATGCTGAGACAGATTTAGGAAAGGGTAGAGTGATTCTGGCAGCAGTGGTTAGGATAGATTGAAGGGGAGACAGGTGAGAGGCAGGAAGGCTGGACAGCAGGAGGTCACAGTAATCAAAATGGGAGAGAATGAGGATCCAATGTCGTTGAGCCAGGATGGCTATGGATTGCAAATAGGCCATTGGGCCTGGATTTCTTTTTTAGGCCATAGGACTTTGGATAGTTTATGGTTTTGAGAGTTTTTTTTGAGAGGAGGGTCATAGTACTTTTTGTGAAGGGAGGATTGGGTTAGTCATTGAGCTTTAGACTCTTTTATTTTTTATGGAGGGGGGAGGTTATGGTTTGGCATTGGTCCTTTATTTGATTGGTCCCTGGTGGCTTCAGCCATGGAGATGAGGAGGGCCTTCATTCCAGCTGGGTAAGTAATCAATTTTTTTTTTTTTTTCAACTTTCATTTTTTATTTGTGGAAAGCAGATATAGAGAAACTCACCACCCATTGGCGTACATTACATCAAACCACATTTTTGTGTTGAACAGCTGTCGACACTAATAGCACTAGACGAACCACATACAGGGAAACAAGACAAGACATACTCGACTCACAAGACTGGGGGGGGGTGTACACATGTGGTGGGGGGGGAGAGGAGGGGGGTGATCTTGCGAAGCTCTGGAGGAGGGTCTAGGCGACCTTGAGTGACTGGGTATTCTCTCTCGTGAACCTGTTGCTCAGCGTAACTGTTGGGTGGCACTGACTAGTGTGTCCCTACGTCCGTGTCTAGTCTATCCCATCCAAGGAGAACGCATTTATTATTATTAGTGCAAAATTGAGGCGGCGTCCAACCCAGGGATGTTGGTTTGTTCTAGCCATGGGTCCCAGACTTTTAGAAATTTAGTGCCAGAGTCGTTGACCCAACTCGTCAACTGTTCCATCTGGTAATCAATTTTTTTAATGGCCAACATGGATTGTCAATGTGGCTATCCTCATTGAGGGGCAATCAATGGATTTAATGGTGATTTTCTTTATGTGATTTAAACATTTTTTATTTACAGTATGTTAAACATTTTTTTATATGCTTTTCAATGTGCAAAAGCCCGATTAGCCACATTTGGCTAATAAGGCTATTGCCCATCAGTAGGTTTGTTGGGGGTTTGAGGTTAAGGGTGTGTGTGGTGGGAGTAGTTGCCCCAGTGTGAGTGGTTAGGCCAATACATTGTTTGAAGGTTTTATAATTAAATTAAAATGTTAAACTTGTGGGTTAAGCATATTTTGATATCATGCCACATGAATTTATAAAATTACACTTTAGCACGAAGTTTGTAAAATTGCAGAAGTATTTTTGTTTCTAAAATGCAAAAATTCACATTTTTATGTTTCACTGAGAAACATGTTGTTTTGCAATTTTTTCAAACCTTGTAAATACTCTCAAAGCAACATAAAATATCACCAATTCCAACAGTTTAACATAAGTTATGGTATCAGGAATTTTGAGAATGGCAAACAAACTTCCTGTAGATGTCAAGGTTTTGCCTGATTTTGAAGCTAATTCTTCTTTGTGGCTTTTAAAAAAAATTGACATTTGTGCTAAGTTTTTTGTGAGATGTCAATTTTTACCAAAATTCACATACTGTAAATGAGAATGTTTTGGACATCTATAGCAATTGAATCATTTTAACTAAATTCCAAGTTAGATTTTTTACCAATCGGTATTTGCTAGCAATTACAGCAAGAAAAATATTGTATTATGATAAACCCACCATTAGCAAAGTAACTCAAGCATTACTAAAACAAGATAAATATAATAGCATCCACAAAATAATATAAAAAATAAAATGCAAGTTCCTTGCTGTTTTAATAGGCGCTTAAGAAAATCCTTGTTTGTTGTGCAACAAGAGTAAATGTCCAAACAGATCCGGAGCTTAGAAACAACTGGCTCTGTCAGCAGTATGAAAAAGTAACATGAAATCCAGAAATATATTTATATATATATGAGAGAGAGAAAAATTATAAAAGTGCGCAAAAGTACAATTCAACTTGAAAAAGATAAATTTTTAGATGTAATGGATGCTGCTACAATGTGTAGGACACATACGATGCCAAAATATATATAAAAATATAACAAACAGCGCAAACCAATACAATGTTTTTAAAATGATAAACACTGGTGTGAATAAATAGTCCAATTGTCCAACTGTAGAGGATGGGGGTTTAGTATATCTAAAAATAAAGAGAAGAAGCCAATATGGTGAAGTAAGTATATTCAGGACTTTCACAGCATAAGCACTGATTCTACTTACAAGAATGTAGATAAAATAAGCATATCTGTAGGAGTACAATCTTTAACTGCAGCCCACGAAGCTCTGGCGTAGTTAGATCCGTCTCTCCAACACACCAAACGCCGCCTGCTCTCAAGTGTCTTGCGGTGACTGCAATCAGAGCTACTGCTCTCTCCGACTGCTGAATCTCATATGATTATCAGAATGATGTTTCTTTAGTGCTGTCACTTATGTCCTTATGGAAATCGCTACTCCCAACCAGATAGGGTTAATGAACAAATGAAGTAAAAACTTCCAAACGCCTTTAAAAAGGCAAATAAAGAAGATCTATTTAAAATAAGACCATAGGAACTTGATCACATAACTCTACGCGTTTCGTCTAATTGACTTTATCAAGAGATCTTGATATATATATATATATATACAGAAAAAATGACACAATAATCATCTCCCATAATAAGAAAGTTAGAGTTAATCAAAAAACTCAGGGTGGTATCAAAAAGGGTTAACTCAAATACATTCCAGAGTGCCCATTGTCTATCCTAATAATCAGTGGAGGTACTTCGGTGTGTAGAACCTGCTTTGATAAGAATCAGTAGTATAAAGTAGTAGAATTGCAGAGCACACCAGTATCCAGCAAACACACCAGTATCCAGCAAACAGAAAAATAATGATCAAGAGGGGATGCCCTCATGTAAAAAAGATGAAAACAAGCCCACGTATAGAACAACCAATTAGATAAATATGTGTAAATAAATACAACAATATGGGTAAATAGATAAAGACTATCCAGCAAATGTATGTATATATAAATACTAGAAAAACTATATACCGTATTTGCTCGATTGTAAGACGCACCATCGATTTGGCCCTTAAAAATCGAGGAAACTTACTTTTTCACTAACCATGTTTCAGGAGAGGTCCTATGTCAGCGGAGGATGAAGCAGGCTGTGGCGGCAGAAGAGTTCCCACGCCTGCAGATGGTTCAAGATGGACAGTGTCCGGCGGGAGTGCAGCGGCGGCAGGACAGGTCCCAAGTCTGCAGGTGAATGAAGATAAGACAGCGGGCGTGCGGTGGCGGCAGGATATCGTAATAGCAGGAGAGCTGAGCAGGAGCAAAGCGGCATAGGGGAACGACTGGGGAATAGGACACTGTAACCGGAAGTCAGACACCGGTCAACTTCCGGTGTTACAGTGTGCACCTCCCCAGCCATTCCCCTATGCCGCTCTGCTCAGCTCTCCTGCTATTATGATCTCCTGCCGCCACCGCACGCCCGCTGTCTTATCTTCATTCACCTGCAGACTTGGCACCTGTTCTCCTGCCGCCCAACCGCCAGCTATACATCTTTAACAATCTGCAGACATGGGACCTCTTCGTCCGCCACCGCCTGCTTCATCCTCTGCCAACATGGGACCTCTCTTGAAACATAGTAAGTGAAAGAGGGAATTAGTACTGTAGGCACTTTTGTTTCCTTTTCATTTTTTTAATACATCGATTCTAAGACGCACCCCGATTTCAGACATGTGAAAATTGGAAAAAAGGTGCGTCTTAGAATCGAGGAAATAGGGTAAATTAAATTAAATAATAAAAACATAGAGATACAGTATTTCAGTATTGAAAACATTGAAAAAAATATTATTGATATACCTATAGATCCATAAATCAAAAAAAGATTATATATTAAAAGAGTATATGGAAAAATCAAAAAGACATGGACTTGTTATCAACTACAGGTACATATTTATTATTAATAGAGAAATGCATATACAAAGGCCTTTAAAAGATAGAAAAACCTTTTGGTAAAAAAATATATTGGATAGGGAGATCCCAAATGCATTGTTAGTTGTGCAGCCTAAAATTCACCGAAAATTTCAATATTTGTATATTGATGTGTTTCATCCAGGTAAGATAAAAAAAAAGGCTCATTTAAAAATAATATGATTCTTTGAACCACTGTTGCCTCTTTAATTATGAAAAAGTGAACAATATCTTAGTACAAAGGAAAGCTGCATTCTATGTATACAATGTTTATGCATTTTGTAACTGAAATCTATGGTTTACTGAAGGTCAAAGTGCAAGAGACCAAAGCTCATCAGATTCAATTGTTTCCAGTTCCTTAAAATGTATTCAGCTCAAAAAGTCTATGAATCCACACAATCTGGACAGCTGGAATAATAAGATACAGTACTGTAGATGCAGAGATTGGAATTCAATTCATTTATTGTCCTACACAAAGAAGTTTGGGCAGTACAGAACACATCAATGGCTGGATTTTAATCTAAAGACATGTTTATCTTATCCTTGTGATGTCTTCTTTTGACAATTACATGAAATGGGATATCATTTAAAACTGATTCAGGAAAGATAAAGAAAAAACAACAAGGTAACCAACCCTCCCGACCTGAATCTAGATTGCCAGTCTAGACACATCACTACAAAGTGAAAAAACAGAAAGTGAATCCCTGCGTTCCCCCATTGGGCTAACAATAAATGGGGAAATAAATATACATAGTGAAACCTAAGTCTGTAAGACAAAGTCTTTTGGTTACATCCTTTGATCAAATAACGACAAGCCTGCCAACCAACATCAAGGTAAGTCTCAGTAGTAGATCTCTCTGCTAAATGCATACAAATGTTCTGTGAAATATACCTGAAGGGGTTATTAAACTAAGCATAATATTATGTAATTTAGTGCAGTTAAAAACTGGTATATACCAGTGAAGATACTTACATGTATGCCAGTAAACTTTAAAGTGCATTTACAGGGACCTTACTGGGAGATTATATACCTTGAAAAGGAGGGACTAACCTCCCACAAGCTGCTCAATAAGCAGTTACAGGTGGATTGGCTAAATACATTAATCACACCATAATAGTGGTGTCCACTGGAAGCATGCTGCTAGGAATTTAAATCGGCCCAACAGAAAATGTAAAACAAATATATATACAGTATATATATTCACCGCGCTTCTCCATGTAAGGAGCATGCTGCTGGTGAAAAGATTGGCCATACATATGTGAAAAAACAGAACGTGAATCCCTGCGCTACTCCCATGTAAGGCCAATCTTTTCACCAGCAGCATGCTTCTTACACGGAGAAGCACGGTGAATATATAAATATTTATAAATATATATAAACTACAAAGGATCAACAGAGCTGAGTACTGACTCCCAAATGACAGTGATATTTTGCCTTTGTAAGGAGACAGTGTATGAAGAAGTATTATGTTTGTAAGTAAGAGATTATGGCACCAACACTGAAATAAAGTAATTATTACATAACCACACTGAATTCAAACACTGAAATGACCTCATTTGATCATTGACTCAAACCTGTGAGATGATATGCTAAATTCCAACCTATTGACTCAATTCTTGTTGGTGATGGATAATGACACACAATAAATTCTAAATAATAATTCTAAAGGAACTGCATTGTGGAAGTCACTATGCACATACAGTAAAAGCTTTGAAATGTTTTCACCCTGTACGGTAAGTGCTTTACTATTAAATGCTTTACTTTAGATGACACACACACCTCTTATAGACTTTAACATGGACGGTATCGATTGTTCATGATAGTCTATGCAAATTAAAATGCTATGTGGCTATTCATTGAATTAAAGAAAAATATGAATGGTCATACCTTGAAAGGGTGGTTTCGTTCAGCAATGGGACTCATGGGAAGTGAAGTTGTACTACTTGCTGGGCTCATGTCAGTACTCTGTAAATAAAATATAATAGGTGAAAACATGCCAGGATTATGATTACAGATAGAGACGTAGCAGCCGTTATTGTTACCACTGGTGCATTGCAACGGGACGCATACAACACGCCAGCAGCTGCAATCAAAAAAAGGGGTGGGGATGCAATAACGCCTGTTACATCTGTATTTACTGTTGAAATAAAAACATCAACAACTGTCACACCACAGGTCAAAAAAGATTTATTATGCCGGTACGTTTACTAACAAATAAAAACATGCTGAATTAATTTCACGGTAACCCCCAGATCACATTTGTATCAGCATTTTGTGTCTGACAGCTTTTTGATTGGTTTACAAGTTGGAGTGTTTTGCAGTTGCAACCATTTCTAAAGGCCTTTGACAGGTTGTTTTCTTTGTAGGGTTTTGATAAGAGCAAGAGCAACAAGATAAAGTTGGAATGGTTAATGCCAAGTAAAAAAAAAAACAAAACCTTTTTCTAGTGGGGATAGACAAAGAAAATCCCCAGCCTATAAATACTATACAAAGTAAGAGGTTGTTGAGCATGCACTAGCAGAAATAAAAGTAATTTAGAAACCATAACTCATTACAGTGAAATATATTTGCTTTTAGATATGTTGTGATACAGAAAACGTGACTTCTCTTTCATGCTCTACTTAAAAAAAAAAAAAAATACTATAATTGCCAGTTTTACAATGATTAAACCCTTCAATTTGGCCCAGATACATCAAGCAGTGCTATGGAAAAGAGATGTTATCTAGGATCAGCGGTGCGCAAACTGGGGGGCGCGCAAGATTGTTATGGGGGGGCGCAGGAAGCAGCGGTGATTTTCCCAGGAGCAGAAGAAAAAAAGCCGTCTGTAGCTGCAATTTTTTTTTTTTGGCCATTAGGTGGCGCTGTGCTGCACAGCAGCATCTCCTTGCTTCCTGCATCAGCGTGTGTGACATGGGGAGAGGGGGTGAGTGAGACTGGAACATGGGGGATTGAGACTGGGACATGGGGAAGTGAGACTGGGACATGGGGGAGTGAGACTGGGACATGGGGGAGTGAGACTGGGACATGGGGGAGTGAGACTGGGACATGGGGGAGTGAGACTGGGACATGGGGGGAGTGAGACTGGGACATGGGGGGAGTGAGACTGGGACATGAGGAGAGTGAGACTGGGACATGGGGGAGTGAGACTGGGACATGGGGGGGTTGAAACTGGGACATGGGGGGGGATGAGACTGGGACATGGGGAGGGGTGAGACTGGGACATGGGGGGGTGAGACTGGGACATGGGGGGGGAGTGAGACTGGGACATGGGGGAGTGAGACTGGGACATGGGGGGGTGAGACTGGGACATGGGGGGGAGTGAGACTGGGACATGGGGGGGAGTGAGACTGGGACATGGGGGAGTGAGACTGGGACATGGGGGTGGGACTGGGACATGGGGGGGTGGGACTGGGACATGGGGGGTGGGACTGGGACATGGGGGGGTGGGACTGGGACATGGGGGGGTGGGACTGGGACATGGGGGGGAGTTGAGAGTGGGACTGGGACATGGAGGGGGGTTGAGAGTGAGACTGGGACATGGGGAGGGAGTGTGAGACTGGGACATGTGGAGGGAGTGTGAGACTGGGACATGGGGAGGGAGTGTGAGACTGGGACATGGGGAGGGAGTGTGAGACTGGGACATGGGGAGGGAGTGTGAAACTGGGACATGGGGAGGGAGTGTGAGACTGGGACATGGGGAGGGAGTGTGAGACTGGGACATGGGGGAGTGAGACTGGGACATGGGGAGGGAGTGTGAGACTGGGACATGGGGGAGTGAGACTGGGACATGGGCGAGTGAGACTGGGACATGGGCGAGTGAGACTGGGACATGGGGGAGTGAGACTGGGACATGGGCGAGTGAGACTGGGACATGGGGGAGTGAGACTGGGACATGGGGGAGTGAGACTGGGACATGGGGGAGTGAGACTGGGACATGGGGGGTGAGACTGGGACATGGGGGGGTGAGACTGGGACATGGGGGGGATGAGATGGGACATGGGGAGGGGTGAGACTGGGACATGGGGGGTGAGACTGGGACATGGGGGGGTGATACTGAGACATGGGAGGGGTGGTGAGACTGGGACATGGGAGGGGGTGAGACTGGGACATGGGGGGTGAGACTGGGACACGGGGGGTGAGACTGGGACATGGGGGGGGTGAGACTGGGACATTGGGTGGGGGGGTGAGACTGGGACATGGGGGGTGAGACTGGGACATGGGGGGGTGAGACTGGGACATGGGGGGTAAGACTGGGACATGGGGTGGTGAGAGTGGGACATGGGGGGGGAGTGAAACTGGGACATGGGGGGTGAGACTGGGACATGGGGGGGAGTGAGACTGGGACATGGTAGGGGGTGAGACTGGGACATGGGGGGGTGAGAGTGAGACTAGGACATGGGGAGGGAGTGTGAGACTGGGACATGGGGGGTGGGACTGGGACATGGGGGGTGAGTGAGACTGGGACATGGGGGAGTGACTGTGAGACTGGGACATGGGGAGGGGTGTGAGTGACATGAGGGGGTGAGAGTGTGAGATGGGGAGGGGGGTGAGAGTGAGTGTGACATGGGGAGGGGGGGTGAAAGAGCTACATGGGGAGGGGGGTGAGAGAGAGACATGGGGATGAGAGAGACACGGGAGGGAGGGAGAGACAGACACTGGAGGGAGGGAGAGACAGACACTGGTTGGAGGGAGGAAGACACACAATGGCTGGAGGGAGAGTGTGAGAGAGACACCGGGTGGAGGGAGAAACAATAGCTGGAGGGAGAGTGTGAGAGACACCGGGGTGAGGGAGAGACAATGGCTGGAGGGAGAGTGTGAGAGAGACACCAGGTGGAGGGAGAAACAATAGCTGGAGGGAGAGTGCAAAAGAGACACTGGGGGGAGGGAGAGACAATGGCTGGAGGGAGAGACAATGGCTGGAAGGAGAGTGAGAGACAATGGGGGGAGGGAGACAGACACTATTGGGAGGGAGAAAAAGAGAGAGACACACAGGGGGAGGGAAAGAGAGTGGGGGGAGACACTAAGAGGAGGGATAGAGAGGGACTGGAGGGGGAGTGAGAAATACAGGGAGAGGGAGAGACTGGGAGAGGAGTGTGAGACTGGAAGAGGGGAGAGAGTGAGAGACAATGGGGGAGGGAGAAAGAGACACACACTGGGGGGAGGGAGTGGGAGACACTGAGGGGAGGAATGAAGAGGGACTGGAGGGGGAGTGAGAAATACAGGGAGAGGGGGAGAGGGAGAGACTGGGAGAGGAGTGTGAGACTGGAAGGGGGAGAGAGGTCCTGAGAGATTCTAATGTGGCGGGAAGAGAGAGATTAATAATACAGCAGAAATGGGGACGCTATTAGACAAATATCATAATATTTATTTTTAAATTATGTAATTTGTGTTATAAATACTTTTTTTTGTAGACGCGTGGCGAAGGCGTTACAAAGCTGGTTCGCCCTCAATGGCTGAACCAGCTCACGTGCGCTGACGTCATGTGATTTTTGATTACATCAGGCAGGGGGGGCCCGAGAAATTTCATGGATGAAAAGGGGGGCTCGGCATAAAAAGTTTGCTCACCCCTGATCTAGGTTACCTAGCATTCTAGTTGACCAAAAATGTACACATTTTTTGAGATAACATCTCCACTTTTCCTTAGCACTGCTTGATGTATCTGGGCCAAAGTTTAAAAGGTATTAAACCTTTCAAAACAAATACAATTATAGTGCATTAATCAACTTCACTCAGCACAAGAAATACTTGCCATCAGTAATGTGTCAGTTCTGTAACACACCTCCAAATCCTAGATTCCCCTGACACCAACATATAAAAGGAGTGATCTTTCAAAATGTTCAGGCTGCAAAACTGAAACATAAAACCTACTGGTACACCCAATTATGTATTAAAAGAACACATCTCATTGAAACCAATCTGTTTTTTATTTATTTGACAAATCAGGTGCCGTTTGTTTGTCTCAGTTCTGCAGCCAGGAGATTTTGATACATCCCACCTGAAGTCCACAATACGGTCACCTAAAAAAGAACCTTGACTGTTCGGGGCTGTTCATACAGTAACGTGGCAAGGTGGTAAACAGCAATGCTGTAGCATTACAATGAGGTACATGTGGAGTACTTTGCACAATGGTCCTAGTAACTACTTCACATTTCCCCTCATACAGCAGTTATGGACTTTAGAACTTGCGGTGCTCTTGTTAAATCGAGAGTCTCCTAGTAACAACTCCAAGATAAACAGGAACATTTGTTTGCAGTCTCAAACCGTTTTTTTGTGAGCTGAGCTCTTTATCTCATTTTGCAGCACTGGATGTAGTACAGGCCAACTGAATGCTGTATTTTCAAGTTTAGACTGGACAGCAGATTGCATGTTTCTAATGCTATCATCTGCAATTTTTTTTTACTTATTTTGGGGTTGGGGGGACACATGCCAGCTCAATTACTGAAGCAATTGTTGCAAGGAGATACACAGATAGTTCGAGACATGCCCTGTAGCCCCATAAGACTCCTCTTTCATGCATGCAAATAGTGTACTCTATAGTTTGCTTTGATAAAAATCATATACGTCTTACAAACTACTGGTGACAGCTGTCAGCAATTTGATTCCTTTCTCTCTAAATTCACAAGTTTGTTACAATGAACATTTCCCATGGTGACAGATACACATCAAGTTCACAACATAATTCACTCACATGCCTAACTGTGATAGCATTTTTGCTCATATTTGTGAGATGAAAGGAAACACTGGATGATATGAAAGTTAGTGGTTGTCTTCCTAAACCTGTACTGCCAACTTTTAAAAAATAATATGAAAAAGACCATTTATCTAAACAGCAGAGCTAAATATGCAGTGCAGTGGGGTAAGCTATCTATTGCATCTCATTTTGTAATATGTGCTAGTTTAATGAGTTCCAGTAAAATCATATACATTCATGCTGGTCTAGCCATATACTCTATTGCACTGGTTCCCAACATTTTTAACACTTTGCACCCCCTGTTAAATTTTTTTTTTTTTCCGCAAACCCCTAATTAATAAATGTTATTATCTACTCAGACTATTGCCAACAAAACAGTTTCATCGATCATAGTGGCCTGAGCTTGTGGGGGAAACACACACTTAATAAAGCACCAAATTGCACCTCAGTGTGTGCAGGCAGCATGTATAGCTGTCAATTACTAAGGGAGCATCCAAAGTCACGCCCCACAATGCATTGCTGCTGTGGATGCAAAGCACTGCGGGGAGCGACTTTGGAAGCTCCTGCGGTAATTGACATCTATAACATACACACCAAGGTGCAGTTTGGTGCCTTACTAAGTGCCCAGTCCCCCTACAGGCTCAGGAACAAACTATACTCTCTGGTAACCACCATTATAGGTTTTTTTGGGTGAACCCCTTGGAGACACCTCATGAACCCTGTTGGATATCATTGCTTTATTATAACTTGTCCCATAAAGGCGGTTTGCCTTGAATTTCAATGAAGAATGGGTCTGGCAGCAGTGTGCACTTTAGAAAAAAAAAATTTCCTTAAATTACTGGTAAGTTTGGAACATACTTTTGTTTAACATATGCTGAAATGTATTACACTCCGAAAACAATGGTATGAGAAGTAGATTAATATATGAAGGAAATATATGTACAACTATATTGGCATGCAGGGTTTGCTTTTATTCAATTGAAAGAGAGCTTGCACAGTGTGCTAAATATCAAAAGTTGACCTGTAGCCCCTAATTTGATTAATATTCTGTACTTTACATTTCCTAACTGACAGTTTAACTGATAAACAAAAAGTAGGGGAAAATGACAGTAATATATGCTCAAAGTAAAAGATAACACGTATCATTATCATTAGTATGTGTACGGCATGCAAGCTAAGACCAAGAAACCCAGATTCTGATGCCAAGTACCTGAAAAAAAAAGTTGAATCGGACCTAAAGGCTGCCCTTAACCCTGCACTTCTGCTAAAGCATCCAGGACCTTTCACTGCTGCAACTTTTCCCTTCCTTAAAAGGCTGTGTCACCGCTGGGTGCACCACTGCTCCCGGGTGTAACCACGACTGCCGAAACACTAAGTCATGCTACAACTGTAACTGAACAATGACAATGTTTCATCTTTCCCATATAGGCGAATACAGGTTATTAGTCACAAAATGTCTTGGGAAGGCAGTTTCCCTTCTCAAGAAAAATCTTGTCCTTGAAGCCTTAAAACAAGAGTTACCTTGACTTCTACAGTGATTACCTCCTTTAATTTCTAAATATGTGACTAAAGAATATCTGCCACTTTATTGTAAGCTTTTGATCACCTTCTAAAGTAATTCTGTAATTTCTGCCCAGAGAAATTAGGCCTGTATGAGTGAGTGGTTTCTGTATAATATCTGATAAGTAAGGGGAAGGAAAAACAATGTTGCGAATTTCGAGTTTCTAGGCTTCCCAGAACCATTATGGAAGGACTATACTTTTACACAGGACTGGCTCTACAAGCCTTGTACTGTAGGACTTTCTACCACGAAGATGATTATTTTGGGTGAATGTTGAGCTGGACTGAAATGTTTTGCAGGACAAGAAAATAATAATGATTTTCCTTTCTTTCATTCTTTTGGAGTAGGACACAGTCACTAGATCAAATAAACTATTTAATTCAGATCTCCCAAATGTTGTGTTCTTTTGCCCCTACAGCTACACACAAATATCCAAGCTTAGGCTTCATGGTGAAGTGGCATTATACTTTAAACCAGCAAGTTACCTTCTGAAATTGTGTTATCTTCTCTCTATTCAATAATCGTTTGCATTTCCCCCCTTTCACCAAATAACTATCCATCTGCTGCAGTGCACATCAATACCATAGCTGGATAGATTTTAATAACCTTCCCCTATACCACCTTATCTTCAGCAAACTCACTGGAAGCTCCTTCAAAGACATATCAAGGCAACCTGTCAAGATCTTCCCGTTGTGAAGCAATGATGTAGATGTGTTCTCCTCAAGGTACTGTATTTCTGTCCCTTAATTTAACTAGGCATACGCAATTATAGCAAGCTCAAAACCCAGACCCACATTATTATATATTTGTATATTTAATTGTGCCAATTGGTGTGCTATTGGGAAAGTGACCTCAAATATGCAAGAGGAAACAAAGAAGCCCCGATGCACATCCAATATGACAAATTATTTAGTTAATTTCTATAGGGTTTTTGTTCTCAAACAGTAAGTATGGGTCATTTAGTTCAATCTTTTGGCCAAAACATATCAAGTCTGCAACCACGTCAAGGTCAACCCGATTAGCAGGTCCTACACTACCAATTATATACTGTGTCCTTTTGTATGTTTTCCACTGCATAGAGAAAATAGAAAACAAAACAATAATTGTCAAAAGCATGGGATGTGTGATATATACGTGGTGCCTAAGGGGTTACAATGTAGCAGCACTATATATGGTATGTGTGAGCTACAGTGCACTTAAAGCTGGTTAAAAAACATAAGTTCCCTAAAAAAAAAATTGTGGAACAAAAAGAGTCAGAAATAAAATTAAAAAAAATACACCCCATGCTTATTGCTATAGGACCTGCTGATAGGGTTTTACCTTGACGTGATTGCAGCCTTGATACTGTATGTTTTATCCAAAAGATTGAAATACTGTAGATGACCCATTCTTATAAGAAGAAAAAAATGTATAGAATACAACTAAATCATTTGTCACATTGGATGTGCATCGGGGCTGCTTTGTTTAGTGTTGTATATTTGAGGTCACGTTCCCAGTAGCACTCCAGTTGGCACAATTAAATATATAAATATATTATACTGTGGGACTGGGTTTTGAGCTAGCTGAGATTGTGTCTAATTAGAAATTGTTGGGAGGACAGTGACCCCACTTAGTTTAAACTCACACAACCTACCCCTATTTAATTAGTATGTCCAAGCACACATGTGAAAGCAGTACTTCAGTGAGAGATTTCTTCCCCCAGGAGAAAGATGGTAATAACCTTTGCTATAGCATTAAGTATGGGGAAGTAACTGTATTTCTTTCACTATATTTCTTAGGGCACTTCTTTTTTTTAACTCACATATAGTGCTCCTAAAGTTAAACCCCTTAGGCACCATATACATGTCACACATCCCATGCTTTTGACTATATCATTGTTATCTTTTCTCTGTTCTCTAGGCAGTGGAGGAAATACAAAAGGACACAGTATAAAATAGGTAGTGTAGGACCTGCTGATCGGGTTTTCACTGACGTGGTTGCAGGCTTGATACGGTTTGGCTAAAATATTGAACTAAATAACCCATACTTATGAGAAGAAAAAACATATAGAAATTAACTTAATAATTTGTAATATTGGGAGTGCATTGGGGTTTCTTTGTTTACTGTTTAGTTTAACAAAACATACTGTAGCAACTCTTGGTGTTATGTGATGCACTCACCTGTAATCCCTTGGAATCATTCTCTTCCTAAAGAATGGAAACACACTCACAGTTTTACAGCCCTCTGCTACCACTGCTACTTCTAATGAGCTCCGAAATAAACACCTACTTACTGTACTTCACTGAATTATCAGTACTCATGTACTACCAGATGCTCCCACACGGTTATGTCTTTAGTTAATTATACTACAGACAAATAAGTCATGGGTGTTACAACCCAGAATATTTCAAAAGTATACATCCCCATTCGCTTTTTCTATCTTCAGAACTTTGAAAGTAGAGTCTTAATGGGTTGATTCAATATTCTCTTTAGCTGTCAATCATACAGTGATCAACCAAAAACTGCCATTTAAGTCAATGATAGTGACAAAGGGTGTTATTACGGGCGGAGATCCTATATAGAGTGATAAATAGTGCTAAAATTAGTGATATGGGGTACATAAACAAGTGTACAATAAGTGAATAAAATATGTGAAAGTGCAAGTGCTAAAAAAACAAATATTTCAGTGATAATTCGCAGCTCTACCCCCTGAAAAAAGGTTCTGTTTTTCTTTTTCCTTGTAGTTAGCTCGAAGCTTTGGGGCACGCAGATATCACCATATAAAAATAAGAATAGAAAACTACATAGTGTAATCAACTTTCTCAGAATTGGAGTCTAGGTTTTGTGTCAAATAGGAACTCACAATTTCCTAGATGTGTGATTCGCAAGATGCAGTTATAGGCTTTTCTAGCGTTGATCTTTAGTATTGTTGATCCCAGTGTGATGTATCCTCGGGGAGAATAAAAATACCACAATAGTGTAACTCTGTATAAAATTCAAATGTATATTGAATAAAATTTTACACTTACATAAGTCACAGGTATATGGGCACGTAAGTATTATAGTTGAGTGGCTGGTTCGTTTCTCCACTGCTCCAGTTTGTGTCTCTCACTTCTGTTCGCCGGGCTCCAGATGAGCACCACGTCACTTCCGGTGACGGGTCGCGTCACTTCCGTTGCCTTCGGGACCATGCAGGAGGCCAGGCAGCACTCTTGGAGGAACGTAATCACGCCTACTACGCCGACTCTACGTGTTTCGCTTTACAGCTGACTCCTGAGGAGTGCTCCAAGAGTGCTGCCTGTCCTCCTGCATGGTCCTGAAGACAACGGAAGTGACGCGACACGCCACTGGATGTGACATGGCGCTCATTAGGAGCTCGGCGAACAGAAGTGAGAGACACAAACTGGAGCAGTGGAGAAACGAACCAGCCACTCAACTATAATACTTACGTGCCCATATACCTGTGACTTATATAAGTGTAAAATTGTATTCAATTTACATTTCAATTTTATACAGAGTTACACTATTGTGGTATTTTTATTCTCCCCGAGGATACATCACACTGGGATCAACAATACTAAATATCAACGCTAGAAAAGCCTATAACTGCATCCTGCGAATCACATATTGTGTGAAATGCTGTTTTACTCCTAGGAAATTGTGAGTTCCCATTTGACAAAAAATCTGGACTCCGATTCTGAGAAAGCTAATTACATTATGTAGTTTTCTATTCTTATTTTTATACTAGCTGATAGACCCGGTGTTGCCCGGAATGTGAATGGATAAAAAAAAAAGAATGTTGTTTGTAATAAAAAGTATATGAATGAAATAGAGACTAATAAATAAATAAAAAGACTAATATATAAAATGTGTAAAAAGGTTTTATTGTCGTTGATGAAGAATAAAAAGTGGTATATAAATTTGGCCATTTTATAAATTCAATTGACACTGCGTAGGTGCACGCCATTGTAGAAAGAGATATAAATTTGAATAGTAACAGACTTTGTCGGCCATTTTAAAACATTTGAAAAGACTGGCTAGGCGAAGGTAGGGGCGGGAATAGTATTTATACAAAAGTAAACGGACGGCATTTTAGTGATATAAATTTATTGTAATTGTAAGTGAGTTGTTTGAGAATTTATTGAAGTTCATAAAGAGTAGCTACGGGTGGGCGGTGTAATGTGAGCGGCGTCCATGTGTTTGTAGAGGCAAATGTTTGTATTTAGTTGTTTAAAAGGCAAATCTTTGTATTTAGTTGTTTAAAGAAAGTGCATATATGAGCGGTTTAGACGGGCATGTGGCCAGAGATGAGATTGTCGTTGCGGAGGGAGAATTAAGATAATGGTCGGCAGTTTAGTCACGGTAATGTGTGGTGATGTAGAATGGGAGGTGAGTGTGAATGTGTGGAATGTGTAAGATGTGTGTGTGTGTACACAGGGGTGAGAGTGTGTGTGTGTGTGTGTGTACACAGGGGTGACAGTGTGTGTGTGTACAGGTTGTTGTTTGACAGGGGTGAGTGTGAATGTGTGTAATGTGTAAGATGTGTGTGTGTACACAGGGGTGACAGTGTGTGTGTGTGTGTACAGGGTTGAGTGTGAGTGTGACAGTGAGTGTACAGGGGTGACTGTGTGTGTGTGTACAGGGTTGAGTGTGAGTGTGACACTGAGTGTGTGTGAGTGTGAGGGGGTGACTGTGTGTACAGGGTTGTGTGTGAGTGTGGGGGATGACAGTGTGATATGTCAACTTACCAAGGAGTCCTCAGAGGTTCTGGGCGTGTGGTGTGACTGCAAGTGTATGAGAGTGAAGGAGGTGATGTCACAGTGGGGAGTACCTCTTGGCCAATGAGAGTCACAGACCAATCAGATTCACCGCAGATAGCACTAACCACACTAACCATTCGATTTTATATATTAAGATGGTGATATCTGCGTGCCCCAAAGCTTCGAACTAAATTCAAATCAATGAGTATGGAATCAGTCCCTAGGCACCAGCTAATAAGTCAGAAAATATCGGGGGAGCCGTCTCCAGATACTGGAGTCACAATAACAATGAGTGCAAGCATGAAACAATCTTGTTTTTCACTTTACATTTACATAAATAAAACATTGATTGGGAAGATATAACCACTAACCCCTTCAATAGCAGGACGGCCAGCAATGCATTTTAAAGGCGCTACTTTGGCTGGAAGACAACATATATTTTTTTTGCATATGAATAAAAAATAACTGCAACATAGTTAAAACCTCCATGAAATGCACAGAAAATGAAGAAATACCTAGGTACTGTACGCTAAAAACGATGGTCAAACGTGCGGCAACTACAATTTAATCCTAAGCATGCAACATCATGCGCTTGTAAATGAGTCGACTAGGTGGGCAAAGTGATTGTTATCGACTGTCATTTTCTATACTTTTATATTCCTCACAGGAAGAACAGAAAAGAATTAACGGCAAAAATGAAAGAGGATTCAAATCATGTTTAGAATAGGATTCTCAATGATGCACGGTGAGGCTGCTGCATATGGAGAGATTGATTATTGAAGTGCCTGCTGCAAGATTTTATACAGCACTAATAAATATAAGCCAAAAGAGAATGGAATACTTTGAGGAAAAGATGACTTAGATTATATATAAAAGCTTCAATAAGATTGTCTTAGAAACCAAAGGATAATGGGATTCTAGCAGGAATTTAAACAGGGTGCTTTAAAGGCAATACATCCAAATTAAAAGAGTCACTGTAATGATTTTTATGTTAATGGCTGTGTGTGTGCAGGTCTTCCATCGGAAGGAGGAGGGGGTGGAAGTGCCCCGGGCCCAGTGGCTAATTGTGGTCCGCTTGGCCGAACCTGCAAGTTGGGATATACCTGGCCTCTTTCTTTGCTGGAGGAAAATCAGGCAGCCCCTCATCCCCCATGCTGCACAAGCTGTCAGCATCCAAACCCCACCCCAGTCATTCACTTATTGCCCTGGGTTATGCTTGTGTCTCAGGCCCCATACAAGCTGCTGATGGGCCTGTGTGCATGTATAATATATCAAGAAAAGCACAAATATCAATACAATAATCAAACTAATCAAGGTAAAGTACACCAAGTGACTTCCTGTTTTTCATCTGTGTGCTACCATGTTCACTGTATGTCTTGGCCTCACCTTCCACAGAGTCACAAGAGATAGCTTTTTCCCCCACAGCTCTGGGGAAGTCAAGTCAGGCTACTGCACATCTGTGGAGTTGGAGTTTTTGGAAGCTATCAGTGACAATGTAAACTGCATGTCTATAGCCAGAATTGTTTGTCCTACAAGTTTTACTCCGTTTTAGGAATAAGAATAAACAAGGTAGTACATATTCTGCAAATGTGCAAAAAAGACTTGTATAACCTTGTAGAAGTTCAGCTGTTGTGTATACACACATGTACGCCAAAACAAAAAAGTTTAGTTTTCAAAAAAGTTTTTTTTTTCATTTGTTATCTGCAATCTGTCATTTTACTGTCTTGCTATTTCAGAAACCATGAAATAGTAAACTCTGTCAATTTGCCACCCATGGACAGCCAGAAGCAATAACTGTTTGTCCTTCAATGAGAAGGTCATAAATCTTGAGATTCTAATCCCAAAATGTTTTTAAATATACCTTCAGGCAACCATTGTTATAAGTGCTAAACTAGCCCACACTCTCACAACCGCACACTTCTTGAAATTACCTACAGTAATAGATAAACTTTAAAAAGGTATAACATACTTTTTTTTTAATATAGCCATATATAGTATACTCATTGTTTCAGTATCACCTGGGAATAATTTCACTAAATATTTAATACCTGAAATAATAAAACAATATTGAGAAAATAATAAAATGATATACTTTTTAATTGCATAGTGTTGACAGTGTACACAATGCCTATACATAGAATTTTGTAGTTACTGACCCATGGAGTCTACCAGCTCATTTTGGTGCCCGAGTGACTTGCGCATGGTCACAAAGAGAGCTAGCACTGGGATTAAACTCGTTTACCCACTTCAAAGGCCGTAACATTACCACTGACCTATTGTACCTTTTTTTTTACATCTGGGAATTTCAACATTTTGACATTCTAAAACCCTACATCATATGAAGAGGTAGTAGATCCCTGAAATGATATGTTGTGTTTCTTTTCATTTACATTATTGTTTGTTTGCTTTAGATACAAAGGGGGAAGAGAGAAGACATCCTTGAGTGGGACGCAAGAGTCGGGATGGTGCATAGCGAGAAATTAGGGCTGAGATGTAAGGAGAACAGAAGAGTGTAAAGCTTTAAAAGTGAGGAGGAGAATGGAGTATGTGATGCGGGATTTGATAGGAAGCCAGGAGAGGGATTTCAGCAGGGGAGACGCTGAGACAGATTTAGGAAAGAGTACAGTGATTCTGGCAGCAGCGTTTAGGATAGATTGAAGGGGATTAACACACATTCCCAGCTAGCTCGAACTCCCACACCCACCACATGATAAATATATATTTATGTCAACCAGAGAGCTACTGAACGTGGCAATGGTATACAACAAGAGACGGGGTGGCCAATGCTACATCCAATTGACAAAACATATATGATGAAAAGTATAAAGTAAAATACTTCAATAATAATAATATTAAATACTTAGTTATTTAGCTAACCCTTTGGCCAAAGGCGTCATAAGCCTGCATACCAACGTCAAGGTATAACCAAATTAATGCAGGTCCTACACTATACTGTGAACCCTTCCTTTTACCTCTGTAAGAGGGGAAGAACCATTATAGGTCTTGTTCCTGCAGCAAATGAAATGACCTCCCAAGTTAAAAAGGTGAAGGAGGAGGAGTGAGCTCTGGGGGGAGGTGCCACAGCCTCCAATTGACTGCTACCAGTCAGACATTGATTAACACACATTCCCAGCTAACTCAAACTCCCACACCCACCACATGATAAATATATATTTATGTCAACCAGAGAGCTACTGAGCGTGGCAATGGTATACAACAAGAGACAGGGGGTGCCCAATGCTACATCCAATTGACAAAACATATATGATGAAAAGTATAAAGTAAAATACTTAAATAATAATAAGTTCTTCCCCTCTTACAGAGGTAAAAGGAAGGGTTCACAGTGTAGTGTAGTGCATTAATTTGGTTATACCTTGACGTTGGTATGCAGGCTTATGACGCCTTTGGCCAAAGGGTTAACTAAATAACCAAGTATTTAATATTATTATTATTGAAGTATTTTACTTTATACTTTTCATCATATATGTTTTGTCAATTGGATGTAGCATTGGGCACCCACTGTCTCTTGTTGTAGATTGAAGGGGAGACAGGTAAGAGGCAGAAAGGCCGGACAGCAGGAGGTTACAGTAATCGAGACAGGAGAGAATGAGGCTCTGAGTCAGAGTTTTAGCAGTGGAGCAACAGAGGAAAAGACGTATTTTTGTAATATTGTGGAGGAAGAAGCGACAGGTTTTAGATACGTTTTGAATGTGAGAGTAGAATTTGAGAGAGGAGTCGAGTGTGACCCCAGGCAGGGTGCTTTCACTACTGGGTGTATGACAGAACTTCCAACAGTGGGTGCTAAGGCACTTGCTACATCTTTACTTTGGTCTGACCATTAGTGCATCAGGTATATACTAAAAAATGTTGACAGTATCATTATGCCAAGCCTTCTCTAATGCAGTGAGGTCTGTGGCCAAGGTCTACCACAACGAAAGGTGTTTTTGGAAGTAATTACTTCTTAGTAAATATAGCCCATTATGCCAAACAGAACACATTTGATGTGGAAAGTCCATGCACATCCTCTACTTTCCATGAAATCCCCAATCTTGCATGTCAGGGGAAGGAATGCAAGACGTGGTTAAGATTTTGCAGGTGAAATGCAATCTCACACCTTATTGAATACTTTGAGAAATAAGATGAGCGTTAACTAATAAGAATAACTTTAAAAGTGCTAGTCTAAATAAACAAGTGTTCCTATATAAAAAGATTTATACAGATTATGGTGCAAAATGTTACACTCACATTTTGTACATTCCTATGTTCATTGTACAGGGGTCTTTTGAGAGTCTTTCTAAGGTCTTTTGTGGGGTCCAAGTCAAGTCTTTCTTTCTGTTTTGGTGTCCTGCTCCTCACTCGTGAGTCTGAAAGAACTCAGGGGATACCGGCACACTCATCCCAGCGTTCACTTCCTGTCTGTGACGTCACAAATCTCGTGTCTCACGGGAAGCGGATCAGATGGTCTTGCAGCTGGAACATGGACCTCCAGACACCTCTCCCTCCTCTGCTCACAATTTATTCCTAGACTCTAAATCCTAAATTGTGAGCAGAGGAGTCAGAGGTGTCCGGAGGTCCAAGTTCAAGCTGCAAGACCATCTGATCCGCTTCCCGCGAGACTTGTGACATCACAGACAGGAAGAGAACCCTGAGTCAGAGTGCCGGCATCCCCAGCGTTCTTTCAGACTCACGAGCGAAGAGCACGCACCAAAAGAGAAAGAAAGATTGGACGATGACCCCAGAAAAGACCTTGGAAAGACCCTCAAAAGACCCCTGTACAGCGAACATAGGAATGTACAAAATGTGAGTGTAACATTTTGTACCATAATCTGTATAAATATGTTTATCTTCAACAGTTTATTTTTCTCTCAATCACTTTGAGGATCTCTGGAACAGAGTACTGGGAGATGCAAAGAAGAAAAAAGCCTCTCCATTGCATGGTTTTATTTTTGCACTTTATTATATACACCTACCTTGTATATAAGATACAAACTTGCACAATATTACACATGAAATATGCACAAAATATTTTTTTTTTCTGTACACCAATATATGTATATTTATGCACTGCACTTTAACTACACAGCACCAGTCTAGGGATTGGTGAAGATTTTTATATAAGAACACATGTTTATTTACTGTAGACTAGCACGTTAAAGTTATTATTATTAGTTAGTGCTCCCCTTATTTCTCACAGTACTTTATCAGAACCTAGTGGTTGATGGTTTTCTTAGGGTTAGAACTGCATACATCTATTTGTTAGGTTAGTTAGTAATGCCGGGTTTTATTCTCTTACACAACCTTATTAAATACCAGGATGCCAATATCTACATTTGTGGACATTATTATTTTACATACAAAATGTTCATACCATGCAGATTTGCACAGCCGGAACAAAATTGAGTTCTAAAATTACTTCTAATCTCCACCAACCTACCCTCCCCCCCCCCCCAGTTTTGGCATGTGAGGACTATTTATAAAATATTGTGAGAATTTTACATGGAAATGTCATTCTAATCGTCTCAGTGAGTTTTGAGTCACAACAAAATTAATGAATGAGGCACAGTAAAAAGTGTTTGTGTGTATGTGTGTGCGCGTGTGTCTATGACAAAGACAGAAACTAGTAAATCTGTGATGGGAAACACTGAGTAAAATGTTAATATTGCAAGAAAAAGTGTATTTATAGTGTGTAATTTGTTCTAATCCTCTTACAGTAATAAGTGTCTATAAAGCATTATTTTGTAATGCTTTGCAGGACACTATGGCTGTAAAGATTTGTGTTATAAAATATGTTATGGTATAACATGCTTTTATGAGGAGTAAAATTGTTAGAATTAGACTTGTAAAAATAAAATTCAATCTCGCATTAGTTTACAATGCTTTGCAGGTCATTGTGTCAGTGGAGAAATAACCAATATAAGATATGGTAACAGGATAGCATGCTTTTTATTCTTTTATGTTAGTAAAACTTTATGACTTTTCACACAATATAGAAAAGAAATGTTGAAACTTAGCACTTTGTTAGAAATTCTGCATATGATTATTGTCAACAAAAGTGTGTGTGTGGCTCTGCCTTTGGTTCTCTAAGCTGGAAACAGCATAAAGTTATGCATAGATGTTAAAAAATACACATGCTCAAAATGTGACCAAAGCATTACCGTTGCTGTATATTTTGAATTTAGTACATAATGCTCTGAGAAAACATGCAAGGTACACATCCTCCCCTCCAATGGTGTAGTACATATTTAAACCGTAAAAGAGAATTAAAATATATTCACAATGTGCCAAATAGTATAGCCATCTCAGGTAAATCCACAGACTATGTAAACTGTTGGCATAAATCAGCAAAGCAAATATTATTTTCTTTCAACTACCCAGAGGCTGCAATGAACTGAATAGTTTGCCAAAGGATATTATTTGTTCTCAACTTGTATTCATGAGGCATCTGTCCTGCATACCTGCATGTTTTTAGGAAAAAATGTTTTCTGCTGATATTTGTTTTCTTTACAAAACTAATCTCCCAAAGGACTGTGACACAGGTCCTTTCCTTATCATCGTAGCAGGATAACTAGATACATGTACACTGCTTAATCGCATTGTTACTTGTAGCGTTTGCTGCAAACACCAAAAAGGCTTTAAGGTACAGTACACGAGGCACAAAGAACTGAACCAGAAAACCAATATTTGTTGCTTGTAGGATGCTCCCTCAGCGTATCAATTGAAACATGCTAGTCATCACAATGCTAGCACATTGTTTTTAAACCTAAAATCATAGGGACATGCTACTAAAATCATTATTATATTATTATCTGTTTCTATATATTTTACCATAAAATATATAAATAAATATGAATGTACCCCTTTACAACAAATGTATTCAGACATCAGAATTGAGAAAAACGGTTCCTGTTAACTTGAAGAAATAATAATAAATTGCTAATTTAATGAGATATATTGTTTGCAAAAGGAGTCTTTTAAGTGATTTCCTTATGAACCAAAATGACATAAGAGACAGAAGGGTGGAGACATGGGCGTTTCAGTATGTATAATCCCTATGCAGAGAATAGGACCAAAGGAGTACTTATACGGACACGTTTCAGTACAGTATATGTATATGATGCTCAATCCCTTTATTATTCCTCTGAGACTTGTCTTGGTTGCTTTTTTGTCCAGAAGTATCTGTATTTCTTTTCTTTGAACTTGCCATCCATCCTGACCACAAGGACACCCAAGTTTCCCTCTGTGCAGCAGTATACACAAACAAACCAGTTTCTAGAAGGTAATCTATATTACCTGCATAAAACGGCACAATACTCTTCTGATTTCCAACTGATTACAGAATTCTATTCTTTGTCCTTTAGTTCACCCATAGGAACTGAATTCTCCTGTTCCATTTGTACATGACAATTCCATACAGATATTTGTTATCGTCTATAACGGCCTATTTTTATTTATAAGGATGTCTGCCTATGGTAGGATATCACCACTCTAGAAAACTATTTAAAATGCAAAATAATCCCTGGAGGATTAAGGATAAAGAAGATACTATATTTTGGGTTTAACACTAAAGAGTTTGAGGACAATTGGATTACTATTCTTGATGAATGTTCAACCAAACTAATAAAATTGATTACACAATGTAAAACTACAGAGAAGGTGTCCGTAGAAAACAACATAAAAAATTTACAAGAACAACTTAATAATTTCCAGACTACACAGGACTTTATTACTAATGACACAAAGCTATCTCAATATATCATTAATATGGAAAAAAAAGATCATGGAAACAAAACAAAAGAAATTCGAGCGAGATAGGTTAGATTACTTAAGACATCAAATATATATCTGGCAAAAACCCAGCCATCCCAAGAGAGCGCCTGATAATACAAAAAAAAAAAAAAAAATCTACAGATAATAAATCAAGATTTCCAAATAAATCTACACCACATCGCTCCATTCTTAAGAATAAGAAAACAACTGAGGTCTCCAGCATATGAGATGCTTCTGACAGTGATAACAGATCTTATGCTGACTCTTTTTCCAGCAACGAAACTACAGGAAGACATGACAACCACAGGGATAAAGAACGCCAACCCAATATAGGATATCATGGATACAGGGAGAATATATGTCCTCCATCTCTTTTTGACAAATATGAGGCAAAAAGCATCTAAGGACTAGACGATCACAGACAAGAAGGAGCAATATCAAAAAGGTAAAAAACATCTTAGAAAAGTCTAATGATGTCATCAACATTCCAAGTGTGGAATTTACCAAATTACAAATGCATCCACCAGAATCCGATGATTTGCCTTGGAAAATCTGGGTAACATTCTGTAAGATTCTGTGAGATTTCTGCAGCCAGACTAATGGCCCATTGGATTAACACAGTGGGGGTCCCTGAAGGTCCCAGTCAAACTGAATGGGACTGCAGGAACCCGCGCTGTGTTAATCTGATGGGCCATTAATCTGGCTGCAGAATTTCACAGAAATTTTGCAGCATTTACTGTGAGATAGCAACAGTATTTTCCCAGGCAAGTCATTGGTTGCTGGTGGCTGCATCTGTATCACTTCTTAACAAAGGCTTGAATTTTGCTCCATACGAAGACTTTAGACTTTTTGTCACCATCATTGACCTGCAGAAATTTGTTAGAAAGATAAATTAAAAAAAATTATTTAATCTAAAAAATGTGGGTAGTGGCGGGTCCGTGTTTAGGGATGCTCCACCGGAGACTGGCGAGGTGGCTCCTTTCCTAGAGCCACCTTGCTCGTCTTCAGTTGACCATCCCGACAGCTCCGGGCTCACTACCTTCGCAGACCTCTGCGACCTTCAAGACGAATTCATGTTTATTAGATAAACATTGTGATATGGATATTTCCGATAATGATGTTTCTTCTTTTATATTGGGTTCTGTGAACTCAGGGTTTAAGAACAAATCAAAATTCTATCTGACATTTATTAAATGACCACTCATGAAAACCTTTGAGTCCCTTGTAGAAAGAGATCTGCATGCAATGGCAAGAGGTTATAGATTTCCATCTTATCACCTTACCAATCTGTCTATACAAGAATGTATTCAATTGAAAGCATTAAAAGATAATAAAAATATAATCATTAAAAATGCAGACAAGTGAGGGGCCATAGTCATTCAGGATTCTGATGACTATAAGAAAGAGGCCCTTAGACAACTAAATAATTGTCAATTCTATTTAAAACTTAAAGCAAAAATATTTATGTATCAACTTAAGAACACCTTAGATCTAGGTGTAATATTACAAGTTCTCAATGAAAAAGAAAGATAATTTATGCATGTCATTGACCCAATTAACCCCATATTCCGTCACCGCCCCAAGGTACATAAAACTCTAATTCATCTAACAAGCAGACCTATAATATCAAGTATAGGTTCCTTGGGGGATAGGCTGTCTAAATACATTGACAAATGTTTGCAACCATTGGTACATGCTTTGCCATCCTTTCTCAGGGACTCCACAGATCTTCTCAACTCACTTTCAGAATTCAAGTGGACTTCACATTATAGCTGTGTCACCTTAGATGTCACTTCCCTTTACAACATTATTGACCACAACCAGGGCATCCTAGCTACACAACATTATGTTAACAATTAACATAATGCACCTGCACAAAACACTTTATCATTGAATCCATCCTCTTTCTTTTTACTCACAGTTATTTTCTTTTTGACATTCAATATTATCTACAATCATGGGGCACGGCCATAGGCACTTCCTTTGCATCGTCTTACGCAAACTTATTCATGGGTAAATGGGAAACCACTTTTCATCTACGGTAATACTAATACATTTAGAACAAATATTACATTTTACCGTAGATACATAGATGATCTTATTTTTATTTGGGAAGGTGGTATTTCTTTATTAGAACAATTTGCGGAGATATCAACATTACGATCCAGACTGCTATTTTTCGAAAAAAGAATTCAAAGAATGCTGATCTAAAAGCTGATATCGGACATCCAAAATCCCTTATCCGAGGAATCCCAAAAGGGCAATTTCTCAGGCTAAAACATATTTCTTCTAACATGGATCTGTTTATTGAGCAAACCCTGAGATCTGGAAACAAGATTTAGACCGAGGGGTTATGGAGTTAATGACATACAGAGAATGCCTTTTTCATGGACAGGTCAAATCTACTTAAGGACAAGCTCAAAATAACAACAAATAAACATACTAATGATGAAATACCTTTATCCTTCATTATGCAACATAGTAGACATACGGAGGATATTAAGAAAATAATTTCAAAACATTGGGATGGCCTTAAATTAGATACTGCTGTAGTACCTATTATTCAAAACAAACCGAAATGTGTTTTTAAACGTGCTAGAACATTGTCTACACACTTGTCACCAAGTCTTTATAGACCGCCTACTGCACCGACACACTTTATTCGAGCAAATACCCAGTATGTACCTGGCAGATACCTGGAATGCGCCGCTCCTCACCTCTGACAAGCCCCGTTGCGTTTGCCTTCCCAGCCTGGGTTCATGCCTGGCTGACGGGCGGCTGATCTGTTAAATGATAATGATTAGGATTTAATAGGCTGCAATGCTTCGCGTGTCTACCAGATGGCATAAATTCATGAATTGTAATGCAGTATATATATATATATACTGTGCAGTATTACAGCCAGCGGGAATAAAATGCTTCAATCCCTGCCTGGAAAATACCTCAATGCACTCGGGCAGAAAACATGCACAAACCTCAATACACCCGGGTATACCCGAATTCGTGGGACTAGCCGAGCTCGAATAAAGTGTTTCGCCAGTGTATATCTCAGACACAAAAATTCATAGCCCCAATAGGTTTTCACAAACATGGCTATTGTAATGTATGTATACATGCTAGACCTATTAAAAAAAATTATGTCCAAGGTCATTAAAGACAAGTTCAAAGTGAAACATTATTTCACATGCAATAGTAACTTTGTAGCTTGCAAATTAAGTTGTGGTTGTGAAAAGAATTATATAGGCAGAACAATAAGACCACTGAAGATAAGGATTATGGAGCACCTTAGATTAATCAAAAAAACAGGATATACGGTGTCCTGTATCCAGACATTTTTTAGAATGTCCCCAAAGTGACATTAAGTCCGTTCCCTTCAGTGGTCTGGAATACATGCCTATTCCTATCAGGAAGGGAGACTGTCAGATTACCCTCAACCAGAAAGAAATGTTCTGGATTCTGACTTTAGACACATTGGCTCAAAATGGTCTTAATATAGATTGGGAGTTAAAACACTTCCATTGGTAAATACACACTTCTCGCAACCAGTGCTTTGGACTGAGATCAAAGATTGTTAATCATACAGTTTCTCTTTTTGATTGATGTTCATGTAGTCAACTATGATATAGTTGCTTTATTTATATATCCATTTACTACAACACCTATGTCTATTTATGGTTAACTTATTATTGTAACTTTCTTGCCCTATACCAACATGTGTCGTATGTTATACAGTATAATAATTATTATTATCCTTATATATTAACTTTTCGACGACCTTTGATTTTGATTGTTCTCTATTAATTCCCTCCAAGATAAATTTGTGTCATTGATATATATTTTTATTTGATCTATATCTTGATTCTTTGCTTAATCGGGAACCAGTAATTTAACAACTTTCTTTATTTTTTAAGTTATATTTTTATTCTACTATAAGCATTGTTATTAAAAAAACTTTTGTCTAGTACAATATATTGTTGTTATATAATTATTATATCTACAATACACACACGTATATATATATATACGGAAATAGCTGTGATAGTCCAGTTGCGATATCACCTAATATTGAAGAACTCATTTATTCTGCAATATATATATATATACAGTATATATATATATATATATATATATATATATATACTCTATTTCCTTATAATTCTTTGAGTGACTAGTTATATTCTTTTGTTATATTATAATTTATTGCATTCACATATATACAACAGCTTATTAACAGTTGATTTATTTGTAGATTATTTTAATCTTATTTTTTTAATAGAACGTTTGTTCCCTTTCATATGCTTTATTGTTGTGGTTACGCCCCCACTAGCAGTGTCAGCCTCCTGACTCTTGTACTATCATCACTTGTTTCCCATTTTCGTGAGTACTCGATCAAATCGTTAAATTTATACATTTATTTTTTTGGACTGCTTTATACTCCAGGTGACACAGGCCCTCAAGTCCAGTGGGTGTCTGTCCTCGTCTCATGGCTGTGATTCAATTGGCAGATCCACAGGACTATGCTATGTGGCTTGTGTTCAACTCATAATAGGAGTTATTTCAATGCATGTCAAGACCTAACCACCCGCTTCTGGTACTATTTACTTTGATTCTTGGTGCAGTTATATCTGCTTGGGTATACCATACCATAGAATTGTGGGCCCACAGTCGTGATGTTTTTTCTGAGCACTGACTCTGGACACTTTCCGAGTACTCGGACACTGTGTGTGTTACTCCGTATCATAGTTTAATGAATCCTGGCCATAGGATTTAATAGGCATAATCCCTGCGCAGATGAGATTCCCATCTATGTTTTGCTGCCTGAGGCATAGGGAGATAAAGTGACTTACCCAAAGTCACAAGGAGCTGACATTGGGATTTGAACCAGGCTCTCCATTAATTAGCTTTTTCTTTTTTTATTGAAATATAGGAGTTTGCGCTTTCAAACTGCCCGGAAGTCGTACTTAAATGTTCAATTTGTTCACTGTCCTAAGACAGGTGTCGGCAAACTGCAGCTCCTGAGCTGCATGCGGCTCTTTCAGCACCTACATGCGTCTCTCCTCACTGTGCTGCTCTTGGCTGCTGGGGAGCCCGGCCGGCACTGATCGGGCCTCTTGTTGCCACCCGGCATCTCCACAGCTGCTTGTATGCCTCCTGCTCTGTCCCACGGGCCTCTCTCATGCCGGTGCATGCAGCCACTTCCGGCATGCGCCGACATCACAGAGAAGCCCGGTGTGGGACAGCGCATGAGGCATGCCAGCAGCTGTGAAGATGCCGGGCGTCAAAAGGGGCCCGATAAACGACAGCCGCCACCCCCAGGCATGTGTAGCGGCTTTTGGAATATTTTGGACAAATACATTTGTTATAAAATGTTTCTTCTTCCTTGGAAGGTTACAGACCCCTGTCCTAAGACTACTTAAACAGTTACGGGTTAATGAAAATCTGGAACTTCAATAGGTCCTTCTACTGGTTTCATTGTTCATGTTGGTAGAGGTGATCCTGCTGTTTCCTCTATCATGCTTTTCCACTCCAACTCTTCAATGTAAGTAGTGAGCCAGAATGGAGTGTGAAATTAATATCAACATAATCATTGCTTATTTCCAGCCTTGGAAATGGATTTTCCACTTGTAAGAAGAAACAAGCCAGTACTGAAACAAACCAATTTGTTCAACGACTTCCATTGAGGAAATGGTTCCCAAACTGAAGAAAGCATAGTAGTAAATGGAGATCCAAGTAAATAAGATATTCTTTTCATTTAATGGAATCTCCTAAATATATGATACTGTTTTTTCATTTTAAACTGGCCTCAAAGAGCTAGACATGTACAACTCAGAGCTTTGTATGAGAGGGGACTAAGAGAAGAGTTATGACATTGTGGAAAGAATCAATAGGCTACAGTGTATTGAGATTTATCACAAATCCCTCTGGCTTCTACTACTTCTCAACATGTTGCAGTTACTATGTACACTGTTCACAAAACTGAACTGATACTGGATATTTATGCCTTGTGAACATACAGTAAGGTTAAAATACTCTACTGAAAGCATATTGATGATGGGGTATTCCCAAATAAGTAATTTCACAAATCCCCACAACCAGCTTTCCCACTGAGCCTTCTTCCCTAAAAATGCCACTGTCTGTTATTTCATTCTATGTATGTATGGAAATTATTAAATGTCCCAAAAGTTTGTTTTGACATATTTTAGTTCTCAGCAGGTTCTCTAAGGTACTGTACTGTATTTCTGCTAGCTTCCTTAATTGGTTTGTATGGGTCAAGTATGGTTATTTCACATGTGGAAAATGTGTAAGGTTACTTGCTTCACTATCTGACATATTAACTTCTATCACACCGTAGCAGTGGTAAGAGCCAAAGACCTCCAACCAATTCTCCATAAAGATGACAGGTTAAGATAGATATTCCCAGATCCTCTCCTATTCTCCTACAAGCAACCACCTTACCTAAAACAACTTATTGTAAAGAGCTCCCTGTGGCATCCGAAAGACTGTGTCACATTTCCCTGCCAATATAAAAGATGTATAACCAGCACACACAAATTACAGACAGGATATCAACTCCACAAACACATCAAGACTACAGAATCCTGTGTATCCGAGCTCCCCGCTTACCTCTGCTGCGGGCGGGGAAGCTGTCGGTTTGTCCGGGTGCTGCCGGAGCTGGGAGCAGACCCGGCTGGGAACAGGGAGCCGCTCCAGTGCTGCGGAGTGCTGGCGGTGGCCATCTTTGTTTGTGCGCATGCGCTGTGTGATCCTCGTGCATGTGCAGATAGTTAGGAGTTGCGGCGGTCATTACCAGGCTCCGCAATGGACTACAGTTACCAGCAGCCCCAGGGGCTGCTCACCACATGGGAGACCACAGCCAATAGAGCTGTCGGAATCCAGAGGAGAAGGAGATGGTTACATTTGTCGCGCTAGGGACCGCGTGCCAGTCGGAGAAGGGACCCCAACGGAGCAGGTAGTGTCCAGGGAGCAGTGCTCCCCTGGACTAGGCCAGATTGCCCCATAGGTCCTAGTTAGGCCCCGACAACCATAGCTTGTGGTTGCTGCAGGGAAGGACCATATATAGGGATGCTTCCCCAGTAGCTGACTAGTGTTAGTGCACCGGTGACGGACGCCATGCGGTGTGCACGGCCTGTGGTCTGGGACCAGACCATAGGCACATAATCATAAAGGGACACCCTCCTGTTGGAGCTCCCTCAAGAGGCGGACACATCCGGCGGAGAGAGAGGATCCGGTAGACCGCGTTGTGGGTTCACGTTGCGGCCTGCGGACTGATCATCTTCCATATACCCTGGTCTGGATGGAGACCAGGAAGGTACCAACATGCACCAATGGCCACATACACAGCGGGTAGCGCTACTCCCAAACACTTTGGGTGGATTGGTTCTGTGGACACCGGGTTAGTTAGGTGCCCAGGGCACCCTCAGTACTTTGGGGGGTTCCACCAGGGTGGTATTACTGTGGTGTGGGTATTACATTGGGGGGCCTTGTGTTATTACCATGGTTATATGGTTCTTTATATGTGTGTCAGTAAAGATAAGTTTGATATACCAGTGTGTATACTTATTGCTGACTGTATTGGGTCATGTGAGGGGTTATCCAGCTGTGCTAGGATCTCTCCCAGGTGGAGGTGCTGTCATCAGATAGAACATGATCACCCCAGGCTCCCAGTGGCGGAGGATCAGGCCTCCTGTATCCCAGACAGGTATCCAGCACACATAGTTCCCTTAGACAGGGGGAAAAGCGGCTACACTTGAATCCTCTTTCCTGTGGTTCAGCTAATGTTGTGTATCATATCAGGTGCATGAAATGCCCTAATATTTAATGTAGATGAAACAGGACAAACTAGGAAAAATAACGAATTTGCATCACCACACGATCAACAAGTAAAACCAAGACACACCAATTGAAGAACACTTCTGTAGCACTGATCACAACATTAAAGACATGAGTGTTACCATATTGAAGGGAAACTTAAAAACACAAGGAGATAGGAAAATACAGAATGGAATACAGATGTAGCAGACATTATTGGCCCAGTTGCACTTACAAATAATGGAGTTATCCTGCGAGGGATGACTGGGGCTCAATGGAATATGATACACAGGGTATTGAAGAAAAACTTTTTTGGAGCAATGATGAGAATCCTTCAATGCACTTACAAATAAAATGGTTTTCCATTAAATGGTTTCAGAAATCGGTTCATGGACTTTTATTACACAGCTCTGCAAACTAGAGCATTGTAGTTAACGTGAAAAGATATCAAATAGAAACCAATAATTGTAGCGAAAAATCATTATACAATATTAGGAGCATGACAGCTGTCATGGATTTATCCTTGTAGCTCCCCAAAAGCTGGATATTTCTAAATGGTAATGTTATATTTTTTTCCACCTTATATTTATAGGCACTACAATTAACCATTTTTTCTAAGAGAGAAAAAAAACATACTTGCATATTTACTCATGAGAAGAAAAAGAACACAGAATTACATTGTTTCACTGATTGTTCTGGTAAAGTGTGAGAAAAGCCAAGGGCTTCTTCTATAGCCATATTATTTTGTATTACAATTGTAAGGAAATCAAAGATGTAAGCTAGATGCTCAGTTCCACAACTAACGACTAAACATTAGCATATGGCAATTTAATAACGATGATGAAAAGTGCAAATCTTTAAAGGGTCAATTCTGTTACTAAAGCATGTGATCAAAGCCAATCCACAGATGCAGCGGCTGTTATCCGTACATTTCATGATTTGTATTCCTGGGCATACCCAGGTCGTGCCACATGGTTTCTTCAAACTTTCCCGCGGTAAGACGCGTGTTTACTAGTGTTTTTATCAGGTGTTGTCTTAAAATCTAAGTAATTTGAAGATTAACAATACGAGTTCATACTGTATACTGTACATGGGAAAGAAGTCCTTTCTGAGGCTCCTTAGCCATACACAAATCCTCTAACTGTAGAAGATTACGGGTGGGATTGGCGGCATTCACGGCAGCGTTCACGGAAGAATAACGAGTGAATGCCGCATGAAATACAGCAGAGTTCACGAAAACGGCTCCGTGAAATGTTCGGATAACGGCCGCTGCATCTGTATATACATTGTGTAAACATTGCATCAAATCTTTGTGCTGAAATCCTCTATGATTGCTGTGTAGTACTAGATGTGGTGAAAAACATTAATTTGTAATGTACAGTTTTATGATAAGGCAAAGTGGGTTGAGGTTATGGGCCTGTCAAATAGATCTGTAATTCCTGTTTCTTGCCTTCCTAAAAATGCCATGGCCAAACATATAAAATAGAAGGGATCACTAAGATGACAGCCAGGGCATCCTCACTCCCCCAAGTTAGATAAGTCTTAAAATAAAATTAAGCAGTGATAACTTCTTGTGACCCGTAGCAAAATATATTATTGCCTTCTATATCTGTTATATTGCCATTTTTCAGAAGTCATGGCTCATCTAGAACCATTAGTGTTTTCTAATTCATGATCTTAAATATTAATTGTACAACTTTTGATGTTTCCAATTTAAGAGAATAGATCCTTTAGTTGTCTGACAATATCACTTTTCCTAAATGTGTGTTAGGATCAGGAACTGAGCCTTCTACAGTATGTGAGACCAATATCTAAATATCCACAAACAGTGATCTTGGTCCTGGGGTTACCACTTACTTTTAGAGGAGTTATAAGTTAAAGTAGCAAAATGTGAAAAAGCCTATTTTTTTTAAATAAATCAGTTCTGTAATATTAGATAATACTGTCTGCATTTCACAGACTGCAGCATAGAGTCAGAATGTCAGCCATTTTGTTAGGCACACAATCAGATATTTACAGATTTATAACAGCACAAAACAATTGCCAGTTTAGGTAAGAATGTAGAATTATACATTGCCACATGTCTAACAAATGAAAATAAGAAAAATAAGAGAAATAAGAGGAGAATGTTTTATTGCTGCTTTAACATTAATAGTCCAAAATGTAATGTTACATTTAGGTTTTGCAAAAAAAAAAAGACAAATACCATGGTAATACTGCCATCAGAGAATAAATCATCGCCATTTTGAGTGCACCCAACTCCTACTTAAGCAGGTAATGTTTGCATCAAATGTGATTTTAGCTTATGACTTAATACTTGTCAGTAACCATTAGTTGGAGTTGATTATTCATGATTCTTTCCTTTGTTATAAAAACATAACCTTAAACATTGTATTGATTAAGCATATCCTTGTCGGAGATGCATAATAATTATAATCCTATACAGTACTATATGTCAGTCACTAGTGGTTGAACCTATTTTGTATATAAAACTATGTGACAACATTAAAGCAGTAATACTACATTCCTCCTTTTTTATATGTAAAGCATGCAACAATGCACTATTCTACATTCCTACCTAAGGTGGAAATCGTTTGGTGCTACTGTTATGAGTCTGTAATAATCTTGATTGTGTAACTAACTAAATGGCTACCTTCTGACTATGCTGTAGTCAGTGAAATGTTGCAGCTGATATTTAACATTATATTACGAAGTGTAACACATTGTTACAGCTTCCAGAGAAATAGACAGTCTGCTGTTTCGAACACAACAGCAGATCTGTTTGTGATACTTTGTTGCCAAAGTACAGAGCTCAAAAAGGTGTGTGCCAGGGCCTGTTTCAAACAAGTAAGTGGATATGACTTTCTAAAATGGTTGCTGTAGCAACCAAAAGATGATCAGCACATTTAAAAAATGGCATTTGGAGTTTAAAAAAATGCAGACAGTATTAACTAATACCACAGAACTTATTTATTTATGTATTTTAAACATAGAATTGTTCACATTTTGCTGCTTTAAAACAAGCCTTAAAAGAGGAACAAGACGGAAAATACTGCACTTTATTGACTAAGAATAAAAGCTGCATGTTGCATCTGTACAGAGCCAATGACATTATCTGTACTGATAATGTCAACATACTGTAATAGAGTAAGGAATGGAAAAAACAATTGAAATATATGAGTTTAATTATGACACTTTTGGTATAGCATATGTAGGGCAAACTGTTAAAAAAACAATGCCATTTTTTTTGCATCAATTTAGTGCCAGCTTAAAAAAAATATTATACCTATACTACATATTGATAAACATTTCAAAATGAGCAATTCTTTATAAAGCTTCTATTTTTAAAAAGTTGGTTTGCTGAAAAAAAAAGTATACTTGTACATCCTGCAAAGAAATATGTAGTGTTGCCAAAATAAGGTAGAGATGTAGTAAGACTTACTGTCCCCAGCGCCGTGGACAAACAAGCAAACGTCAGCGGTGCTGGGGACAGTGTCTGCTGCGATCGTGCTGCAGGGGCCATACTTCTACAAGGGACCTCCCTCCGCCCCCCCAGCGTTAAACGTTCGGTGTGAGAAGAACAGTGTGATTTCAGGGATGATAACATACAGGTATCTTTCCTGCCTCTACAAACTTACTGAAAGTACAAGGATCATATCAGACTGTATAACCATCTGTGCATTCCTGGCTCACAGTGTCCAGTGCCTCAGGGAAGTATAGAAAAATGTTTCAACATATCCTTTTACAGTACATAGGTTAGCATGAGTTGTCTGACTTCCCTGTGACTCAAAGTTACTACAGTAGCATTGCACCTGGAATAAAATCTACTGTAAAAGCATCTCGAGCACCTCAGGGCATGTGCTGTCTAACATACACATCTGATCATTCCAGGAAATCTGCACAGAATTACTTTTTGGTTCAGCTAGATGTTTACTTGAATTCAATCTAGGAAAAAGGGAGGCGCTGTTAACATGTTGGCTCAGTACACACAACTTTGTGGGCACCACTGTATTATACACTTACGCTCGATCAAACAGGGAAGTTGAAAACAGGGAAGCATATAACTGGAAAAGGAAATTAAAGCCGTTTAAACAATCCCAATGCTCATTGCTTCTCAAGACTACTGTACAATTGGCCATAAATACACAAATTAAAGTGGATGAAGTATGAATATTGATTGATTTATCATTTAATTTATTTATCAAATTGTATGGTATTTTCTGAAAAGCAAGGGGGGCCCACTAGGTTCTACTTCACCCAGGACCCACAAATGCCATAATACGGCACTGACTGGGAGGTGTGAATTCATCAGAATCCATCATATATAAACCACTGTTAATATTAGCATGGAATTGCATATGTAACAATACTGTGTCTCAACCATATGATCCCTTACACTATGCTTCAGTATCAATTATCTCTGTCCAACTTCCTTCAATTAACACCCCTCATGTTATAGTGAAAATCTCATGAATCTAAAAATAATATGTTATTGTATTTAATAGGATAAGGACAGATGATTTTATGTATGTATTATGTATGTATGCATGTGTATGTATATATATATATATATATATATCTTTATTTATATAGCACCATCCATGTACATAGCCCTTCACAGCAGTAATACACAGGACATGATAATATAACACAAATGGGAATAAGCACTTCACATAAAAGTAATATTAGGAAAAGGGAGTCCCTGCTCCAAACAGCTTACAATCTAAGAAGTAACAACATGGAAGTGACACGTGAACAAATAATTTAATATCCCATTATCTTCACCTTCTCCTGAGTCCTTGTGGACCAAGAACACATTGTGCAGCTTTTCGATGCGATGCTGACTGCTTCACTGAACACTGCTATTGAACACAGTAAAACAAATGTTTTAACTTGGAAAAAGTAAGCCAATTCTTGGTTGAATTTCAGTTGAGAGAAGTTTATTGACATTTCTGAAAGCACCCTACACAGGTTATCTGTAAATACAATTAACCAGATAATTATACATGGATTGCTCTACTCAACACCTGGCCTTCATCACAGGCTGTGGAAGAGGCATTTTCATGCAGCAGACATGACTGCCAAATTCCTCCATTCACCTTTTTAAACCCCCCAGGTCGTCTCTCCCAAATCCCAAGTAAGGGCTGTTCTATACTGCGTGCGTGCGCGCGGCAGTTTTAGTTGGCTGAGGTTAGTCAGCCATTCTATAATGGTGCAGGAAGCGTGGAACCGGCTGAAAGGGGGGAAGATGAGGAAAATAAAAAAATTAAAAAATTGCGCCGCTACCGCTGCTGAAATGTATGTATATGTGTGTGTGTGTATATGTATGTATGTGTATATATATATATATATATATATATATATATATATATATATGTGTGTGTGTATGTGTATGTGTCAAGTTGAATAAATAAAAAATATTTTTATTATGCAACGTTATTTTTATTTTAAAAATATTATGTAATACATTATTAACTCATACATACACACATACACACATACACACACACATACACACAAACACAGACCACTTGCCTGTCGCTCACCGTATAGACACAAAAAGCGTGTGGCACGCGCTAGCCCACGGCCGCACACTCTATAGAACAGCCCTAAAGCACGTAGACTGATGTGGATGAAAAAAGTCCACAGCTTTATTAACATTACAGCATGGACGTTGCCAGCAACACATGATTTAACTCACCAATGCCAGCCACTTGCATAACCGCCAAGTGGGCAAGTAAAAAAACGTAACATAATCAAAGATTGGTGCCAAACTTGCCCCAAATCTCTATCGTTGTCGTATGGTGCTACCATCACCCATATCTACAACAGCTGGCAAGGACGTCCCACCTCTGTGACAACTATAATATAAACGCTGTTTTTCTAACAATAAAACAACATGGGAGGGTGGGTGGGATCTTGTCTGGAGAGGGGGTGTTAACAGAGCGTTGCCTTTGCCTAGTTACAGCCTCCCTAACCATCCCATAAACCCCGCCCCCTTAGTTAAACTTCTTAAATGCAGATTATTCAACCCCTTAGTAACACAGTTTAACACATCACACTTCAGGTTCCTCATCGCTGCAGTCATGTGGCCCCTTCCGAATCAGTCCATGTGCCCTGCTAACTGTATGCCAAAAATGGAAAATAATGAAAGTGAAAAATAAAATGTTTAAAGGCAGCACATAAATTCATGGCAACTAGAATTCTAATTTAGAGTCAGAGATAACTCCTGGAGAGAACTGCAAGGTTGCCTCACATTTATACTAAGGCCTGAATCCAAAAAGTCCTGCTAACTCACTTAATATGGAGTTGACCCGATTTAATGTAACATTAACACTAACTGTGTCTTCAAAGGTAAATAACAATGCTAAGTCATAGTCAAAAGAGAGGTACATGAGAATTGTGCCAGGTAGTGTTAGGACCTGCAGATTGGTCATGCCGTGAAGTGGCTGCAGGCTTATAAACTTTTGGCTAAAGGGTTTATTTAACGAAATGACCCTTACTCATGAGCAGATAAGCACTGAAGTATTGTACTACTGTATATGTTGTGTCATTTTGTATGTTGCGCTGGCCTTTCTGTTTTTGAATGTTAAGTCATGTTTTACTACATAAAGAGCATAGTGTTAACTATAATGAACATTAGTGATAGTAACAGGCAAATGAGGCGTTATCATACCATCCCATAGTCACAAAAGTCAGCTAAGGTTAGGGTGACAAAACGTCCCAGTTTAGCCGGGACAGTCCCGGTGTCTGGAGTTTGTCCCGGGTTACGACTTAAAAAATAAGTCCCGGATTTTTTCGGTGCTTGCCTGCCACGCATGCGCGATCATGTGCCGATTGCACATGCACACGAGCGGCTGGCATACGTCCATTGTACATATGCAGCAGGCAAGTTGCCAGCCGCTCGTACGCATGCGCGGTTGGCACTTGCCATTCACGCATGCACAAATTTGTCTCGGTTTGTCCTAGGTAAAATATAGTCACCCTAGTTAAGGTTAACGCAGGGTTTAATATTATATTATTTAATGCCTAATTATACCTAAGCTTACCATTACTTCTATTCAGACAGTAAAACAGGGCCTTTTAAGTGGCTGGATAAGGATAAATAACATAGCATTATTTCTCTCTCTTTTTTTCTCCTGCTCTATTAAAAAGGGAATCCAAGTGGCACTTTATTAAAAAAGTGTTTTTAATACATACAACCTTTGATTACGTAATTGACAACTAATAACATTTTGCTCTTCAAACCAGACTTCCTAAAACTCCAATTTATTTCCATATTAGTGCCTTAAAAACACATTTGTTATTTTACTGCTTTTAGAATAGTTAACTAGATATATAGACATACAGATATATATATATATATATATATATATATATATATATCACATAGATATATATCACATATATATCACATATTCTTCTTCTGCAGCAGAGTTTTTTTTAACAAATGTCCTACTGAGAATATTTAATTTGGCACAATGTTGAATATGTGCAATGTCACCCATGCTTGATGAGGAAATCTTAGGGCTTGTCAAAGTAATTTGGTTGATTTTTAATCTAAACATTAAAAAAGGATTAATTTGACATTTACCTGTATCCCTGCAATAAACAAATAGATCAATAAACAAACAGATTAAAAATACATTTTTTAGTACACAAGAAACTAAACATGATATCACAAAAAAATAAAAAGTACTTTTTATCAATATTTGGTGCAAGGTTTTCAGAATTATCTGTCCCCCTCCCCCAATCCAATAATAATGAACTTATTAATGTACTTGTTTCTTTAAATACAGTGTGAGTTTATCCACATAGATGCACCCAAACAATTATTACTTGAACCAGTCTATGCTGCAACCTAAATATGTCTATAGTAATCTAGCTCAATATAGTTTAGTAATTGGATCCAGACACAGTTAACAGAACAATGGCAACATATTGAGAAGGACAAGTAAAACACGATCAAATAAAAATAATATAGTCTACGTATGTATTCTACTGAAAAATGTGTAGTTCATAGACTCGCTATTAGAGGGTAAAAATCAATACACACAGATGAAAAGAGCCAGGGCATAGCAGCACTGCTATTGAGATCATCATCACTGTAAACATGGAAAGAGTAGGGAGGTGAAATTAAAGGTCACAGAGGTGACTCATAGTAATACACTTCTATAACCAGCACCAAACAAATTCAAAACAAATACTGTAGATACAAAATGGATTCAGTTCTCTCCAGAGCATAATACAGTACCTTAATAAAATAACATAGGAAAGAAGAGCAATCTGGGATGCAGATTGGTCTGTTTTTCCTAATTCTGTCATTTTTCTTCTGTAGTAGTGTACATTCACATGTTCCTGTGCTTTTTGCAAAAGTATTTTGATCAAAAAACACAGGAACATGTACACTACTACAGAAGAAAAATGACAGAATTAGGAAAAACAGACCAATCATGGTACAAAAACATTAATTCACAGTTTCCTCCATAGTCCTTAAGTGTTAAACCCTATTCAAAATGCGGTGAAGCTACTTTTCTGTACTGGGGAAAAGTTCAGTCCCATTTCAATGAAAAAGACTAAAGTCTACTTCAGTATAAGGATGAAGCTATACAGCATATTGAACAAGTTGCCTTTGTCTTTATACAGTATCTCTGGACCTTGTGGTAAAGCTGCAAAATATCTCAGCTGAGAAGACATCGTATAGAACTCTCAAGTCAGTTCTCCATGACAGTCACGGCCTTTCAAGTGACAGTGCTTTCCCATAAGTGGGACAACCACAAACTAATTATTTATCTCTCCAAAAAGTGAAAATGCCAGTGTGAATATTCTGAGCAATGTGTTGCAGATTTGACATATATTAGATGGATTAAATTAACACTTTGGGTGCTGCGCTCCATAGGAAAACAAGTACAAACAAGAAAAACGAGCACAACAATGGCATGACATGGCCACTACAACATACAGTAGAGTGTGCCAAAACCATAGACTTACAGATGCAATGAGCTTTTTCTTCAGTACCGGGACAAGCTGCGTGATTGCGACTAAGGTTCGACGCAGGATTATCACTGTGCGGGGTCCAAACTGGAACCATAGACCCCACGCAGCGATGTAGTGGCAGGTATGGTCTTATGAGTCATGGTTTTTTGCTTTGTCAGCCGCGGCTCCTGAGACAGTGAGTCATGCTAGATCTGTAGTGGCAATATCCTAGGGTACAATATCCTAGGTTTAATAAACATCAACATATTTTTTAATTAAACCAGATGCTGGGTAACTCAATTCCCACGGCATACTTTGGATCTCTGCTACTCACTGTACACACCTGTTCCTAATCAGCATGGGGACACTCCACTCGGCTACCTTTATAAGCTGACCACTTACACTTCCTGGTTACCGGGCCAATGCACTTCTCCCCTTTTATCCAGCATTGAAAATAGAGTACAGTCTCTCTGCCTGACTTGCTTGTTGCCTGACCTTCTACTTGCCTACACTTGTGACTTTTGCCTGCTCTGACCCTGGCCTGTCTACAGTATGTGTTGCTTTCTGCCTGTTCTGACCCCATTTTGTTATCCTGCCTGAAGCCTGCCCTGACCTTTGCTTCTGCCTCGTCCATTGTATAATGTTTGTCTATCCTGCCCTTCACCAACTCTGTGACTTACGGTCTGTCTCGACAACCATGCTCTGAGCTCCATCCAGTTATGCCTGCTCCAGCCATTGGAATCCACGCCTTTCCATGGAGCCCACCTCTACAGTGCCTTACAAACTGGGACCTTTAACAAGATAAATCTATTTTGCATGTTACGAAGACCTGTGACTGCTGGCATTATTATATATACAGGAGGGCCGAGGGTATACGGCGGGTTCCGTTCCAGGGGCCCGCCGTATAGTGAAAATCGCCGGAAAGCGGATCCGGCGATTTTCAGTTCTGCACATACGCAAACCGGCATTTTCCGCGACTTAGGATTCAACATGGCAGCCCCCTTCTCGGTGCCGCCGTATCAGCGGATCGCCGAAAAGTGGAGCACCAAGAAGCGGGGCCCTGCTATATATAATTTTTTTATTTTAATAATGTACAGCCTTTGCTGATGCACTGCGGGAGGAACATTTCTCTAATGCCCAATGATCTTCCAGGAACTTTGGCTGCCAGCCTGTCCCTTCAACATTACTCCAACACATTTCCTAGTTTCAGCCTCCCATCTTACTTTTGGTTGTTGTCTTGATATTTTCATATCCTTTGGAATCCAGTTGAGTATCATCAACCAATTATGGTTATTCCTTCATGCGATATGCCTGGCACACTGCCATTTTCATTTCTTCACCTTTGTGATGATGTCACAGACTTTTGTTGGCCTTCAAACCCATTCTATCTATTTCAGCAAAACGTAGTAAACAGATACAGATGTACAGCCAAAAACAGGAGGAGGGGACCCTCCTCCTGTTTTTGGCTGTGCACCGCTGCAATCCCAGGATTTCCCTTCTACAGCAACTCTGAGCGTGATGCACGCACCATAGGAAGCTGCCAATTGTGAGTATGGTTTGTCTCCTTCATGTGGAGACTTGTTGATCAGTAACAGTGTTGCAGCTAAAGTGTTTAGTTCAGCAGAGTACACTACAATATTGGTATATTAACCCTTTATTTACTCTTGCCTATGGACTATTATATCCTACAGTATAAAATCACTGCTGCACTTTAAACACTGGATCCAATACTCCATTATTCTGGCTTCATATGCTTCCCCTACACCATGATATGTGGACAATTTAATTCATCAAGTGAAATAGAGTCCTACTTGGATTGAGCACTGTTTATTGGGACTTGTCCCAAACCTTTTTACAGATACAGATGTAGCCAGACTTACTGTCCCCGTAACCGCAACGGAGTGCAAGATTACAGCCGCGAGAGCACTTTTTTGACCGCGGTTCATCCGAGGCTCATCCGCGGTCAGTTGGCATAATTATTTGTGCAGTTATTTATGTTATTGCAAATCAGTATGTGTGTCTGGCAGGTGGTACACTGAATATCTTTGCCAATTATCCTCAGTAGCCGTAAGGGAGCCACAAATTGTAAAAATAGATGCAGGGGATTTACCCTTGGGTGTTTTGCGACACCAAGAACAGTAAGTCTGTCTACGTTCGTACAATAAAATTATGATCCCCTGTTCAATTAATGTTAATCCTAATTTATAAATGCAGAGAAACATTTCAAAAGGTACATAATGCTAGTGTTTTCTATTCAATGAGCAACATTTACAAAACAGCAGCAATTGATTGCAATCGCAGTCATAGCATGAAGCCAGCATAAGCAAACTGTAAAAATAGATGTATTTTTCCCCAAAAATGTATATGGTTTTATTACAGCTTTAACAAATGAATGCAGTTTTAATTTTTTTTTAAATAGTTAATTATTGAAAACATTTATCTAGTTTTCAAATAGCCGTAATTGGGGGGGGCGTGGCCTGGAGCCTGAACAAGATGGATATGTGAGGCTGCAGCTCCATAAAAAAGGAACATCAATCCAGATTAATACCTATCCAAATCAAATAATGCTAGACAAATCCGAATAGCGAAAGAGTGTTTAGAGGCCAAAAAAATTGTATTTTGGACATTAGCCGGATATAATACTAATAAAATTAAGATCTGTGGCCTATCACATGTTGCAGGCCTGGTAACAGGACGCATCCAGGATCTGAGGTCGCTTGCCCCCCCTTGTTTGGCATATGCACCATGTGAGTATGACCCGTTATTCTTTACATCCTTTTTCAATACATTAAATAAGGTGGCCAAAGGCTGCACAATTCTAGCATGTGATTTCAACAAAGCCTTAGACCCTGACCTAGACAAATCTAAGACCGTGAGGAGCAACAGAAAAAGAGGTACAGACTCACTAATCAAAGGGTTGGGGGATAATCAACTGATGGACATCTGGAGGGAATTACACCCGAGAGAAAAAGGATATACATTTTACTCACACCCACACTCCAGTTACAGCAGCATAGGTTACTTCTTTGTATCACACAGACTGGTCCCAAAGATCTCCTCTACAAGGATCCATGATATCTCATTGTCAGATCACGCACCAATAGAATTACAGTGTGCACAAATGAATCTTGACAGACCAGGAGCAAGCTGGAAACTAAATGAATCAATGATAAAAATCCCTGGGGTGTTCCAGAAGGTTAACACAGAGATAGACCAATTTTTCAGAACCATTATAGGTAGTGTGGACTCCCACATCACCCTATAGGAAGCCCATAAGACCACACCCAGAGGCACCCTTATCAGCATTGCTGCAGGGCAGAAAAGATAAAAAGAGGCAAAATTGCTGAAATTACAAGCAAAATTAAAAGAGCTTTCTGCCTTACATAAATGTAATAATAGACCTGACACCTGAAGATGTCAGAATAGAGATAAATATGCAATTGACCTCCCAGGCTGAGAATTCCATGAGCTGGTCTATGAGGAAGATTTTTGAAAAAACAAACAAGCCAGATACCCTATTAGCTAATAAAATTAAAAATAAACAGGCAAATTATAATATACAGGCAATTCGGTTAAAATCTTTTAATATGACCTCCAACACTAAATTGATAGAAGAGTTTAAGAAATACAATGAAAATCTGTATAACGGGGAGAAGGTCACACATAATGTAAATGTGAGTCAGGCTCTGAGAGACTTTCTGTCGGACTCGGATCTTCCTAGGTTAAGCAGGGAGGAGAGAGAAGGGCCACAACAAGATTTCACGTTAGAAGAATTAACAAAAGTAATTAAGGAACTAAAACAACCAAAGCACCAGGCTCTGATGAATTCTCTAATTTATACAATAAAACATTTATAACATTGCTAGACCCCCACTTTCTGCGCATGTTCAATGCAGTGCTGGCAGGTGCTTGATTCCCGGAGCGGATGCTTCAAGCACCTATCTCATTAATCTAAAAACAAGATAAAGATCCAACTGACAGCAAAAGCTATAGACCAATCTCGTTAATAAACTCAGATATCAAAATTTACTCTAAAACGCCAATTAACAGACTAAGCTTCACTTACAGTGCCTTGCAACGGCGATGCGACGTCGCTCCGAAACAAATCAATTGACTCCATCGCAAGTGCTTATAGTAAATAATTGTTTTATTAATTAATTGGTTTCATTGGTTACTGGTACAATTAATTCATTGTTGTTTTATTAATTAATTGCTTTGATTGGATAATGCTTTAATTAATTCATTGTTGAGCTGGTTAGTGTTTTTATTTATTGAATGGTGGTGTTTAGTGTTTTTTAATGTTTTATTATTGTGTCTTTTGTGCATTACTGTATTTTGATTAGGGTGCCTATTGAGTGCTATAGTGGCTTATCATGTCCATATTATTATATGGGTATGATGTACCACTATACTACTCAATAGGTACAGGGTGGGTATAGTGGGTCCGGGGTGGGTGCTTAGACCTCCCGGGTGGGTAGCGGGGCAGGGTGGGTTAACCCCTTAATTACTATAGTGGTTATTAAGGGGTTAAGAGACATTAGATTGTATTTATTATGTATGTATGCTTTCTGGCAACGGAGGACAGGGACCTGCAGTATCCCGATGAGGACACCCTTCATAATGCCAGGGGTAAGTAGAACTGTACTTATTTACTTTATTTATGCTGTCTAATGTTGTGATTAATAATGGGCAAATAATATTTAAATGTAGCCCATGTTTATTTTTTACATACAGGATTGGTACTGCAGGCCTGCGGGGACCCATGGAGACCACGTGGGGATCCCCGGACACCCACGGGTACCACCCGAGGACCCCCGGATGCCAGATGGAAAAACTAACCAGTTTAGTTAATGACACTGGGGCTAAATTCCAAAACGTTTGGCTACCGTGGCTGGCTCAAACAGATATCCCAGGGGTGAACAGTGCCACAGTTATGCTTTGATAGAATTAAATGCGTTCTCCTTTGACTAAGGGAATCATAGTTTAAAAGACATTGAAGTTTAGTGGATTAAAACCTGACAGAAATAGGTGGCTGCAAGGAGATGACAAAAGATGGAAGCCTTGGACCAAGAAGATAAAAGAGAACTTGCGCCCTCCACTTCTCCCGCTCTACCCCCCCTTCAGGGATTTTGAGGAGTTATGATTACTGGATATTATTTGTTGCTTTTGAAAAATGAGATGTAATATTATCAGTTTAATATGTGTAAACACAATACAGGCATACACCGCTTTAACATACGCAATGGGACCGGAGCATGTATGTAAAGCGAAAATCTACTTAAAGTGAAGCACTACCTTTTTTCCACTTTACAATGCATGTACTGTACTGCAAACATCATATACATGCATAACTGATGTAAATAATGCATTTGTAACCAAAATAAATACAGTAGGCTTTATTGAAATATAATCTTTAATGTCAGCTGATTTTTCTTATAAGTGCTGACAGATACAACATGGATGAATGGAAAAGTATTTTAAAAATATGTAAGAACGATGAAGGAGCGGGCATATCTTCTATTGTACAGTATTTTTACTGAAAGAGCATGAAGGTGAGGTGCATTTATTTGACTAACTGATATATTTTTGGGACTTTGATTTGTGACTTTGGTGAAAAAAATACAGTACAATACTGTACAGTGTTTTACAATGCTGTGCTTATAGTGCCCGCGACTGGCAACGTCACCCATCCCCGCTAGCGAAAGTTATATTTCGCTTTGCGCCGGCGTTGCGGGCTCCCGGGCATTTGATTTGTTCAGGGGCTGTCACATGAGATGACAGCCCTTGAAAAATCAAATATTCCCGGCTTCCAAAGTCCGCTCCGTCACATTGCCGCTATCGCGCTTACTATAAGCGCACGCAGCGGCGGCAATGTGTTTGTTTTTGGGCGGCATCGCTGGCACTATATGCACGGCCTTACTCAGGTCCTTGATCAGCTTGGCTTACACGCACACACTCCCTCAGTCACACAATCTCGCGCGCACTCCCTCAGTCACACAATCTCTCACGCAATCCCTCAGTCACAAAATCTCTCACGCACTCCTTCAGTCACACAATCTCTCACGCACTCTCACTCAGTCACGCACGTGCACACTCAGTCACGCATGCACACACTCAGTCACGCACACAATCAGACACACACACACACTCAGACAGACACACACACACTCAGACACACACAGACAGACAAACACACACACACACACACACAGACACAAACACACACGCACAGAATGCAATAGAAGAGCACCTCCTCCTCCCCCTTAGCCCGTAACTCACATGCAAAGTTCCGTTCTACAGCAGCAGCAGGCTAGAGCGAGCTCTGAGGAGGAGGGAGGAGGGAGGAGGGTGGAGAAGAGCCAGGAGCTGCAGTGCGGGCGGAATCACTGCTATAGCTGCTGATTGATGGCGCACCCGATCTCCCCGTTCCCCCTGCCATCTGGCCCAATTACCCCTTACCTGCACTCCCGCTCACTTAGGGACCACAATGAAGGAGGTTGCAGTATTGATGAGAGGTGCGCACACACGCCGCCCCCTGGTGTCCGTACTCGCAAAGCATGCGTACACAGGGGTGTGGTGCAACTAAAAATAAATGTACGTACTTGCGTACGTAAAGCGGGTGTACGTAAAACGGGGTATGCCTGTATAACTTTAAGTTACAAAAAAAAATAGCAGTAATTGAATTGTGTGGTAAATAATGCACAATTAATTAAGGCAGCAACCATGCCATTTATACCCCCTTTTATTACAGGATGGGAACTGAGGGCCTCTGGAGCAGAACCTCTGTATTTTTAGCTTCAGGAACCACCCGGTTCCCGAGATACTTATCAGTGATGATACCAGCGTTACTTATTTGTTTTTTTAAGGGGATTTTAGTGGCCTTCCAATAAGAAGTCACCAATAATGCTGTGGTTTTCTATTGGTCAGGAAGACTTTAAAGATTTGGTAACTACGGTGGCAAGAAAATGTTTGTGAACCCCAATCATAATTACGGTAATTCCATAGTTTTTCCATGATAACTTTCTTGAATAAAAAACAGTATTTTCTTAAATATCCAATAGGCTTTATATTAACCAATTCCATGTCTTTTGAAACAAAATGATGTATGAATTACACAAACAATGAGTAAAAGTCAGGGTATGTATAAAAGTAAGCAAAACACTGGTTTTAGCAGCTAAATTAAAGGGATAATTATAATCAGGTGTTTAAATAATTAGGTAGATCTTCAGGTGTGAGTTTGATAGGCTCCACCCTATATAAAGATCAGAAACTTTGTGAGTTTGGCCTTCACCATACAGGTGTGTGGAAACACGTCATGCTACAATCGAAAGAAATCTCTGAGGACCTCAGAAATGCAGTTATTGATGCTCATCCATCTAGAAAGGGTTACCAAACTATTTCTAAGGATTTGGGGCTTCACCAATCCACTGTCAGACAGATGGAGAAATGGATGGAGAAAGTTCAAGACCACAGTCACTCAACCCAGGAGCGGTCGTCCTACCAAAATCTCTCCAAGAACAAACCGGCAAATCGTCAAGGAAGTCACAAAGAACCCAAGACTAACATCCAAGAATCCCTAGACCAGTCTCGCCTTGGCTAATGTGAGTGTTCATGACTCAACTATCAGAAAAAGACTGAACAAGAATGGTGTTCATGGAAGGATGGTGATGGGGAAACCACTCTAAAAAGGACATTGCTGCCCATCTGAAGTTTGCCAAAGAGCACATAGATGATCCACAAGACTTCTGGAACAATGTTCTCTGGACAGACAGACAAAGGCAAACACTGCATTTGAACAGAAGAATCTTATCCCAACCGTCAAGCATGGTGGTGTGTGTGTGATGGCTTGGAGCTGCTTTGCTGCCTCAGTACCTGAACGGCTTGCCATCATTGACACAACTATAAATTATGCACTGTATCAGTAGATTCAAGAGGAAAATATCAGGCCATCCGTCCGTGAGCTGAAGCTGAAGCGAAAGTGGGTCATGCAGCAAGACAATGATTCTAAACATACAAGTAAATCTACAAAAGAATGGCTGCAGAAGAAGACATTCCGTGTTTTAGAATGGCTTAGTAAAAGTCCGGACCTAAACCTCATCAAAATGTTGTGGCAGGACCTTAAGTGAGCAGTCCATGCAAGGAAGCCATAAAATGTCACTGATTTGAAGCTGTTCTGTAAGCAGGAATAGGAAAAAAATCCTCAAAACCAATGTGAGAGACTGACCAGCAGTTACAAGAAATGGTTAGTTAAGTACATGTAGCCGCCCTTCTAAAGTGTTGGAAAGCTTCTCAACAGTTTTCAATTGCAAAAAATCAACAACTGTATCAATTTAAATTCATACAGAAAGCAGCTAGCTAAGTTTAAGCAGACTTAGTATTATCTTGAATATCACATGGCCCAGTTTTATTATTAAGCTCAGTAAACCTGGCATTGCTGTCCTCAAATAATCATGAAGTTTTAAACATTTGTATGCTAGTACTGCTTTAATGCGGTTTATTAAATCTAACAAATATACAAAATATTAAAACGATCAACTCGCATGCCCAACAAATTGGACCCTATGTTGATGTAATAATTATAAACCAGTGATTGCTGGTAGGGTGCAGCACTGAGAAGTCAATGTTAAATGCACTAAACAAAAGTGACAAAAATGAATTTCCACTCAGGAAAATAAGTTTTCTTGGAAGCACACCTTACATTTAATAAAACGTTACATTTAATACGTATTAATTACTGATATTAAAAGTTACGTTTTATTAAAGATTCCTGATGAAGTCGAATGACGAAACGCGTAGAATCTGAGCTTGCGTCCTGTTGAGAGATCCTGGCAAACGGAGACCAAGCGTGATGTCACATCCGCCCTTACTGCAGTGCACACCAGAAGTGTCGGACGTGAACGAGCGAACGAGCCGGAGACTGTATGCTAAGAGGATCTGGATTTTGTACAATTCCCTGTATTGTATTTTAAAATGTGAGTGCATTTGTATTTTGCTACTGGTTCTAAAATACACTTTTTAGATATACTACACCATGCTAGTCTTCATCCTTTTTGCATGACACGAAAGGAGGGATTACCCCACGGACACAGTATCGTGTTGGAAACCACCATTGAAGGTTGCTCGTTTCAGAGAGAGAAAGAGTCTCTGTACTGCTTGATTTCTGGGGGAAAAGTGTGAGTGCTACTACCTTACAGCCCTATATACTCCTGATATATACACACAGGTTGCACTATGTTATGTTCTTTTATTCTTTCATGACCACGCTGTGAACATCCTGCGCTCCCCTTGCTGTGGAAGAATACAATCAAGACATAGACTCCAGAACAGTCTATAAAAGGGTTTTGTTTGAGCTGCTTTACAATTAATACACTATTCACATGTGGTGGTGGAAATTATATTTTTATATTTATTAATTGTTCACTTTATATAATATTGGTCACTTTATATAGTTAGTTCATTTATAAACTATATTTTATGCACATGATTCATGCACTAGCACTTTGTATAACTAATTAAGGAGCGCCCGATTACACACTTTTTGACAATGTTTTATTAAATGTAAGGTGTGCTTCCAAGAGAACTTCTTTTCTTGAGTGGAAATTTATTTTTTTCACTTTGTTTGGTTTATTAAATCTGGCCCAATGAGAGCTATATACAGTATGAAGCTCCAAAACTGAGCATTTTGGCTTAAAATCACGATAAACGGTGTATGACTGTGTATTAACATCAGTGAATTCATGCCCATTATGTACTGCAATATAGCAAAAAAGGAAGACTTGGGGAAGAACTCATTTAAAGCACATGTAGCTCCCCTTCCCTCTACTACTAATATTGCTACTGCTATTACAGCCTATAGTAATAATTATGGGTTAAACATGATTTTGACAATTTAGGGCCTGTGACAGCAATCATGGGAAATAAATGATGTCCCTATTAATTCTCCTCAGCACAAGAGGAAATCATTGATAATACAGTATAGTGTAGCTCCCCACTGAGGGAATTGTTGTTATCTGTGATTGCAATTATGGCTTTAGACAGTATACCTTTAACCATTTCCCATTTTAATATTAATACATGCATAAAAGGATGTTAGTACAGTAGTTAGGAGCTTTATATAAAAGAGCCCAGTCTGTGTGAGCTGGGGTCTTTCTTAGTAATTAAGTTCAAAAAGATTTGTTAAAATTCCAGTTAAAAGTTCTGCAATCAAGTTTTATGTAGAAGACTGAGACAGTTTGGAGGGCCAGGACAGAAACTTGGAGTTAGATGCCGGGATATACAGTAGACTGTCCGTACTATCCTGAGAAATGCCCTATAGGGGAGTTATCGGACATCGAGGAGACACCCAAAAGGTATGCCTAGCACTTAGGATAAGGTTGCCAGATGTCCCATATACCATATACGGGATTGTCCCCTATTTCATTGACTTTTTCCAGAAAGGCCCGTCAGGATGCATAATTGACCAGTATTTTCATGCCTTGACATGAAAATCCCTGAGCTTAAAATTACTGTCATGAAATCAGTCATTAAAACGTACTAAATTTCGACTTCAATTATTAAAATACTGCTGCGACACATTTTATTCTTACTTTTGCCACTAATTGGCCGGGGATTTACTCCGGCTGGCGCCGGGTCTACACCGCGCGCCAGCCGCATCTTCTCCGTGCACCCCCTCCACTCCGCGCGCATTTTTGTGCCCCTTCCCGACCCCCTGGCTGCTCCTGCTGTGCCCCTCTGCTTCCCCGCACCCCCGCTTACCTCACTTCAAACTTCAGAGGTGTCGGGGAAGCCAGGGAAGCCGGGTGCGCCACGTTACAGTGACGTCACAGTGACGCGCGGATATTCCGCCGTCACCACGCGGCCCGCACGCATCCTGCCGTGCGGGAAAAGTTAGAATAAAATGTGACGCCAGTGTAATAAAGTTAGGACACTGTCTAGTTATCTCATAAATGTATACAACGGGTGAACCAATGGTTAACCAACCAGGTGCTCAGAAATAACACAATACTGCTGATTGGTATTATTGATATGATCCTGGGACACTGGTTAAGGCAAGCCCCAGATACAGTGAGTATATATATATATATATATATATATATATATATATATATATATATATATATATAAAGTCTTTCCCAGCAACTGGCTTATAACAAGCACCAAAATAGTTGAGATAAAAAGACTCACTCACAATGGGGTTGATGACGCCGTAACTGCCAGGTCCTCCTTTCTTAGATTACACTGCTGATCCTGCTGCAGAAACTCCTCTATATTCCGGGTAAGTATTGTATCAATGTGGCTCCAAGACACCACAGACACCCGGTATCTCCTTCATCTGCCAACCCTGCACCCGCTCCGTCGCGGTGGGTGGTCATGTGACCGGCGGCAGTATCGAGGCTTCCGGGTTGAGCAGAGGAACCGCGGGATACCAGCAGCAGCTCGGCGTGCTGACGGTTGTCAGTGATGCTATGGAAATCCCCCAAACGGAGGTGTGGATGCCGCACAGCCGTAACAGAAGGATGGAAGAAGGCTGATATAGTGACTTTGAAAAACTTTATTAGCACAGCGTGCAAATGAATCCTCTGACGCGTTTCAGCCTGTCAGGCCTTTGTCAAAGAGTCATCCGTTTGCATAAAAGACATCTTATTATAGTCTGTGTAAACAGTAACACCTGTTCGTGTTGCCCAAAACAAATGAGCAACAGGTGCATATCATCACACTCCCACAACATGAGTATCAAGTTAAAATACAATGAGATATCATTAAAATGATGACCAAAGTACCGTTGCCCAAGATCTATATATGTCATTATATCCAAACAATGTACACACATATATGACAGAAAATCAATAATAATTTGGTCATAATTAAAAACAAAAACAATTGAACAAAAAGCACACAAATGCCTGAATAAAACAATTGATGTATGATATTCTAATATACCGAAACATATAAATTGAGGTATTGCAAGAGACAGTGAGACACACTAAATGTCAATATTTCCAAAGGAGATAAAACATGTAGCAGCTTGAAGCATAGTGATGGATCTCAATGAATAAAGAAATGCAATCTATAGTAACACTTTGAAACAATATAGATACATCCGAAGGATGCATTAATATACCAAATATATAGTATAGGTAAAAATAAAACAAAAAGGGAAGGAAAAAAGGGAGTGGGAACAAGGGAAGGGGGGGGAAGGGGAAGTGGGAGGGGGAGGGGGGGAGGGTACGAGGGGGGGAGGGAGGGGTAGGAAAGGGGGGAAATAGGGGATAAGAAAAGAAAAACAACAATAAGAAAAGAACAGAGAATGGGAACAGAAAAATCTTAATCATGAAGAAAATGTTTTAGTTCCCATTTCACATTTAAACCATAAGGTTGTGAAGTATTAAGAGAAAAAATCCATGACATTTCTTTTGTGTTTAAGCGATTCAACCTGTCACCTCCTCTAACATGAATGGAAACATGTTCAGCACCAAAAAATGTGAAATTCTTTAATCCACCAAGTCTGTCTGAGCTGGGGTCTTTCTTAGTAATTGAGTTCAAAAAGATTTGTTAAAATTCCAGTTAAAAGTTCTGCAATCAAGTTTTATGTAGAAGACTGAGACAGTTTGGAGGGTCAAGACAGAAACTTGGAGTTAGATGCCGGGATATACAGTAGACTGTCCTTACAATCCTGAGAAATGCCCTATAGGGGAGTTATCGGACATCGAGGAGACACCCAAAAGGTATGCCTAGCACTTAGGATAAGGTTGCCAGATGTCCCATATACCATATACGGGATTGTCTCCTATTTCATTGACTTTTTCCAGAAAGGCCTATTAGGATGCATAATTGACCAGTATTTTCATGCCTTGACATGAAAATCCCTGAACTTAAAATTACTGTAATGAAATCAGTCATTAAAACGTACTAGATTTCGACTTCAATTATTAAAATAATAAATTTAGGACACTGTCTAGTTATCTCATAATACCATGACACCCACCCCTATAGATTCCGCCTAACAAGAGCTATGATGAGAAAAACCAAAGCGTGACATACCCATTCTACTTGAAGCATTTGCAAATCATTCATCCCTCATCAGTGCAAATAGACAAGTGTTAAAGTTTAGCTGTGTTGTCTGTTAATACAGCTGAAACCCGTTATAACGTGGTCCTTGGGGGCCACAGAATGAGACCGCGTAATGACCGGGACCGCATTAAAATTTCGGCGCGCAAGGATTTACCGGCATCTAGATCTCTCTCCTCTTTGCTGTCAGCTCTCTCCTCACTTCATAGGGCTGTGTCCACGTGCTCTCCTCTCTGCAGATGTCAGCTCGCGTGCGCGGCGTCGCAGGGGAGGGTCACATGACAACACACAACACACATTTTTTAAACATTCAATTCAATGCTTTATTGCTAACTGACACATACACACACCTACACCTGTGTTGTCATGTGACCCTCCTCTGCGACGCAGCGCATGAGAGCTGACAGCTGCAGAGAGGAGAGCACATAGACACAGCCCTATGAAGTGAGGAGAGAGCTGACAGCAAAGAGGAGAGAGATCTAGATGCCGGTAAGTCCTAGCGCGGCAAAATGAAGGTTTTCAAATCTCGGAGCCACGCTCAGACCGCGTAATAAGTGGATTCGCTCAGAAACACGGTTATAATATTTTTTAGAACAATTTTCAAGGTCAGTCATTAACTCATTATGACATCACACTTTCATATCGGATTTTGGCCTCTCGTATTATAAAAACTTTAATATGGCCACCATAGCTTCGGAGAACTTTAATATGGCCACCCTAGCTTCGGAGAACTTTAATATGGCCACCCTAGCTTCGGAGAAGCTCAAATTCACTGATGCCCTATTTAGCAAAATAAGAATAAGAGTGTCACCTCTGGATAATTGCCATTATAACGAAGGGTGAGGTTACTGTGTTAACAGTTATGTGTGTAAAAGATCACTGTTTACTGTTGTAAAAATCTGTTCAAAAATGCAAGTGACTCTTATTTTAAAAAGCGCAGGCATACAATATGCTTCTTCTCCTCTCTGCATGAGCAAATCCCTGCCCTGCAGAACCTGCGGTAGAGTTAATACTACACCCCTGAGACACAGCTGCAGGACTGGTTGCCATTTACCAACACTAACAAGTGTGTAACCTTTTGGCTGGGAAAGAACGCTACACACATAATAAAAGTATACATTTTAGAAGATCTAGCTAATATTCTTTTCCCCTCCGATTCTGAACTACCTCATAAGAACCTGAGTCAAATAGATCAAACTGTCTTTTTACAGTATATGTAACCCTGAACATAAATTACTGACATGATGCATTGTGTAAATATAATCTGCTTCATACATTTACAGGTGTAGCAGACGTTACTGCTCCAGCTGGCGCGTTGCCGCGAGACACACCCAAGGTGCTAGCTGGGAGCAGACACCATTGTCTTTCCATTAGCCATGTGCAAAAAAGAGGCTAATGCATTATTGCACCCGGTGGCAACAACGTCTGCTACTTCTGTATATCCATCAGTTACAAAAAAATCTATGTTTATTTAAGAAGATATAGAAATCTGTCCATTGACTCATGCATTAAACTTTATATACAGGAGCCGACAAGGGCTTACAGCTTAATGTAGCAAAGCAAAATCATTTTTTATGTTTTGTAAGGTCCATTAAATGATGTCTTTAACCCTATCATTCATGAGCTTAAAATGTCCAATACTGCTTATCAATCTCAAAATATATCCTTTTTTATTGATCTAGCATTCCAAAAGGTATTTTTCATGCTGTCTGTAGGGATTCTCTCTTTCCATTTATAAGATGCAGCATTTTGAAAAATTTTAAGCTTTTAACAATTAATAGAAATAACTAAAATTAGCATTAAAAAAAAAGTAATTAAGTGTCTTTTATTGCTTTCAAATATATTTGGGGGGATCGCATATTAAATAATAAAAGCCAACCTAAGAAACTAGAGGAAGTCAGGCTTTTGCAGAGGTAGTAAGAGATATTTGGCTGCCAATGACCCTGCTATGTAATGTGTTGGAGGACTAGTGATCTGTGGTCCACTCAGGTACAGTATAATGCATGTATAAAATGTACACACAGTTCAAAGCAACGTTAGAATCAAATACTTGCTATAGAACATGAATATTTTAGCAATGATGGAGTTCTTATCATATACCATTGTAATGTCTGAAAGTTTTATTTCATACAGTATGTCCCTTAGACTAGGTCCCCACTGCCTGCTGCAGCACACTCTATGACGTGTGCTGCAAGGACAAGAACTGCCCCTCAATGGGGCCCGGCCTGCTACCTACCTTAGCCGCTGCATGGCCAGATTTCTCTGAAGACAGAAAAACTGTCTTCAGAACTAGCGATGGAGCACTGGCCATGCCCCTGCGGTTCAGCCAATGAGGGCGAACCTGCTGGGTGACGTCATGGCTGTGCCTCCCGCCACGCCCCTGTCACGCCCACCCCATCTTTCCCCCTGCAGACCGGGGATCTCGGCTGCACGCGCCGCCAGCCTGGCAGGTGCACGTGCAGCGCCAACACCGTGGCCACAGAATCACACCTCTGATCCTCGTTAAGGTCCAACAGATATGTTTTCTATTTCAAAAGGGTGGCTATTGGTGTTTGAAGGATATATAAATGGTATAAATGGTGCAGTGGGAGGGAGTTTGCCTTGCATTCGGATTTTAGAAATCACCCATGTGGACATCTTTGAAGGTGATGCAATGATTTCTCGTGTGTTAATCTGTATGAAAAGTATGGAACTTGTTATGACTTTCTTACATATGATGCTTATCTAGTACCTTTTCTTCTGTCACAAAGATTTTAGATAGTTCCTAGGATTTATATATGAGATGGTTATACCCATGACATGCCTTGTAAATGCAAATCATTACTGTAGCATAGTCTTTCAGAAATGCCTTTATCTTTAGTGCTACCTTTAAACAATGACATCTATACAAATCCCCAAATACTACTTGTAGTCTTCTTGAAACACCTATATAAAATCAAGAGGCTTAATGAAGAATCTATATGGGCAACGAAATATCAAAGATTTTGCTGAGACAATGATTCTATTTTAAACTCTGCATGCTGGTATGGTGATGGTATCTGGAACGTCAAAGTCAATTCCATTTGAATTTGGCTGACTTAAGCAATTGATTGATTGGCTTTGCTCTTTTACACTGTAAACTACTCCCCATTTTCATATTCCTCTTTTCTACTCTTTTCCTTTCTACTATTTGTTTGTCCCTGTGCACTGTACAATATGATCTCACCCTTTAATCTATTTTACCCCATAAGAAGGTCATGTAATATTACTTCTTGGTTTTCTAAACTCTAGTATTATGATATTTTACAATAAAGCTTTTATACAATTACCATGATTTAATATATACAGTGAATACATCAATAGTAAATGCAAAGGTTTGCATGAATTCAGATGGAAAACACTGCAGTACAAAATAAACTATCTATTTAACCAAACAATATGTAAATTGTTTAATGATGTCCTGTAATTTTTAAATGCCATTTATAAGGGGGAGGGGGAAGGGCGGGATATATTTATATACAAATACGGTAGGTTTTTTTTTACGGCATATTTATATTTTGTTTTATATGCTATACATTCTAAGAAAGAAATGATAGGATTCTTGTCCCAAAATCAGATTATACTAACATGATTCGGTGTATAATTTGAAGAAAAGCAGAACTAGCCAATTAGCACTAGCACACTTTAATAATTAACCCCCATAGCCTCCTCTAACCCACAAAGGCAAATAGCAGCAGTTACCGATACATACGCGGTCACCTTGATGTTAACCACCTTCACATCTTGATGCATAAGGACTCAACAAGAAATGAAAGTACTATCAAACAACTTAGTATCACAGTGCACATTTGCAAACCTTGGTAAATATACTGTAGCAAACTTTTTTACATTTTGATATTCAAACAGAATGTTTTAGGCATGTTTCTTCCCCATGGAGTAACACATTTCTTAACTGTGTGGGTTAAATCCAGAGAGTGTTTGATATTCTTTTACTGTGCAACAAATGGCTAACACTATTAGTCTCTAGTGACATTTTTTTTTAAAGAGAAAAAGCTAATTTAGTTAAATAATATTGGAAGTTAGAGGTACAGTGGGAGAAATAAAGTTTGTGAACCACTTAGGATTTTCACATATTTCACATACCAGTATTTCAAACCTAAAGTCTTGTTACATCCAAATCTAAGGGGCAATACTGGATTTGGTCATATCAAACAATGTAGAAGTAATAACAAATATTCAAGTCCTGGAACATTGGGGTAACAGTGATCATAGCATGGTCTCATTTGAAATAAATTATCAAAAAATAGATTTCTTGGGTTCAACAAAGACCTTAAACTTTAGAAAGGCAGGTTTTAATAAACTGAGGTCTAATCTAGAAGTAATACAATGGGATGATGTTTTTGCAGGGAAAAATGTAGAAGATAAATGGGCAGTCTTTAAAACATTGTTAGAAAAGCACACTTATCAGTGTATACCCTTGGGTAATAAGTATAAAAGAAATAAGTCAAAACCAATGTGGCTAAATAAACAGGTAGGGGAGGAAATGGACAAGAAGAGGAAGGCGTTTAGATTCTTTAAGTCAGAAGGGACGAGACATCGTATCAGAATTATAAGCAATGTAACAAAAATTGCAAAAGGGCAATCAAATTAGCAAAAATGGATAATGAAAAAAGGATTGCAATAGAAAGTAAGGTCAACCCTAAAAAGTTCTTTAAGTACCTTAATAACAAAAAAATGAGAAAAGAAAATATAGGACCCTTTCAGTGTGAGATGGGTAGGCAGATTATTATTGGAGATAAGGAAAAAGCTGAGGTATCAAACAAATTATTTGACTCTGTGTTTACCAGGGAAGAATCAAGCTCAATAGTACTGCCGCAGGAGGAAGTTTAAACCTCCATATTAATGAACAATTGGTTAACTGAGGAAGAAGTTCATAAACAACTTGAAAAAATTATAGTTAATAAGTTACCTGGCCCCGATGGCATACATCCAAGAGTTCTCAAGGAGTTAAGCTCAGTAATAGCCAAACCATTATATTTAATATTCAAGGACTCCATTTCCACAGGCTCAGTACCACAAGATTGGCGTAAAGCAGATGTGGTGCCTATATTTAAAAAAGGGAGCTAGATCACAACAGGGAAATTACAGACCTGTAAGCCTGACTTCAATAGTAGGGAAACTACTTGAAGGTTTAATACTGGATAATATTCAGGAATACCTAATGGAAAATAAAATTATTAGTAATAGTCAGCATGGATTTATGAAGGATAGATCTTGCCAAACTAACCTTATTTGCTTTACACTCTTCTGCCCCTCCTTACATCTCAGCCCTAATTTCTCGCTATGCACCATCCCGACTCTTGCGTTCTGCTCAAGGATGTCTTCTTTCTACCCCCTTTTTATCTAAAGCCCTCTCCCGCCTTAAACCTTTTTCACTGACTGCCCCACACCTCTGGAATGCCCTTCCCCTCAGTACCCGACTAGAACCCTCTCTATCCACCTTTAAGACCCACCTTAAGACACACTTGCTTAAAGAAGCACACGAATAGCACTGTGAACATTCTGAACACATGATACATAAAGCTTGGCCCCCTGCAGACGCACTTACCAGAAGTCCCTCCTACTGTCTCTGTACGTTCTCTCTACCTACCAATTAGATTGTAAGCTCCTCGTGGCAGGGACTCCTCTTCCTTAATTTTATGTTTATGTCTAAAGCACTTATTCCCATGATCTGTTATTTATATTATCTGTTATTTATTCGATTACCACGTGTATTACTACTGTGAAGCGCTATGTACATTAATGGCGCTATATAAATAAAGACATACAATACAATACAATAAAATTTGTTTCTTTGAGGAGGTAAGTAGGAATTTAGACCAGGGTAATGCAGTTGATGTGGTCTACTTAGATTTTGCAAAGGCTTTTGATACGGTTTCACACAAGAGGTTGGTGTACAAAATAAAGAAAATTGGACTCAGTAATAATATATGCACCTGGATTGAAAACTGGTTAAAGGACAGACAACAGAGGGTTGTCATAAATTGAACTTTTTCAGGTTGGGCTAAAGTCGTGAGTGGACTACCTCAGGGATCCGTACTGGGACCCCTGCTTTTTAACTTGTTTATTAATGACCTTGAGGTTGGGATCGAGAGCAAAGTCTCCATCTTTGCTGATGATACTAAATTGTGTAAGGTAAAAGAATCAGAGCAGGATGTAATTTCTCTTCAGAAGGACTTGGAGAGACTGGAAACTTGGGCAGGTAAATGGCAAATGAGGTTTAATACAGATAAATGTACAGTAAGGTTATGCATTTGGGATGCAAGAATAAAAAGGCGACTTACAAATTAAATGGAGATATATTGGGGGAATCCTTGATGGAGAAGGATTTAGGAGTGCTTGCAAAGTGCAGGCTTAGCAATAGTGCCCAATGTCATGCAGTAGCTGCAAAGGCAAACAAGATCTTCTCTTGCATCAAACGGGCAATGGATGGAAGGGAAGTAAACCTAATTATGCCCCTTTACAAAGCACTAGTAAGACCACACCTTGAATATGGAGTACAATTTTGGGCACCAATCCTAAGAAAAGACATTATGGAACTAGAGAGAGTGCAGAGAAGAGCCACCAAATTAATAAAGGGGATGGACAATCTAACTTATGAGGAGAGGCTAGCTAAATTAGATTTATTTACATTAGAAAAGAGGCGTCTAAGAGGGGATATGATAACTATATACAAATATATTCGGGGACAATACAAGGAGCTTTCAAAACAACTATTCATCCCACGGGCAGTACTAAGGACTCGGGGCCATCCCTTAAGGTTGGAGGAAAGCAAATTTCACCACAAACAAAAAAAAGGGCAGTTGAAATGTGGAATTCATTACCCATGTAATCTGTGATGGCAGATACAATAGATTTGTTCAAAAAAAGGTTGGACATCTTTTTAGATGGGAAAGGTATACAGGGATATACCAAATAAGTATACATGGGAAGGATGTTGATCCAGGGATTAATCCGATTGCCAATTCTTTGAGTCAGGAAGGAATTAATTTTTCCCCTTAATGGGGTTTTTTGTTTGACTTCCTCTGGATCAATAAGTAAGTATAGATATAGGATAAAGTATCTGTTGCCTAAATTTAGCATAGGTTGAACTTGATGGACCTATGTCTTTTTCAACCTCATCTGCTATGTAACTCTGTAACTATGTTAATAATAAATAAAGATAACTTGATCTAACAAATTACACAATAACAAGATACCTTTTCAACATGTATTTATCCACAAATGATTAAACATTCAATTTCCATGTGTGAAAAGTACAGTATGTGAACCTTTAGATTCAGTACCTGGTGGTACTCCCTTGAACAGCAAATGACTTCAACTAAGCATTTTCTGTAACGGCTGGTCAGTCTCACATCGGTTTTGAAGAATTTGGCCCATTCCTCCTTACAGAACTGCTGCAACTCTATTTGAGAGCTTCCTTGCATGGACAGCTCACTTCACGTCCTGCCACAACATTTCAATGGGGTCTAGGTTCGGACTTTGACTAGGTTATTCTAAAACACAGGATTTCTTCCTCTGCAGCCAGTCTTTTGTAGATCTGCTTGTGTGTTTAGGATCATTGTCTTGCTGCATGACCCACTTTCGCTTCAGCTTCAGCTCAAGAATAGATGGCATGACATTCTCCTCTGGAATCTTCTGATACAATGCATAATTCATGGTTGTGTCAATGATGGTAAGCTGTCCAGGTACTGAGGCAGCAAAGCAGCTCCAAACATCCCACTCCCAAAACCATGCTTGACGGTTGGGATGAGGTTCTTCTATTAGGACGCAGTTTTGTTTTTTCGCCAAACATAACATTTCTCATTGAGGCCAAATAGTTCTACCTTTGACTCATTTTTACAGAGACGAGTTGTTCCAGTACTCTGGTGGATAATCTATGTGGTCTTGGTGAACTTCAAACGGACAGCAATGTTCTTTTAAGAGAGCAGCGTTTTTCTCCTGGCTATCCTTCCATGAACACCATTCTTGTTCAGTCTTTTTCTGATAGTTGAGTCATGAACATTCATATTAGCCAAGGCGAGAGTGGCCTGCAAATCCTTGGATATTACTCTGGTTTCTTTGTGACTTCCTGGATGGTTTGCCTGTCTGTTCTTTGATAGGTTTTGAAAGGACGACTGCTCCTAGGTAGAGTGACTGTGGTCTTGTAGACTTGTAGACTACAGCTGCAACTGCCGGTTGTAGACTGCTTGCCTTGAGAATTCTGCACTTAAACCCATCCCACGCAGCGAGATTCCTGCAGCCAGAGTAAGGCTGCGGTCCCACTAACTACTACATTGCACGCCTCGGCATGCGCTGTACGATCAAGCCCTATGCCCCCAGTTACTCCGGTCCCAGTTCCTACCTTGTCGCGCACCTTTCCTCAGCGGTGCACGACAGGTTTTCAGGCAGGCAGGGGAATTTGAGTTTGCCATTCGCGACGGAGGCGTGGCCACGCCCCCACTGGCGGTTCAGCCAATGAGGGCGAACCAGCCGCGGGACGTCATGGCCACGCCCCCGCAAACCCACAGCAATACCCACTCCCGTCGCAAACCTTCCCTCTCCCCTCAGACCGCCGATCACGTTGCAGCGCTGTGCACGCGCCGCCCCCCCGCCTGGGGACTCAGCCTAATGGTCCATCGGATTAACACAGCGGGGGTCCCTGCATTTGAATGGGACTCATGCTGTGTGAATCCTACCGGGCTTCGAGTCCCATTCAAACGCAAGGACCCATGCTGTGTTAATCCGATGGGCCATTACAGTCTGCTCTGAACCATCTAACGAGTTACTGTGAAATGGTCACACATTATTCTTGGCAAGCAGTGTACAACCGGCAGTTGAATCTCCTTTAATATAGCTGATAAAACCAGGGGTTCACTTACTTTTTCACATACCCTGACTCTTAATTACAAACATTGATTATCTAATTCATACATAATTTTGTTTCAAAAGATATGGATGTGGTTAATATAAACCCTATTGAATATTTAAGAAAAGACTGGTTTTGATTTAAGAAGGTTATCATGGAAAAAATATGGAATTTCTGTAATTTTATTATTTATTTATAAAATATTTTACCAGGAAGTAATACATTGAGAGTTACCTCTTGTTTTCAAGTATGTCCTGGGCACAGAGTTAAGACAAATATCATTATAATTATCATTGGAGTTCACAAACTTTTTCTCGCCACTGTATATATGTAACACGCATTGTTTCTGTTATATCTTACTGATTCAGGCTGTTTTTGATTATAAAAAAGAAAGAACAGTTTGCTATTGTAAAAAAAGAGAATATTTGTTTTTGGTGCATTGATTAACTACATTAAAGAACACATTCAACAAAGTATTACTTTGTTCAAAATGAAAGCTTTTAGATAAAAAAAAAAAAAGCTCCATAGAAACCCAGTCGGTGAAAATACATGCCAAAAGGCAAAGTAAAATATTGATGGTAATATGCCTTACATCTGCCAAACACTGTGAACACGCTTGCATCCAATACAGCCAGGGAGATTAAAAAAGCAGCAAAGTATTTCTTAATCCCGATGTGGAACTTTAATCTGCTAGAAGTACTTGGAGGGTGGAAGAGATTTCTTTGCAGTTGTTAATAATGTTTTCTTTCTCAGATTGTGTGGAAGCAACTAGAGACAGACTCACATCGGATCTGTTGCTGCAACAGATGCTATGTATGGTAATAAAAGGAGAAATACAGTCAAAATACCAAGGACGCAATGCTTGGTAAATAAACTGTTTTAGTCAGTAAGTAAAGCATAATTTTTTATTAATCTATGTTACATAGTTTTTCTAAAACGGTAATTTATTTTATGGATTAGGACAGTAAGTTTATATCTTTAACAAGTATTGATAGATGGTTGAATTTAGCCTCACAATGTTGCATTTTAAAAAATCCCTGGGGCAATGTTCCTACGATAAATGGATGAACAAAAAACTGCTACTCTTTATCCCACTGATTTAGTTAACCTTGATCCAGGGTGTTCAGCTGTTCTATTTTTTTTTTCTTCAGAACTGCTCACCGTGCATTTGATAAGCATCGTACTATAATTCTATAATTCTTTCTATTTTTGCCAGATACTACTCAATTGTTGAATTCTGTGTCTTTAACCCTACAGCAGTGACAAAGAAAAAGCAGTATTCTTCCTAGAACAGGATAAATTATATATTTATCTATAATTATATTTACGTGCAGATTCTATATTTTTTAATATCATTGGTGATTTATTATCTAGTCATATATTAGACACATTTAATCCAATTGCTAAAATAATGCAATTTCATTTACATTTTAATAAGACCAAGTTAACATCTGATTATGTAAATTCCTTTGTTTCATATGATATCTGCACAAAGTGCATATGCCCGGATGTAGCAAACGTTGGTAAAAGTGTGTTAGTATTGGGTTCCCGTAAGAAAACAAAATACGTGTTTATACCGCAAAAATGTGCCATGAAAACTTGCGTTATTTGTTGGGATAAATATCGCAGTAATGTTAAAATGGCGGCAAAGTAACGGAATTGTCCTAAAATGGCAGGAAAACATCGCAAGACGTTCCTATGTCTCAGACTACTGTATATAAACACATAATTTTCAGACACAGGAGTGAGGAGTGGAGGGAGTGTGAGGAGTAGTGGTGGGCACAGGAGTGAGGAGTGGAGGGACTGTGAGGAGGAGTGAGGAGTGGAGGGAGTGTGAGGAGTAGTGGTGGGTACAGGAGTGAAGAACAGAGCAGTGGTAGGCAGAAGAGTAATGAGCGGGGGGAGTGGGAGGAGTGGTAGTGGGCACAGGAGTGAGGAGCTGAGGAGTGTTGAGCAGAGGAAAGGTGGGGAGGAGAACAGAAAGGAGGGTTCAGTGCATGGCCCGCTTCCACCCCCCCCCCCTCTGTCATTGGCCCATATGTCTCTCTTCAGATAGAGACAGGCGGGAGAGATGGTATGTGGCAGTGGCAATGGACCCCCGGCTTTAAACAGAACCCGGTAGAGGAATCAGCACTTGTTACACAGACAGAGAACTGGACAGCAGGGGAGGAGCACGCTCTAGCGGTCTGACCCAGAAGTCTTTCTTACTTCCAGTGTCTGCTACTAGAGCGCGCTTCTCCCTCGTACCAACCTGCTCTGACAGTGTAACAAATGCTGATTCCTCTGCCAGCTTCTTTTTAACGCCGGGGGCTCGCCACCGCTGCATACCATCACCCCGCCTGTCTCTATTACAGATAAGCATGGAGGAGTAGGAGGAGAGCTGATGATTATGAGGAGGAGGGGGAGTGATGATGATGAGGAGGAAGAAGGGGAGAGTTGTTGACGAGGAGGAGGGGGAGGAATGATAATTGGGAGGGGAAGAGATAAGGAAAAGGAAGAGGGGGAGAGATGATGAGGAGGAGGGGGAGAGATGAGGAGATGGAGGAGGAGAGATAAGGAGGTGGAGGAGGAGGAGGGGGAGAGATGATGATGAGTAGGGATGGGGAGAGATGAGGAGGGATGATGAGAGAGAGGATCAGGGAGAGGGAGAAAAAATTGCAATCAGCATTAATATTAATGGGGCCCTAAAAATGTTTTGCCCAGAGGCCCTCGCATGTCTAGCTACACCCATGACTCAGAGCAGGAACACACAGGGTAGGAGCAGTGGGGCAAAAATGAGAGGAGAAAGGGACAGGGCAGAGGGGCATGGAAGGAGCAGGCAGGGAGCCAGGGAACAGCATGAAGGCCATGGGGAGACAAAGTTACAGTTGCCACAAACTGAACGCGCATGTGATGCAGCAGAGAGGCAGAGGCTATGAAATGTAGGAAAGACTTGCTGATCAGTTCCAAAATCACAATTATCAGTGCCTAAATACTATGTAAGGTTCAGCTACAGGCGCTCAATAACAAACAAAAAGAGTGTAAATATGTCCCCTGATTGACCCCAAAGTAGTTCAAATACAACCTTAGAGTCCAATCATTTGATATTTGAGTCCAAAAACAGTCCAGACTGCTGAAAAAATCCAGGAGGGTGCTGCTTTCTCAGATGGAAGTACTAACCCAGTACTTTAGTGATAACTGCAAAGGATGAGAAGAAAAGAAAGTGCACACTTCTTGGTGCAAATAAAGTTTTACTAGGTTAAAATCACAGAAAAAAATCAATCAACAATACACTCACAAACATCCGGTCAGTTTAGGCAGTTTTTGGTAATCCACAGATGCGTGCTGGAGTTGTGCTGGGTTGTCTGTGCGTGGGGATACTATGCCAGCTGCTACAGCGCGTCCGCTGCCTGCTTCCGCCCCCCCAGGGGTTGTAGTGCCCTTCCGTGTCACGTGATGGCTTCAGACTGCGTCAACACGTGATCTCCTCAAGCTCCCCCTCCTCCGTATGGCGTCGCAACAGCGCGGCACTTCAGGGATGATCTCATCACAGCCCGGTCTAACAAAGTCAGCCCACTCCCTGTCTTCTCCCTCACGAAGTTCAGCACTGCAGTACTCTCACAGTCACGATCCTCCTTGCACCATACAAGTCACCCTACATGTTTTGAGGCGTGACCTCTTCATCAGGGGTCGACATTGCGACGCTCTACGGAGGGGGAGCTTGAGGAGATCACGTGGTGATGCAGTCTGAAGCTGTCACGTGACACGGAAGGGCACTCCAACCCCTGGGGGGGCGGAACCAGGCAGCGGACGTGCTGTAGCAGCTGCCATAGTATCCCCACGCAAAGACAACCCTGCACAACTCCAGCACGCATCTGTGGATTACCACATACTGCCTAAACTGACCGGATGTTTGTGAGTGTATTGTTGATTGATTTTTTTCTGTGATTTTAACCTAGTAAAACTTTATTTGCACCAGGAAGTGTGCACTTTCTTTTCTTCTCATCCTTTGCAGAGGCTATGAAATGTAGGGCCTCATGCAGAGAGCATAGAATTTTAAAATTGGCGAATTTATTAAAAAGTAGCTTTTTTGGAGAGTTTTATTCTCCATATGCAGAAAAGTGCGAATTCTGCTATGTTTAACATGGATGCGTGTGGCGAGTTTAAATTGGCGAGATGCGCGCTTCAGAAACGTGTAAAAACAAATTCGCGCCTTTTTTTCCCCTTTACTATAGGCGGCGAGCGCCATCTTTTCCTGGCGCGGCAAAAATGCGAGAATCGCGCCATTTTCTTGGCGCGAACAGCCGCTACATGCCGTTCGCACCTCTCTGCATTCGGAGAGTTTTAAAAATGGCGAGATGGAGGTTCTCGCCAGCCGCGAGGCGAGTTTTAGTAATAGAAAAAACAAAATGGCGCGTTTTTCGAAACTCGCCATTTTATGCCGGTTTCTGCGCGAAATTGAACAAAAAATGGCGAATTTCGAAATAACGATGCTCTCTGCATGAGGCCCGTAATGTTTATCATTGCTCTAACACCAATTACATTACGTGATAAGAACCCCAACATTGATTGTAACATATACAGTATCATAAGTATGGATATAGACAAAGGAAAACACAGCCACTGATAATATTGCCACATCCATCGATGTATCTCAGTGACAGTAAGAACACCATATATACTGTAGATTATTGATGATTAAGGACTATATACTGGGGTTTAGAACAATATTGTAATTTATATCAAATTGTGTAAATATGAAGGTAATACATTATTATTAGCTTTATTGTAAGTTTCCAAGATATTGCCTTATATACATTTCCAGCACACATGAAGAAAAGCATAATAACATGGTATAATGTATTATTTACGGAACAAAATGAATGAACACAAATATCATACAAAATAATATCTGTGTTTCCAGTATGTTTAGTCTTCACTCCAGTTTGGTAATGGTTAAGTAAACCTTTTATTATTAACAACAAACATTAGGTTACGGGTTAATGTTCACACACCATCTGAAAATGAAAGGAATTATCATGTTGCGGGGGGTGGGTGTAGTTGTCCAGGGGATGGTGGTCAGGTTCCCTGGGGGGTGGTGAACAAGAGGGGTATGTAGTGTAGTTTAATGTTGATATTAAATCCCTTCTTAGTCCTTTGTGGTCAGGTAGTCATCATTTCCATAACTAGTTGACCCCTTGGGCTACTAAGGGGTAATATTTACTGTTATCCTGTTACTGTTATCACTACCTTATATTAGCTTTATAAAAAAAAAAAAACATGACTCGCATTAAGTATGCCTTACAGTACCTAAAGGTGGCGTGAGAGAGATTGACAATTTTACTAGAGTCCCAAGTGATTTACATACCTCCCCAAAAGCAACTTTATACAATAAGTGCAGAAATACCTATGAGCAAAAGGAGACACACCTGAGATACATACAGTACTCATTTAAATCATTTGAATATCCTTTGCATATCCAAGTGAACATATACAATATCTCAGGGATGTGCCTTTCTGTTTACAGATATTTGCGCTGTTAGCGGGAACACCTCTTTTGCATATCATAAGCAGATTTATCCTGACGTTAGTGAGCTTTGAAGAGACATGTTAACACTTGATGAGGTGTTAACTTAGGTTAACACCTGAGTTAGTCTATAACAAACCTCTGTGGATCTGAGCCACAGTTTTCTAAATGTTACCAAAGGTGCGCAAACTTACCAACATGCGCCCCCCTGTCTCCTCTCCCCTATGGCTCGTCCCCCTCCCCCCTGCACGGCTCTGGTGGCAAATGACGCAGTGGGGTCATGTGACGTCATGTTGCCATGGCAACCTGATGTCACATGACCCCGCGGTGTCAATTGACGCCGGTTGCCATGGAGACGAGTCACTGGAACTCCAGGTAAGTGAAAAGTTACAGAGGCCTCACGCGATCCCCGGCATTTTTTTAAATGCCTTTGGGGAATCGTGGGGCCTCTGGAACAGCCACACCCCCGCAAAAAAAATCTCATGCCCCCCACTTTGTGCACCGCTGTGTTAACCCTTAGGCACTGCATACATGTCACACATCCCTTGCTACTGACTATATAATAGTTTTGTTTCATTTTGTTTCATGTAGTTGAGAAAATTCAAAGGTCACAGACTACAAATGGTCATATAGGAACCTGCTGAACGAGTCTATCTTGACGCGGTGCCAGACTTAACATGTTTTGGCAAAACAATTACCCATACATATTAGAAGAAACTATATAAATGAATGAAATAATTTGTCATATAGGATGTACAGGACATCGGAGCTTCTTTGTTTGGGTTATTACATAAGTCACTATACTGTTCATATAACTGTGTTTCCCTCCACCTCTGACTTTGCCTATTACCAAGGAATTCTAGAGGTATCAAGCAGTCATCATTGAGCAAGTTCATTATTACTGCTAAATACGCCTATAACATATATTATTCTTAACTGTGCATGCAATGTCTTGTATATAATGTATAACCCTGTTCACTTAATGTAACTATGTATTTGTATCCATGTATTTGTCATCATAGCTCTGTGCCCAGGACATACTTGAAAACGAGAGGTAACGCTTAATGTATTACTTCCTGGTAAAACATGTTATAAATAAATAATAAATAAATTACACTGCTGCTTTATAAATTGGACCAAAGAGGGTCCTTTTCAACCTGTGTCCATATATCAAAGTATTTTTTCCAGATTTGTCCCATGTACATTAGATTGCAATTTGTGTCAATAGGAGTAAATATAGAGGATTTACATGAAACAGGTCATTTGGATGAAGGAATAAGGACACAATTCACTAAAGGGTTTTATTCTACTAAATATTAAGTTAACCTTAGTTAACACGAGTGGAAGAGGAGAAAAGGTTGAAAAAAAAGGAAGAGGCCCATACGACATACAGTAGGGTCTTTATGACCCGAAAGACCTTGCTGGGGCTGGGAGAGGCAAAGGCTAGTGGGAAATTTAGATTAAGGATTGTGGCCTTCCAGATTTTAGAAAAAAATCAGCTAAGAGATCATTTGAACCCTTTAAAAAGCAGGAATTATGCAGTTTCTGGACTTGTCAAATTACTGTGTTCATTACAAATTTTCGCCTTCAGGTCTTTTCAGTACAGAAGCTACAGTACAGATGTAGCAAGTTGTATTACACCAAGGTACTGTAACTCATTATGAGCTCACAAATAACACACTAAATATTGCACACATTAAGGAAATATTGTATGTGTTACCATTTTTTTCAATGGTGCTGCATTAAACCATGCATAAAATATAGCGCCTGTGTTCATGCTTGCATCTTTATTAACAGGTGTGGTAACAACGTCTGAATCTCTAGGTGAAATATCACAAGCTATGTTTCCACTAGTTCTTGCAGGCTATGAAAAGACATGCTTGGGAATACAAACAATTTCCCCAGGGAGAGGACAACATGACAAGAGCTTAAAAAACAATGATATGGGTTTACTGGCAATCCTAATGTGATGGGTACAATAGATTGCACACATGTTGCTATGGCGCCACCTAGTGAAAATGAGCATGACTTTGGAACAGAGAACCCTATCAGTCCCTCAATGTGCAGTCTATGATAAAGTTATTATAAGAGTGAATGTGGTTCCTGACTTCCCCGACTTCTACCATGACACCCATTTCTTGCTGAACTCCTCTGTCCAATGTAACTTTGAGAAGGGGAGATATGGTGACAGTTGGCTGTTGGTTTAGTGTACTTTTATTGTGTTTTAATGTAATGCTAGGTATACACAATCTGCCAATTTTTAAAAAACTTTCTTTCAGTGTCAGTACACCATTTTTTAAGCATCTCAAGATGGAGATATGTTCCTTAAAGTAGCAAAACATGAAAAATCCTATATGACTTGTTTTTTTAATAAATCAGTTCTGTAGTATTAGATAATACTGTCTGCATTTTTTTATGTCCTAATGCCATGTTTAATGATTTAAAAAAAAAATGTACTGATCATTCTTTGGTTGATACAGCAACCATTTAGAAAGTCATATCCACTTCCTCTTTTGAAACATGCCCTCTCACACACGTTTTTGAGCTCTGCACATTGGCAACAAAGTATCACAAACAGACCTGTTGCTGTGTTCCAAACAGCAGGCTCTTCATTACTCTGAAAGCTGTAATAATAATGTATTACACTTAGTAATATAATGCTACATATCAGCTGCAGCATTTCACTGACTGCAGCACAATTTTAGAAGACAGCCATTTTGTTAGGCACACAATCAGGATTTTACAGCTTTATAACAGGAACACCAAACGATTGCCAGTTTAGGTAATAAAGGTAAGAATTATACATTGTCCCATGTGTTACATATTAAAAAAAGAACAAAAAGGAATGTAGTATTGCTGCTTTAATCCTCTTGACCCCTTGGGAGTGGAAGCTTACCTTTTAATTGCCTGTTACCCACACGGCTGATATAATAAAGTGGACATAAGACATTAAATACAAGCAGTGGACATTTTTTTCCCCAAAGATAAGTAAACCAATGTCACCCAGTTATTGCAGTTCTTTTTATAATCGTGAATGTTTTCTTGCTAAACATTGCCTACGTTCAAATAGAGAAGTTCACATAGTTATAATATTATACTTATTTTTGAAATTTTTCCGACATAATGTTAAATTCATGAAAAATATAATGTTTTGCACAAGAAGACTGATATAAATGAAAGAAGGAATAACCTGGAACAACAGGAATAGTTATTGTAATTAAATTGATTGGTTAAACCAGTGCCAACTTACAGTAATTTTGATAGGAAAATCAGTAGGGAGTTAGTTAGTTGGAAGAAACATACTTGTATCTGAGACTACTTTTATTTTCATTATGCAGGGTGTTGGGAATTAATCACGATATAAGGGATCTGTCCGAATATTCAGGATGAATGCTTACAGGAAATTACATCACCTTCTCCGTAGCTACTACGGCCATCTTGCCTCCTGGCAATCCCTGCCCTCACAGGAAGTAAGCCTCACTTTGAACTTTCATTGCCAGCAGCTGCCTATGGCCTTTAAGTTGCAGGCAGTTGCTATCCAACCTTGCTCATGCAAAGTAATTGTTACCTTGTCCTGTATATATTGAGGCAGTCTTCAAAATCAATACATCAATTATCAATGGAATTACTGTATATTGCAAGATGGAAAGTCATATATTAATATTGAAGAAAAAATATCAAGGATTGTAATCTGTAAAGCAAAACAATACCTCTATTTTTTTAATGCACCATTAACTACAGCGTATACTGTACATAACATAATACAAATTACAGCAATATTGTGTCCCCACCATGTCTATAATACAATATAAACATTACATATGAGAGTGCCTGTATTACCTGTATTCTGGCTTGTTATGGTAATTAATGCCTTGATGCGTTTTTTTCTGATTGGTATGCCACTGACACAGAACTTAACAATTGTTGATGCATTGAAATATTGAACTTTCTTGATCTGGCGACCTATACTTTAAGGTCTGTTTCCGAAAACGTGTATACTATAACTATGATATGATAGCTTCTGTATACATCAGCACTATCAACACTGATAGTACACACAATACAATATACAGTAAGTTGAAGTAGCTTTTTTGTTCCATCACAAAAACATGTGCCCATTAAACATTGGATTTCAATATGCAATTTTAATAGTCACATTTATTACCCAAAACCTGTGCACATTTAGCATAAAGTAGAAAAAAAAAATGATATCACTGACATTTTCAAATTGAAGTGCAAATAGAAAAAGGACACAAAAACATCCTATTTTGTTTGTGAATTAGATACCAAAGCAGGTGGAAAATATGTATAGAAAAGATAACACCCTCTACTCTACCAAAAAAGAAAAGAAGGGTACAAGCACAATGAAAGAAGGAAGGAATAAAAGAGGAAAGCAAACAGGGGAGGACCGAGGATGAGAACAAAAAGTTATGTTGAAACAAGCAGAATTGGACAGTTATATCACATATATACTGTATGTACTACAGTTCAAAGTTCTAGAAGCCTGTTGGTCCTGGAGAAGTGTGTGTTTTTGTTATAGATTGTTACATTTTTTAAAGGACCAACAGGAAAGTTCTTCATAGATTAAATAATATTTATGGAGTGAAATATAAGCAAAACTGGAGCAAAAAAAAAAACGCACCAGATTTATCAAAGAATAATATTCCTTAAAATTAAAGGGATTTTTTTTGCTTTGATAAACACTGTAGGGAGTATATATCTAAATATATATATATATATATATTATTATTATTATTAATAATAATAGCATGTTTTTGTATAGCGCTGCTAGTTTTACTTAGCACTTTACAGAGACATTTTGCAAGCACAGGTCCCTGCCCCATGGAACTTACAATCTATGTTTTTGGTGCCTGAGGCACTGGGAGATAAAGTGACTTGCCCAAGATTCCCGGAGCTGATACCGGGAATCCCAGCAGGTCCCCCTTCTTCAAACTCCGTGCCAGTCAGTGTCTTTACTCACTGAGCCACTCCTTCTCTCTGATAAATATATAAAAAAAAATTGCCCCAGTTTTGCAACAGGGAAACTTTGATCCATGGCTTTTCACCATATTGTAGATCTCTCCTTTATGAATGGAGAGATCAGTCAGATTTCAAAAGTTCAACACAGTGTTAATTCATCTACAAAGAATTTTGATGTGGGTCCATTCTATGAATATGTATATGAAGGATTCCTAATTCTTATGAAAAATGTATATATTTGTTTCATGACATGAAAGACTTAGAACACAATATGAAGGAAACAGAAACCAATATGACATTCATTTATAAGAGGTTAACAACACTGACCTAGGCTACCTACTGTAGCATTTTTCCTCCTTGCTTTCCAATTGGAACTTTTGAAAATTCTGCTTGGGAAAATACTGCCTTTAATGATAACTGCCTTTTTCTATTACTCACGTTCCACTACCAGAGTTCAAATCTCAGATCAAAGCTAAAAGTGCATAGCTATATTGCATGGAAAAAGTTAAAGATAGAATGTCCTAACTACTGTATGGCAAAATATCTGTCAATCTTATTACAGTAGTCTGTGAAAAAGATATCTCCTATAACTAAATATAAAGTATACTTAAAATTTTGTTCAAAAGTTATTTATCTGATCTGACAAAGTAACAATGGTAAAGTACTGTAGGTACTGATTTTATAATATATTTTAAAAAAATGATGTTTCTCTTTGTTAAATCTATATCCAAACAAGATAGCCTATGGATATACAAGATGCAAACTTTGGCCCCTTTGGGCCTTAATGAGGAGATCGATGTATGGTCACTGTATTAATTAATAGGTTATTTTGTTCTAGACTTCTTCATTTCCTTTTCTAGTTTTTATATATATATCGGTGTTTTTTACTGCAATTCTTTTACACATTGAAAATTATTAATTAATTATATTTATATTTTTAAAATTATATTATTTTAATCATTTTTGTGTGTAATTTCATCACCATTTGAGTGGTTCAGACATTCTCCTTATATGTCCATTTTTTATACCCTATTTTCCCCTTCATTATTCTCTATCACTCTAGATGAAAATCAGCCCTCTGCTATTTACCCATCTATTCTGTTTGATTTTCATATATTCTTAGGTTGTACATTGAGGATTATGTATTAATTCACAATTATATTACTAATAATATTTCTCTTTAATTTTAGAGAATTTATATACCCTCCCTTAAAAAAAAATTCCGATTTAATTATTTGTGTTACAGTATTGTGTGTTTTCCTTATTTACTATAAAATGTGTTTAATGATTTTTTAAAAACTATTTTAAGAACATTGTATAAATGTGTTTGCAATTTGTTGATGTTGTTACATTGAGATCAGCTGCAGAAACACCATCACGATTGGATAGTATTTTTCCCTCTGCTGTCCAATAGCAGGACTCTACGGGGTATATAAGTTGCGCTTTATCATGAATTTATCATTCCCTGACGAAGTATTTGTTTACGAAACGCGTTGGAATTTGCGGCATTTCTGTGCACGTTCTCTGATCCGTAGACATACCAGCATTATACTGTATGGTGATATCAAAGGATGCTTTAACTACACTGGTTGCAGCACAGGCAAAGGAGTCGATCTGACATCATCAGCAGTTGCCGAAAGACTATCACGTGCAACCGGCGTTCTCCAACAGTGTGGTGGGACTACCCAATGGCACACACAGACGTGGGAAGCCCAGTAGACCAGGACCGAGGCTGCCAGCAGGAGTTGGTGTTTTGTGGATAAGGGATCCTGGATGCTTTATTTGGCTTTACCCGTGTGACTGGATGCAGTGTGGGAGATGCTGTTTGTGGTAACATGTCCCTAACATGTCATGCTCGTCTATGTCATTTATGATGTATGTGTAATACTTACCTGCTGATCTAATATATCAATATACTTTTTAATACTACACTATGAGTTTTTGCACTGTTTTCTTTTTTGGCAAACTGAAGGTAATAATAATCAGGGCCGCTAACCTGAGGGGAGAGCTAGGACACCTGTCCCAGACTGGACAGTTGTGGAGGGCCCATCGTTGCTGGAACTTGTGCCCAGCCAGAGGTTGTCCAGCTTCTATGTCCGGCTGCTGGGCCCCAAGGTTAGTGTATATTGTATGTGTGAGGGGAATTGTGTGTGTGTGTGTGTGGAGGGGGTGCGGGGGGGTTATTGTGTATTTGTGTGTGTGGGGTGGTATTGTGTGTGTGTGTGCAGGGGAGTATGTGGGGGTACTGTGTGTGGCTAGTTGGAAGAATTATGGAGGGGTTGAATGTAAGGAGGGGCTTATAGGGGTTCTGTATGTATGTTCCCAGCTGATTTGGAGGGTGGCTCCTCCTTCCCAGGTTTGAAGCTCACCCCTCCCACTTTTAAATGGTTAAAGCTCACTCCATTTCACCTTCCACACTCATGGGAACTTGCATGCAGTTTGATTGCGACAAATCTAATACAGAGTGCTTTTCCTGGTATTGCACAGGTTAATAAGAGCTTCAATCAGACTTAGAAATATGCAACTAATTTTGACAGATTTATTATAAATCATTCTTCCTGGTAATGTACAGGTTATTAAGAATTTATATTAGTGTTAGGACCCTTGAGACGTGGTCTGCCTTGGAGGGGCTCAAGGGCTTATGACACTTTGGCCAAAGAGTTAAACTAAAATACCATTTTATTCAAAAGATATATATATATATATATGTAGCCCTTTTTCTGACACGCTAAAGCGACTACGGGTAACTGCACGCACCTGCGGCTCCAGGAGATCTGAGCCTCCGCTAGCTGGAAGCATGGGGTAACACTTATAGCGCAGCGCCTCCACTTACCCAGGATCCCCGTGATGTGAGATTCCCCTGGGCAAGAAACATATACACACACAGAGTTACGCCTAAGGCGGGATCAGCGCCTGTTGACCGGTGTTGGTGCACTTAACGTAAATACCTTCCGGTCACGGCGGTGACCGGTAATGCTTCGAAAAGGATCAGCCGAATCCTTGCTTGTCTTTGATGTCTGAAGTGCAGCTGTCTGGTCCCAAGAAGCTCACCAGCAAACCTGCTTCGCACGCTTGTCCCTAACTGTCTACACAGTAAGGTGACTGATCGCTACCACTATGGGCGTCCCTGCATCACAGCAACCTACTGTGGCTCAGGGGTTTCTCCTAAGAGCCTGCGGGGTAAAGCTAGCCTATGCAGGCGGGTCATGGACCCTCTGCACGCATACACCCTCCTCCTTTACCTTCCAGAACCCCTCTGACTAGCGTGGCCTCTCCCCCACGCTTCCCTTTCCTGCCCCTGTCATCCTAGCCTTCTGATTGGTTCTTCACATCGGGTGACTGCCCAGGAGCTCATGGGAATTGCAGTTTCTCCACGGAACCTCTCTGCCTAATCTGCACAGACACACAGCTCAGCTATTTCATCAGCCACTGCCTGTCTGACTCTGCTCTAAACACACTGCAACACTGTTGCAGACACTCCACAAGCCTCTCACTGAACAGAGTCAAACACCAACTGAACACACACTGAACACACATATGAGGCTCCTACCACATCCTTTTATATATATATATATATATATATATATATATATATATATATATATATATATACACAGTGGTTGACAAATCACCAAAAAATCTACTCGCCACACAAAAAAATCTACTCGTCACCTAGTACCAAACGTGTGCTGCTTGGGCCAATATTTACTCGCCCGGGGGTTAAATCCACTCGCCCGGGCGAGCAAATGTATAGGTTTGTCGAACACTGTATATATATATATGTATATATATATATATATATATATATATATATATATATATATATATATATAGCCATGCATAATAATGGTATATTGCTTTCCTCTCTGTTGGCAGTAAGTCCTGGTAAGAACAGGTATGCCAGCAGTAGTTATGGAGGTTTTCCCTCATCCAATGGTGAGGTGCCCTATGTATGGAGGGGAGTGGCTGTATGCTCTGAGTCCCTGGATAGTGACATCAGGGATGCGCCTGCCTCCTGAAGTATATAAGGCACAACACAGTTAGTTATAGTGTGGAAGTCGTGTGTTCTAGCAGTGTTCTGGCAGCTGTGGAAAGCTGTTAGGAAGTTGTATGGCCTGCATAAGGGATTGTAGGAACACTTTGTGACCCTAGTGAAGTAACTAGCGGTCCAGGTTGACCAATCAGCCTGTCTAAGCCACTCTGTGTCCAGGGACCTGGCACAGAGAGGGTCTCCCTGGGAGAAGGGGGAACCCCACTTCAATTCAGGAGGGCGTACCTGGCGAAGGGACAGCACGGAGGGATGTGCGGCTAGAGCCGGCAGCTGCATGGGGCAGTCTGCTACATCACCGTCTACAATAAAGATGACCTTGTTAACGATACCCCCACTGTGTGAGTGTAAAATTACTCGCAAGTGGATGGCACCACCAAGAAGGAGTTCCTCACCAGGACCATCTCCCTGCGGAAGCACAGATCCTGATGAGGTGGAGGCGCTGCATATGATGTAAGTTGAACTCGCACCCACTACCTCAGCTACCTGCCCTGCCGAAAATCCCCTACTAACATCAAGCGGGAGACTCAGGAGTTCTGTTGCCTACAGGTGCACCACCAAACACACACGTAATGGGAGTTGGTTATTAAAGTACCCGGGCCAATGTGAGATTGGGGGGGGGGGGGGGAAACCTGTTACATATATATAGGCACTGTACCGTGTATTTGTGTCAATGGATGTAGCACTGGGCTCTGTCTGTGTTTCATGTTCTGTCTCTGGTTTTAAATATATATTGCCATGCTCAGTAGCACTCCTCTTTGACACTTATACGCATATATATATTTTGTGGTTATTTTGGGGGTTTAATATGAGCTTATAGGGTTTCTGTATGTAAGGAGGGCGGATTGAGGGAGTGAGATTGAGTGAGGGGGGCACTGAATGATAGCAGAGGGGTGGGGGAAGAGTGTGAGAGGGGAAAGAGTGTGAGAGAGGGTGTAAGAGGGAGAGAGGAAGGGGAAGGGAGAGAGAGAGGCAGAGTGTAAGACGGGAGAGTGAGAGAGTGGAGAAAGAGTGCAATATGGGAAGAATGTGAGACAGGGAGGGAGCAAGAGAAGAGTGTTAGAGGAGGAGAGAGAGAAGACTGTAAAATGTGGCGAGAGGGAGGGGGAAGAGTGTAAGATGGGGAGAGAGAGAGGGGGGGAGAGTATAAGACGGGGAAGAGTGAGGGACAGGGGGGAGAGCGAAATAAATGAAGGGGGGGGGGTAGAGGAGAGTGAGGACTGTATAAGAAAAAAGGGGGGGCTGCATAATGGTTTCTACTTAGTCATCTGCATTAAGAGTGTATTAGGCTTAGTGGTAGCATACTGTACCTATTATCTTCTTTCCAACACTACAATGGTAAAGTTGACTATTGCAGAGCATAAAATCAGACTGTATAATAAGATTGCACTATACAGGTACTTAGAAAACCACATGGGATGATACATTATACTCAAAATAGCAAGTATATAAGATAATTCTGCATTTATTCTATTTTTAGTCTGTACAAAAATTGATAACAATCCCTGCTGTAAAATTCTGGCAGTTGAAAAAAATGGCGCAGCATACAGTACTCTCTGATGGGTGTATTTAATTATTTAGGTAAGCTTTGTTGAGAAAAGCAGTGCTATTGTAAATGAAGTACTTCATGAATGTTGCTCTTTGTGAAACCCAGATCATGAATTTAATTTTTGCAAGGTCATAACTTTCCTGTCTTCAATGGATAATGACGCTTTTAAGTACAAATGCATCATCATGCTTTGTAAAGTAAGATGTAATGACATAGCACTGGAAGCTTTTCAGGCTTCACTGGAGCATATCACTGGATTTAATGCTGGATGACTATTCATCTACATCTTTATGTCTGGAAGTATTTATCAAAAGGTTTCTGTCACCACAGCAACAACTCTTATTTTTTTTTATTTTTTCTGGCTTAACAAAGCTATCGCTACATGCATGAGATTTATTTCTCATCAGCCTGTACACCCAGAGGAATCCACTTTGCTCAAAGAAGGTAGAGTGTGTCATAAATACACATAGGGCTTGTGCTTTAAAATAAAACTGAAGACCTCAGCTTTCCATTCCAGAAACATGATTAAAAAAAAAAAAACAGGGCAGGGCAGGGCCTCCAACTGGGGGGAGCACATGGATATTTATCCCAGGCCCTATCTTGCAACAGAGGGGGCCCACCCCAGCGATCCGAACCGAAAAGATAGGCCGAACTTCCACTATTGGCCATCTGAGTGCCCCCCCCCCCCCCCCCTCTTCTGCACTCCTCTGTCTTACTATATTGATATTAGGATCTTCTATTATCTGGTTAACAAAACACACACAACCCCAGCAAACTCTTTTTGGGAACCCCTGTTATCTGCACTGCTTTCATTTCCAGAACATGCATTTGCCCCTCCTGTTCTATACAATGCTAACACCATCATCTGTCATTTATTTTCATTAATTGAATTTGTACTTAACCTTTAATTCTTGTAGAATACTCCAATTTAGCTGCAACGAGCTGTTAATAGAAGGAAGGCTTGCATAAGGATATTTTGAGGCTTCTACAATGATAGACATGATCAAGGAATGATGATGCTACAGCAAGATGAATGTGTACATTTCACTGCACAGTTTACACGGTTCTGTAGGTAAAAATTACATTTACAAATAGATTTGTATGGGAGACGGGCAGCAGGAGCCAACAGGGTGCATGTGTGTCACTAACAATATCAAAAGTCACCAAAAGACAACTTCCCAGTAATGCAGATCCATTTAAGCTTCTACTGAAAGATGTCCCTTTGTTACCTTACATGTTATTAACATTTTTATTACACTCTTCTATGTCATGTGGATTTGTTTCTTCCAAAGGTATGCTTTGTTCTTCTATATTGTATGCAACTGCAAAACAATGTTTTGTCAGCCAGTCCATCACTCACTGTTACAATGAATATATCATCTGCATCTGTGCTACTGCTATGAAAATCTATACAAGACTTCAAAGTAGCCCATCCTGTTTACAAATGTACGAGTGTATGAGTACAACTGGCCCTATCATTCTGAACTGCAATGCAGCTCTTTTTTAAACTGTCATACGTCATGCTCTTTTGTCTGTATTAATTGCAATTCTACTATAATATTACTTACTTATGCCATATTATTATTTCTCTTCGCAATTCAAAAACATCTGTTTTCTTGCTATATTTTAAAGCTTACGCCTAATTCTTTTGAAACAATGAGCATCAATGAATTTACTTGACTGATTTTCAATTCTACTAAGACAATGTATGTAATGAAAATGTTGAGAAACTGAAGGAAAGTACAACGTTGTTGTTCATTAATATGCTATTATTTCCAACTGGTTCTCCAACATTTGAATTCTTTTTCCACGCTTGTCATTTAGAAAGTATTCTTACATCAGTGTGTACCCATGTTCGTATATGGTAATATGCACCTACATAGAACCATACTTAACCTTTTCGCTGCTGGCTAGTCGAGAACTCACCCCCCACCCGCTCCCAGTGACACCTGACTTCCAGCAGTTGCAGTCATGTGATTACTTTGGTTACTATCACATGCCCGCTACCCCCCCCCCCCTGGCTGATATAACATAAGTGGAGAGAGTCATACAAAGTAAAGTGTCCCTTTGCACTGACAGTAGGGTGCAATGCAAACATTAGTTCAAAATCAAAGTTAGTAGTTGTTAGTACAATCCAATCTACTAACAGTCTCTCTGTATTCCTTGCTGTTCTGTTGCAACTGATGAAGCAAGCTAGGACTTGCGAAACGCGTAAGGTGGAGCTACACTGCAAGAGATTGAATTCCAGCTTCCCCGTGTGACGTCACCCGCCAGATAAGTGTGTTTTTGTCACTTTTTTCATTGATGTATTAAAGATACTGCACTATGGAGGTTTTTTTCTGGTCTGCTCTTCTATTTTCTAAAAAGTGGAGAGAGCGCCACTTCTGTTTCAATTTAGCTGACCACTCCTTTGTATTATCCCCTATAAAAAAATCATTTTAATGATGTACCAGGTACATCTGTAGCGCAACAGACAATGTAAGCATACTAAAATACTATCACATACTGTGCATATATTTACAGTCAGTTTTGAGTACAAAACTGTGGGGAGAAAAAAGTTTATAAAAGTCAGATGCATCTGCTATACCTAAGGTTTTCATATATGTCTATACATGGATTCCATGTTGACCATCTATTGTGCCCTGTCAGATTTCTGAATATGCAAAATGGTAAAGCAATAATCCCTTCCAAAATGCATTAACACATTTCACAGCAGTTCATTTTTGGATGTAGCCTTGTCCTTCAAGCATAATCATTTTCACGTTTTTCAAAATGTCCTAAAATCTAAAATGTTAAATTGATATTTTTATTTCTATTTGGCAATCTCCTGCAATCCCTGGTGTACAATGTAAGGCCCTCCAAGTATTTATTGGAGCTCCGTATCAAGGAAGGTTCAGCAATTTCTAAACAAATCATCAAGTTCTCTTTTTGAGCTAAGTGGTGCAAATTACTATTTTTAGAGATTGATGAACATTGTGATTTATTTGGTCCTCAAAAATCAGAAATTCCTCTTACTTAAAGGAAAGTGAGAGAAGGCAGTATTTGTGATATACAGGTGTGTATGCATGTATGTATATATATATATATATATATATATATATATATATATATATATATATATATATATATATATATATAGAGAGAGAGAAAAAAGAAAAAGAAAGAAACAGGCGCACACCTAGTGCATTACCATAATAAAAATGTATTAAAGGAACATAAAATCTATAAAATGCCCACTCACAAACGTACAGCAATAATAAGCGTGTATGAGATAGGCTCTCATGTGCCAGCAGCTCCAGCAACAGCGTCCAGCTTAGATCAGTGGCGTTGTCACGTGGACCTCCTCCATGCAGCAGGAACCGGAAACAGAATCCCTCGCCTTTGGTGTTCAGCGTGTACAGCGAAACGGGTTCCACCAGGAAACAAAGTCTTGAGAGTCCTCAATTCAGCTGAGCAATGGCCGCAACAAGCGCACACGGGAGCCCAAAGTCTCTGTGCAAGTACAGCAGTGTTCGTGGGCAAATGGCGGCCGCAATCTAGCCACGCCCTACGCGTTTCGTCATCAATGATGACTTCTTCAGGGGAATGAAGAAGTCATCATTGATGACGAAACGCGTAGGGCGTGGCTAGATTGCGGCCGCCATTTGCCCACGAACACTGCTGTACTTGCACAGAGACTTTGGGCTCCCGTGTGCGTTTGTTGCGGCCATTGCTCAGCTGAATTGAGGACTCTCAAGACTTTGTTTCCTGGTGGAACCCGTTTCGCTGTACACGCTGAACACCAAAGGCGAGGGATTCTGTTTCCGGTTCCTGCTGCATGGAGGAGGTCCACGTGCCGACGCCACTGATCTAAGCTGGACGCTGATGCTGGAGCTGCTGGCACATGAGAGCCTATCTCATACACGCTTATTATTGCTGTACGTTTGTGAGTGGGCATTTTATAGATTTTATGTTCCTTTAATACATTTTTATTATGGTAATGCACTAGGTGTGCGCCTGTTTCTTTCTTTTTCTTTTTTCTAGATATCTTTAGGGACTGGTGATCCCTTCGAAACGGGCTGCAAGAACCTGGAGTTTGTGTCATTGGAACAGGACTTTATGTACTAAAGGTTTTTTAATTTTTATTTTTATTTTTTGACAATTTTTTTCTACGTTTTTTACATATTAAATTCATTTTTTTGATTTTTCCATATATTTTTTACAGGGTTGTATTGTCAGAAGATTGCACTAATATTGTATTATTTTATTGTTTGTATCATAGTGTATTAGTCTATATCTAGCCGCCCCGCTAAGCACATTCATGATTAGCTACTGGTTCTTCTAAGACTATATATATTTTTTATCAGGATATATAGTGGCGCTACTTCTATTTCTGCTTGTTTTGATATATATATATACACACACATATATATATATATATACACACATATACACACACACACACACACACACATATATGTATCTTTTTCATTCCTCAAACACAATATTGGCATACAACTTAATGAACTAATTGCAACCAGTGGCGCTGCCACGTTTCCCGCCGCTATGTGCAAACATCAACCACCTTGCCCCCAGTCTCCCCGGGTCAAGAAAACCAAGTGGCGGAGCGAGAGGGGACCACACTGAAGGACAGACATGGCATGGCCGCAACCCCCGAGGGAAACTCCACAAAGCACATGGGGGCGGAGGGCCACAAAACTGCACCCTCAGTGGCATGCTTAATTTGCATTCTCCTCCGTAGAATGCTGACTCCACCCAACGAGAAACCCATTGGTCTGCCAGCGAACAATTGCTGACATTCCTTTTTGCACCAGCCCTGGTTGTAACAGCTACTGCTATTGACCTACAATATATTCTCAATACCTGTGTTTAGTATATTTTCAATACCTGTGTTCAGTATCTTATTGCTTTCTGTTGCTGTATATATCTAAAATTTGCAGGTGAAAAGCATCAGTTGTGATATCATTCTGTAACTGTAGAGTAACTGTACTGTAGGACTTAAATTTGCAATGTTTTCTTTTGATGTTCTATGTATTCTACTGAAGAGATGTTAAAGTTAGATGTGGTTTCGCACGAAAAGCGTAACATTTGAAGACATTTCCACATCTCGACTAATGAGAGGAAGGCTTCAGCCTGAAATGTAGAGATTTTTACAATAAGATTATTTCCACACTGCTTGATTCTACTGCTTTAAACTGCTGTTTGAATGTGACATAAACTGAGCAAATAATGGGTCCTTTGTAGAATTGTGTTTCACATCGTTTAACTATACCGCCCTAACACTTAAAGTTTGCTGTTAAGATTTTATTTGTCAATATATATTCACATAAAAGTTTTCAAGTCTACTTATGTCGGGACATAGACAATTTACTTTACAACCTTCTGTTGACACAAAACTAATAATGAGTTCTGCATACACCACAAGTTTTGCATTCATAAGCTCACATGGTCATGGTAAGAAAAATAGTTAAAACTGTTCTAATCCAAGTCCATTTACTTGCTAGATGGAGGAGACCATTTCATGCCTTGGTTGTGTTAAAAACATAAGTGTAAATATTCCCAAGCAATAACTGAATTGTATTATCACACATACAACATGTTGAGTTATTGAACTACAAATGCAGCTAAAATGCTGAATTAATTTTTAATACACGAAGTGGCCTGTAGAAAAATTGAGCTCAGCACGGCAGCCCAGCGCAAAGTAAGGTCCCTTTTCCTCTTCTGTTTACAGTGTCTGGAAATCAAATGCAGTAAGAATCAAACATCCTGCTATTTTCTTAATTTGTCAATAAATGCAACTTAGAATGGGATAAGGAACACCACAACTAAGGAACCTATCCAATAAATATATATTTAACCCTTTTGGGCATTTTAAGTGTGGTCTAGCTTTGGGAAATGACATGAAAATGAGCACACCATGTGTCACCTTTTGCCTGAAATCCATTTTTACATGGAACCCTTATAAGCAAATGCTCTGCTGTTCACACAGCTTTTAAGCACAGCATGGGATTAGATGCAAAGCCAGTCAAATCACTCACAGACAGGTGTTTCGACCTGTGGGTCTCATCAGTGTGAGGTTGGTTGTACTGGCTTTGCAATTTTCAAGGCTCCCTGGATCAACATGCTTCCCATGGTTACTTATTAGGTACATCCCTGTATACCTTTCTTTTTTTGTTTGAAGATATCTGTTGGATAATATATAGCTTTCTTCTACGCAGCGCAGTATATAAAAACAGCGCAGGGGTCACTAACAGTGGCCATAAGCCACTGTTTAATGTATCAGTCACATAGGATAAAAAACAAGGGGAGGGTTGGGGAGTGATCACAGGGCCACACTGATTGGGTAAAGTGAAAAAATCTAATAATAATGGTAATTGTAAATGTGGGTGCAAACTGTGAACTGAAAAGTGAATCAGGCAAAAAGAGGGGGAAGGGGAACACAAAATGAATGAGTCCCCTAAAGAATTCACTAACTGCACACCAATAATAATTTGTCCCTGAAGAAGCTCCTTTGCTGGAGGGAAACGCGCGTTGGACGCGCAGTTGTGTCAGTCTCCTACTTGGAGCTGTTTTAATGTAGTGTCCTAGTCTCCTGGCTCTATCTATGCAGACGGCATTAGCCTGATAAATACAACAACAGTCAGTGAGTCTGCCTGCTATATACAACACACGATATATATACACTCTGTGCCTTCTGCTGGGTAACTCCATGTCAATGGCACTGTGAGTTCCAGCCTAACTATACTGAGGGTACTGTGGATTGATTGTGTCTGTGTCAGCGTCACTCTTCAAGCATATGCACTAAATACAATTACAGGTGTTCGCTGCTATATATATTATTGCAGGATTGCTGAGTCTTTGACCAGTCACAGGCTCACTGAGTAGGACAAAGTTACCTACAGTCTGCATCCATATTCCAGAGGGGTTAACACCCTGACTTTCAGCTTCCACTGTCCTGTTAAACCCAGGAAAATTGCATCTGGGTTTGTACAATCATACATCTATTTGACAGGGTTGCACGGTATTGAATATTTAATTCATTTTTTAAAAAACATAGCGTACAGTAAGTTTGGTAATACATGTTTTAAGTATATTTATTAAAAGTTAGATTTTATTATATGTAGGTGTGCAGTTAGTGAATTCTTTAGGGGACTCATTCATTTTGTGTTCCCCTTCCCCCTCTTTTTGCCACATAGGATAAAAACACATAAACCGGCGCCTCAGAGAAATAAAAATAAAGGCCTGACCAAATATAGTCCAATAAAGCTGGGATGAGTTCCAAGGAAGTATCTTCAATGTAGTCTCAGATACTTCCTTGGAACTCATCCCAGCTTTATTGGACTATATTTGGTCAGGCCTTTATTTTTATTTCTCTGAGGCGCCGGTTTATGTGTTTTTACTGTGTTTATTGGTTTGTGTGACCTATTTTTTCCTGGCTGCCTCCACTCTAATATTTGAGTGTTTATATTTATTATGTTAGTTGCTCAATTGTCACTAATTTGTTTATATTATTAGCATTAGCGCTGTTCTCACTGCCCTTCCCCTTTAGTCACATAGGATAGAAGTAGTGTCTGAATGAGCAGTCCCCTCACAGTTTCTTCCGTCAGTGCTGCAGGAGCGTGGGTGACAAGCCCACACAGAGCAGGTGGAGCGGCCTTACCCCACTATAGCCACGTCCTGACAGCTCTAATCCACAGGATCTTAACATAGTCATCCCATGACGTGGCGATGGCAAGGGCTGTGTGGTGAGACCAGGGGAAAAGGGGTTGTGTGGTAAGACTGGGGGACAGGAGGCTCCAGGGACCGGCTGCGCGGTGCTGCGAGACCGGGACAGCAGGGGACAAGCTGCATGGTGAGAGTGAGGGACCGGTGCTCAGTGCTGTGAAATTGGGGTACCCCACTTCTTTCCCTCCCCCCATCTCTCTGTCCCTCCCCCCCATCTCTCTCCCTCGACCCCACTTCTTTCTCCCCCTCTCCCTTAAGCCCACTTCTCTCTCCACCAAACCCACTTCTCTCTCCCTCAACTCCACTTCTCTCTCCCTCAACCCAACTTCTCTCTCCCTCTCCCTCAACCCCACTTCTCTCTCCCCTACCTCCAATGCCCCACTACCCCCCATTTCCACACAATAAACCCCCAATCTCACACAATACCCCCAAAACCCACACAATAATCCCCCAAATGCCACAGAATAACGAGTGGTGGGCTGGGGCAGAGGAAGGAGGTGGAGGCTGCAGAGAGGCAGAAAAGCCATCGGCACAGGCGCCCGGGGGAGGGCGACCGTCACAAGTGAGAGGATTTCTTCCTAATGACCTAATTATCTCAATGGGTAATGTGACAGCAGATTAATTCACTGGATGGGGGTCTCCAAACCGAGGGGGAAGGAGGTTGCAGCACCGCAGCGGTTGAAATATGGAAAGGGACAGAAGTACTCATGGTAAGTCAGAACAGGGAGATAGAGTGGTGTTTGTCAACCTTTTTTTGGTTGGGGAACCCCAGAATTCGATTTTGAAAATCTGGGGAACCCCAACCCTCACCCCCATTTCTTGCCCACCCGGTTGCCTTGTCTCTCGCCCCCCCCCATCTCTCGACTGCCCCCCATGTCTCTAGCTTGCCCGACCCTTGTCTCTCGCATGCCACCCCTCCCGTCGCCCCCTCTTTCTCCCCGCTCCCGTCGACCTGTCTCTCTCCCTGTCTCTCTCCACCCCTCCTGACACCTCCGTCTCTCTCACCCCTCACTCTCTGCTTTACGCTCCCTCTCCCACACACACACACACACACGCCCACTTACATACACACACACACACTCTCCCCCACACACACACACTTACACACACTCCCACTTACACACATACACGCACACACTCTCCCACTTACACACATACACAGACACTCTCCTACTTATACACATACACAAACTCCTACTTACACACACACTTACACACACACTTACACACACACTCCCACTTACACACACACACACACACACTCCCACTTACACAGATACACATACACTCTCCCACTTACACACACACTCCTACTTATACACATACACAAACTCCTACTTAAACACATACACACTTCCACTTACAAACACACACACCCCTGCGAGGGCACACACGTCCAATCCTGTCTCTTTGATCGTTCCCAATCCTGTCTCTTTCCTATCTGCGCCTGCTCGCCCAATCCTCTCTCCCTGCTGTCAGCTGCATTGGCCGCAGAAGGCAGAGAGATGACGTACAGCATGGACCGGCAGCTGCCGGGTCACGGCTATGTGGGGATGTCGCCGCGCTGGCAGGCTTGGAACAGCATGCGAGAGTTGTCCCAGCTCACCCCCCCTGGTGGCCGTGGAACTCTTGAGGTGCAACACCGGATAAAAACCACTGAGACTACAGGAAGTCAGCCGTGTCATCCTCCAACCCCCCAGGAGAGGCCTTACCTCGCATACACAGTATCCCCCAGGATGTGCCGGCAGAACTCGGATTTGAAGAGTGGAGGAAGGATGTCGGGAGGGAGAAGGGAAGGAGGAGAATGACATTGTGACATCAAGTTGTCATGGCAACGCAGCTTCATTTGATGCCGCGCGGCCATTTTGACGGAAGCTAAAGGGGGAGACAGCACAAGAATGCCAGGAGATGCTGCACATGCCGATGCACCTGCCGCCAATAAGAGACTCGCCTGCGGGCGAAATGCACATGCCCGTTGCGAGCGGGAGAGTGCACTTGTCGAGCTCTGTATATATATGATGTGGTGGGTTTTGAGGTTCTGAGCTTGCTGGGATTGTGTGTTTGTTACTCCTTGGTATAGCATGTATGGTGGAAGGCTTGCGTTACTATTACCTGTCTAATTTTTCTATAGTAAAAACTTATGCTGACCAGTAATTAATTTGTTGACACAATGCAGTTATGATTCACATATTTATCATCTTTGCTTGTTTTGATTATAAAATGAAAACATAAAAATTGTAAATGTAAACAAAAAAAACAACTTTCACTCCTGGTGCTTAGATAGTGTAATTAGCAGGGAAATCCGTGTTAACATTAGAAATAATAGCAAAGTACACATTTTAAAGATTTGTATTCTAGTTGCATGGTAAATTGAGTTTCCACTTCTTAAATACAGTCCTACTTACACAACACACTGATCTTATTAAGCTGCTATAAACCGATCATAATATAAGGAAATAAAACATCCCATATCCCGACTAAATATACAGTACTTGTCTCTTATTAGTTAAGTATATCAATTTGAACCAACCTTTAACATTACATATTCAGAAGTTGAGAGACATTTTGGTTTTAAGGAGAATCACACTTTTATGTGCATGACATAACAAGACTTCATACAAGATCCCTGTATATGAAACGTATGCCAGAGGCTGAATGTTTACAAATTGAGCCTTTCATGTTCAGTTGTGTATGCATTATTAAGGGTGGATACGCAAGCTCCTTTAAAGCAAGAAAAGCTGAAAAACAACTTAAGAGGCATGGCAGATTGGATGCAATCGGCAATTTCAGAAGGTTCCTGAGCTCTTTTGAAATCATAACAATTAGCACACAAGCCCCAACACTTGCTTTCTTTATTATTATATACTTCACAGTAAACTTGTAATGTGACACATTATGTTGTGTTCCAACTGGTTCTGAATACTCACAAGCCTCCCACAATCATTATAGATTAATGTAACCATTTATTTTGAAGGGAAATAGTAAATCAGTATTCAGGATGGGAAATTAAGTGTTCAAGAAATGTGCTGACAAAATTACATACAGTATGTGCTTAAGGGATGTAACAAGTTCTGCAACTGCAGCTAAATTGTTCGCCCATTTTTCCTACAAATCCATAGATTCACATGTGTAATATATATGTTGTCTGTACAACAAATCTGCTTCAAATGCAAAAAACCTTGATCAATACAGTATGCTTCTTTCATTTGACACAGCAAATTGCCCGAGTTTCATACACAGACCATTTTCTGTCACTTGACTAGCAGAAACCTCAATTGTCCCGCCGCCTTGTGGCCATACCACCCCCGACATACCTTTCTGTGTTTCATTCCTACACACAAAACACAGTTGTGGGTGAAAATGGCCACATTATTTTATTTATAATTTTATATGGATGTATCAAGAGTCATTGCTCCCACGGAGACGATATGGTGGGATATTCTGCGCCATCACTGCCATTAAATCCTATAGAAACTCTGTGATATTCTGCATAATAACAACTCAATATTCTGCAGTATGAGAAGGTACATTAACGCTGGCTACATCTGTATATAAATTAATAAATTGTATTTGCTCCTTTGCAGTTGTGGACTGCAATATGTGGGACAAGCAAAATGCGAATTAAGAGTGTTTTTTTTTTAAATCCATACTGTAGGAGTAAAATTGAAAAAAAAATTCTTACACATGGTGTTCCAAATCATTTTTTGACACACCATGATTGAAATCCCTCACATTTAACAGTAATTGGTTTAGAACACAATCAATCTACTATAAATGGTTGTGCCCAGTTTAGTACCTTGTGCAACCAAGAAACATATTGGATCTTCAAGTTAGAAACATTAAGGGCCTCATGCAGTAAAGTCTGATAGAAAAAAATCACCAGGGTTTTTAAATCGCCATTTTTGACGGCGTTGCTATCACGGTATGCAGTAAGCCCCGAATACCAGTGATAGCAACATTTGCAAAAATGGCGAGTAGCCAGTGACGAGATGCTTAATAATCGCTATAGTAATGAAGGGGTTAATCCACCCTCCCCCGCTACTCATCCGGGAGGCCTAACCACCCACCCTGGACCCACTATACACACCCTGTACCCATTGATTGGTATAGTAGTATATCATACCCATATAATATGGGCATGATAAGCTACTATAGCAGTCAATGGTCACCCTCATACAAATGCATGAATGTCCAAAATACACAATAATCAAACATATACAAAAGAACCTAAACCCCCAACATAAAAAATTAAAAGCACTGGCCAATCAATCAATTACCGAAATAAAACCACTAGCCTAGCCAATCAATTAATGAAATAAAATCACTAGGCATTCAATTAAAGAAATAAAACCACAAAGCATTCAATTAAATAAATCACACCACTAGCCAAATAATACATTTAATACATAAAAGCAGTAACCAACACAACAATTAATTAATACAACCACTAGGCAACACATCAATTAAAACCAGTAGCCAACAAAATACATCATTAAATAAAAATGCAAAATAATCTGATTTTTTTTTAAACAAGCCTTCACAACTGAAAACAATTTAATCTACACAATAAACAGAAATAGAGACTATAACAGCCGATAGAAGAAATGCATTTGGGGAAAAAATGCATTGGCTACCACTGTATTCATCTGTACCCTAAACAGGCACAGATTAATACATTAGTAGTCAATGGACTATGAAAAACATAAAAAAAGAAAAATCGAATCAAAAAACTCTGGGGTCTCCCGGCATGAATCTGATGCATTAAAAATGCATTTTTCTATCTAAGCGGTGAAACGGCACTTACTGTATCAGCAGGCAGCTTCTCACCACCTTCTTGCCAACTTTTCCTGGTGAGACAATTTAGGGAGGAAATCTCCATACTAGTGCACCGATTAGCCTCAATAAGCTAACCAGGGCTACTAGAATAGCGCGAGTTTGAAAGATGGCGATAAGCGGCTTCTCGCCGCACGTTTGGCGATTTTTTTTTTCCGGACAAAAAAATTGCCAAAAGCTCTCTTACCACAACTTATCGGGGCTTACTGAATAGGCTTTTTTGACGATAAACTGGCGATAAGTTGCTTATCGCTGTTTACTGCATGAGACCCTAAGTCCTTTTGGTTTCAATGAGTGTTTGGATACTTCCCATATTGTGTAAAATGGTTTTGCATTCTGTACGAATATATCATGCTCGGTAAATCTGGTGTGTGTGTTTTCATTCAGTAAATACTGCCACGAGAGACCAGGCAGTTTACACCTTTTTACCAGGAGCATTCATTGAGCAAAACAAGATAATGAAATAAATTGTAATTTATTCACATAAATTGGTATACACACAGTGAAACACAAAATACAGATGAAAAGCAAACTTCCTGGGGGTCGAAAACTAGACTGTTCTAGGTGCAGGGGACTCTAAATAAGAGTTTTACCCTGACCGGGACTTGGCCTGAAATCCTCTGGTTCCCAAATTGGCGTGAAGTTCCACACGCCACCGTTCCCTTCTCTTCAGAGAACTTGAACTCTTTTTGACTGGGGGTTAGTACCAAACTCCTGGAAGTAAAATCGGCTTGCAATCCCAGCTGCGACCACTACGTTCGATTATTAGAACTTGGGCGCTAAAAATGGGACTTAGACTCTGGCGGGCAGACTTTCCTGGCTTGAAATCGAAGCCGGTTGCTCTGCTATTCGCGCAAGAGCACTTCTGGCGCTAGAAATCTCAAAGCTGATTTGCATAGACGTTTCTTATAGCATTTGGAGTTTCATTCATAAAATGCTACAGCCAATCAGTGTGTGGGAACTTTCTCAGTAGCCAGTCACAGCCAAGCCGGTATAGAAAGCCGGGGCAGCGGGAAATCTGAAATTGCCAAGGGACATGTGCAAGTTTGCCACCGCCGTCTCTGGCTATCTCATGCCACCCTCTGGGGCAGGTTCCTCCAGGTCTGGCAGAACAAATGGCAGCCTGGATGACTGCGATTGTTCCCAGGACATGGGTACTTGAGCCCTTCCCTGTGTAACGCTTGCGCGAATCCACAAACAAGATAAGACCTCGGTACTGAGGTGGGAAGGTTTAGAGCCACACACCCACAGCAGCAGAGGCGTGCCTGGAAGGCGGATAGTCAGCGTAGCCGGGTCTGGGTTGGAGAGAGAGGGTTATTCCTGTATACTTGCCGGGGTCCTGGATTATAGATAGCTGGGTAGTTGAAGTCTGTAAGCCAATGGTCTGGAGTGGAGAAGACAGCGTATTAGTGGTCCGTAAGCCTGGGTCGTGGATTAGAGAGGTAAGCGTAGTCGAGGGTAAGCCGGGTCAGAGCCAAAGAGAGTCCACAAACAAGCCGGGTCGGTACACCCTGACAGTCTGTCTGAACATCGGTTCCGAAAGTCCCAGCTCATTTACAGTGCACAACAGTACATTACAGCACTATCACAGTATTAATAAAAATATACTTTAATACCTTCCTAAGTCTCTGAGTATGGAGAATAAAATAGAAAGATGCATTTTTATTTCTATCAGCCCTTATTCCCCACACACTATCTATGGAACTTAGACTGGACTCTGAGAGTTCCCTCACAACCTCACATATGGTTGGAGCACACATGAACCTAATAAAGGTTCTGGGCATTAGCTGGAGGATCCCCCTTAACCTAGGGACCCCTTTATAGTTGCACGGATACTTTTCATCCCTTTGCCCCATTTACCTTTTCTGGGCTATGCTGAAGCAGGGAACCCTAGCAATGAGTCGTGCAAGCATTTTTGAAGGGAAGATATTGCCGGGACAATGTGCCTACATGTATCCGAGAATCAGGCATGAATCCCGAGTACATTTTTAGGGGAACCGACAGCCCCGGACCCCAACTACATAGGCACATTCTGATAACAATTCCTCCGCAACCCCCCCCCCCCCCCTTGAAACTCATGCCCTAGCAATCCCTGCCAGGAAAGGTAAAAACACAAAAATTCATTATTAACACAAAGTTCACTTTATACATACAGCATTACTGGGCTCAAGAGCTAATTCTCTTGAACCCTTATTTTCAGATCAGGGGCCCGCAATAACAGGCTTAACCTTTATTTAGAGCTTGGTTACCCCCTCACTGTCACATATACATACACTCATAAATATATATGTACATTTGTTATTATATATTTTGTGTGTTGATTGCATTATAGATATTTTATAATCCCTCTGTTCTGTATGAATGATCTATCACATAGATTTTATATTTTATGTTTTTTTATTGAGGCAAAAAACAGTTATATATTTTGGTATCAACATTTATATTTATGTATATAAATATTATATATATGTATATATTATATTTTATATAGATGTTTTAAAATATATCTATACAAATTCTTCCTATATAGTCATTATTTTACTGTTAACATTTTTCTTATGAATTTTTTTATCTTATACCTGATAAAAAAGTAGTCCTAAACATTAAGCTCCTTACAATGTAACCCTCCCTAACCTGCTCTAAAGGAGGAGGTCACTTCAGATGAGTTATTTTCAATGGTAGTACTTACTCTCTCGGGCCTTTGCAGGGTGTTGGGTAGTTGCAGACTGGGTATGAATAAAAGGATAGGAAAAATATGGGTGCCAGGAACTTTTCTAAAGGAATAAGGTGCTATCTAAAACACTCCACATGTGTTGACATACACTGACATAGTACTTGACAGAAACGCGTGGCAAATAATATTTTCAAGACCTCCTCCCCTGGTAGTCCGCATTCCTATTCAGAGGAGGCACTTAGCTTAGTCGCCCACTGCAAAACAGGGATTAGATCCGCTTGCGAGGAAGCTATAATGGCAGTGAGAAGCCGCTAGATGGGCAGGTGCAGAGTGAGCGAGGGATGCAGCGTAGGCAAGTCTATGAGAACAGTGGTGGACAGGTTGCTGTAAGGACAACCCTATAGGACCAGGAGCTGAGAAGGGGCATGTTATTAAATGGAAAACAATTGAAGGTGACAGGACACATCTTAAAGCTGCAGTTCAGTCTTTTTTTTTTTTTACATTTATTTTTTTACTTCAATAGTTTCATGTGTGCAATCTCTAATTAGCTAAAGAACTGTATAGCTGCAGGTCCATTCGTTTTCCATGTATTGATAGGTCAAAATTTGGTGACATATTAAAAGCTGGGATTTGTTTATAATCTGCTTGACAGGCAGTGGAAGCTCATGAATATTCATGAGCATTCCTGCACTGACAAGTGCTAGAGGGAGGGTTTGTGACAGGACATGAAGGGGCAGCGCCTTAGCAAATGGCTGTTAAAATAGAATACAAGAAAATTGGTCTTTCAAAGTAGTTTTTTTAAAAACAGAAATAGCTAAAAGTATTTTTTCTTACTACAGAACTGATTTATTAAAAAAAAACACACATGCAGGATATTGACTGAACTGCAGCTTTAACACATTCCTAAACACAAAAAAAAGTTGTGGAGACTATGCTTGTGCTTTTCCCTGGTGAAAAGAAATTCACTCCACTGTTCCCTTAGCTACTGTTAACCAGAGCACCCCAAAAGCTTTTATAAGAGAGCTCCTGAGGGAGGACTCTTGAATAAAGGCAAAAAGGAAGAAAACAGCGCACAGGGGATCAGTGAGCGCGTATTAACAAATACAATTCATGGGTAACATTTAGAAAGCAAAATAGATACATATAGTGTTCATAAGCATGGATGAAGACATACATTAAAAAACATTATAACGTATTAAAAAACATGAATACATTAGTAAACACATGAGCCAAAAGATTTAATTAAAAAAAACTTACAATAAGAGTTATTTGTAATAAGGCTGGTGCACAGGGAACTGAGATGGCCGACGGGATATGTTGATGCTAAGTCCGAAAAATATTCACCGTCTGCTGGATTTAACTCTCTCCCGAAATCAACCTGGCTTGTGAAACTGCAGGTGCTGGTGCTTAACCTCAATCTCTCCCAGGTTCCTATAACTATTCTTAAGGTTTTTATGCTATATTTTGACATTTGTGTTTATTATGTACAGTATTCATGTTTTAATACTTTAAATGTATAAGTATACATGTATTCATACTGTCTTATGAACACTATATGTATCTATTCTGCTTGGTAAATGTTACCCATAAATTGTATTTATGAATACTGTACACTCTTCATTAATCCCTGTGTGCTCTGTTTCTTCCTTTTTGTCTACATTCCTAAACACACAAACCTATCTGCAGGACTCACAGTGAGGACCCAAGTCAGAACTCTGAAGAACCTGCTTCTAGAACATAAGGGGCAGCTATATATACACACGTACATTGACATAATATATCACATGTAACAGGGTATGTCTTTTTTACCTGTCTTTCCCCTCACTGTTATGTAAGTCCTGCTAGCTGTAGGGGCTTGTGACCCCCCTTCATGCTTCTCTCTGATGGACAGAAGTAAGGTGGTTACTCATGGCCTGTGTAAGCCTATCAAGGATAGGTATAGACCATGAGCCCACCGCTTCTGCTTCCTGATTAGGCGAGTGCCAAATTTACTTTAGTCCTGCTCTGGATGAGGAACAGAGCAGTAGAACTATGAGCCTCTCCCATTGTGGGATGAGCATGCCCACCTCCAGCCCGTGGGACTGGGGGAACATCTGATTATACCAACAAGATGCCCTGTAATATCTGGGGCAAGCATAATCCAGAGGCCTGACGCCTCTGAGACCCTGCACCGCTGTATGAAGAAGATCTGCAACGATTGCCAATAAAGACACTTGTTCATCATACTCCTGTCTAAGTCCATGGGGGGGAGGGAAGAAGCAGGCAAGAGTGGGGGCTGATCTCCGAACCCCCTGGAGCCCACTACTGCTGGAGGCGCGAAGCACCCTGAGAAGAAGCTAAGAGAATGAACCTAAGCCTGTCCTGATCTTTACTACACCGCAGATCAAACTCAGCTCCCCTGACCCTAACGGTACTCGCACCACACACAAGGTAGCAGAAGCTGTATATCTCCCACTGGCGGGGGGGGGAGTGTGGGGGGGCTGAGAAACAGTGCTATACATATGATAGGGATTGGAGTAACCTGAGTGAGCCCACACAGTTAACCCCTTAAGGCAATCAACCCTTTAGAGAAGCTAGTAGTACTCCAACAAAAATGTTCACTTTGCTTATGTATTTTGTGTTTACAGTATGCACTTTTATTATATATTGCATTTCTTTGTGACATATACTGAAATTCAAGACTGACTCTCTCTCCTTTAGTTTTCAACAAACGTCATTGTGTTTCAGGACAAAGAATCTTTCACATTTCAACCTCACTCTCTCCTTGAAATAGAGCAGTAACATTTTCATTTCATTAGTTATATGGGCATTTGATTTAGCTTTCAATAATATATTTTGACAATAAAAATGTCTAAACCATAGAATCTAAATTGCTGGATAATGTAACTCCTGTTCACAAAGTATGGATCATCGTCATTTTTATGTGTGCTTAGTGAATAGTTATACAGTTAAGTCCCAATATGCAAGCATATAAAGTGCCACCTGCTGGTCTTATAAATACTGCAGATATATCATTTGCATATTTTTCTTGTAACCGACTCTAGCTACAGCACTAAACATTGAATCTACACAGATGTTATGGATATATATATATATTTAATAATCTCATCAAAGCAATGTTGACTATTAGTAGATCTACAGTATGCAGAACTAACATTAAAAATATGAACTGCTGTGGATAAATATATAAACATTTTTTGCTGTGTCTCAATAATGTATTTTGTGTGAGACATGAATATTTTGCAAGACTCTGTTATTGTTTTGATGTGCACTTTGGGGTTAGAAGGAGTTACAGCTGAATAGGATATACCTGTATAAAGGTGACACTGATTTGCATCTGATTAACCTAAACCAACAGAATCTATAAAAACACACATCTCTATGTCACAGTATGTTGCATCTGCGCCTTAGCATGGCATGGGTTGAACCTGTAAAAAGTAACCTGGAATAGTGTCACTGTGGCGCCAAATCCGTTTTTTCTGCATGGTCCTCCAAATAAGCGGCACGCGATTGTATGTTGATAGTGACTTGATTTTTTTGCTGATACAGTATACTGTATACAGTTGTAATTCTTGTACTTTGTTTTTTGCTCTCAGATGTTACATTGGGATTATACAACTTTCGTGTGCACACCTTTATTTCCCTTTTACTTGCCCTTTATTGCATATTTTCATTTTTTGCCTGGAAAGAGTAACATCAACAACTCATTAAATGTCAGATGACTCCAGTGTTATGAATTCTAAGCACTTACACAGTATTTCATATCAAGGACTTCAGTTTCACATGCTGAAGTATAAAGCAAAATTGGAGAGGACACAGACCCAACACATAGCACTAGTATTTACTGCAACGGTCCTCAAAAAATCCTACTGCTATCAGAAAAAGGGCAGCGTCAGTAAAAATTGCCAAATGTCAATATCTCAAGCATTCTGATGCTCTGCGTAGATTGGATTCTTCATTTTCAAGTAAGAAGTATGACCTGTAATCAGATGGATGCATATAAAAACACTCAAGGGGAGATTCACACATCTAAACTCAGAGGTAACTGACATTGACTTGATATATTAGGTGCGTTACCCTGCAACAGACCTTAGTAAATCCCGCCCTTGGAATAATCACAACATGCAAAGTGTTCAGTTTCTGGGAGGCAGGGGAGAGAAAATGATCCTATAAACTGTAACCTGTTGCTGCAGGCACTGAGTGCCAAGAAGTGCCCTGTACAAGCTGTCTAATTGAAGCTGACGATATGTATTTTCGCGCTTGCTCCCTTTCTCAATACTAAAGACCCATTTATGTGTTTTATTGACCTCCAAAGAAAGATGTCTGCTGCTTGCTATACATGCTGTATAGACGTTAACCTGTTATATATACTGTATAAACAGACTAAGCATGGCGGGGGCTACACAAAAATACAATGGCATAGCGAATAGAAACATGAAATATTACAAAAGCAGGTCTATGCACTATTTACAAAGGACCACTTCATTATTGTTATATGTATGACTCATAGCAAAAGTCTAAATTCTGACAACGGGGTACAAGCCCTCTTAACAGAGCTAAACAGAGTTGACAAAGAAAAAATAAATCCTCACTTAAATCCTCCAGTATAAGGGATTGCTAGTTCATAAGGTCAGATTACATTAATAGCTTCTCTTTAAAACTATGACCACAGATTTAGCTTTTTTCCCTTCCCATGTGTTCAAAGCATGTTTTTGTATCTCACAAGTGAAGGCTATTACACAAAATGACGCTGGGGACAATAATACAATTAAAGCTGACATGAGACAAAATCCTTTAAACAAATCAATGCTGTAAAATTATCTCCTGTCAACATAAATGAACTAATTAACATTTCTCTGTGGCTTAGTGACACTAGGGTAAGAAACACTCAAAATGTAATAGAATGTGTGCCTGTATTAGATAAATTCTTGTCATTCCAGGCTCCACAGGCACAATGTACTATGGCCACTATTCTAGATCGTGAAAAGTTGTTAGATCCCCATTAGCAATGCATTCCATTCAGATTCAGCTAATGTGCATGTGTAACCTCACGCCATATCAAATATGGGTATGGGGAAAGAGATGGAAAACTGTTATAATGCAGGAAATAATGAGGAGGGGAAACAAAAAAGTTTAGCATCTAATATTGACTGCAGTGGTGTCCGCAAAAAGAAATGCACTACTTGAATACAGTATTTACCCTGTTTGCGTTCACTCCAATCTTTCACTGATTCTGTTCATCTGTTCAGCACCAAAAACAAAGAAAAACGCCTGCACTTTATCTCAGTCTGTATTCATTGTGCGCAAACTAGAAAATGCTCCAGGAAAATTGACAGGTTTTTCAGCAAGCTATCTGAATTAGAATGCAAATGATGCAAATAAACGGCCAAAGTCAAATAAAAAAAAAAACAGGGTGCTCACTAAGCAGTGCTGTCTGCAATGACAGCAAACAAAAGAGCCTGATGGTTTGCATCTGCTCTGTCTAGGCATTAAAAGGCTGATTAATGGTGTAGAGAAAACCCACATTTTATATTGAAGCTATCCAGCAAGCGATGGGGTTTGGAGCTGAGAAGAAAGCAAGGTGAAGTTTGAAGCATCTTCTCTATGTAGCCCACTTTCCCTGTGTCTAAGGGAACTACGTTTGCTGCATACCTGTCTGGAGTATGGGAGGCTGATCCTCCGCCACTGGGAGCCTGGGGTGATCACGTTATATCTGATAACAGCGCCTCCACCTGGGAGGGATCCTAGCGCAGCTGGATAACCCCTTCCCAGGAATAATACCAGCTGTAAATACAGACACACACAAATATCCCCAACTTATATTTACTGACATACACAGCCCACAATACAATAACAGTGCACCCCAATAGTGAGTCCCCCAAATTACTGAGGGTTCCCTGGGCACCTGTAACCCGATGTCCCCAAGAGCAGGCCCACCCAAATGTATGTGAGGAGTAGCGCTACACCTTTGTGTGTGTGGCCGTTGGTTCATGTTGAGTACATTTCCTGGTCTCTGGTCCAGACCAAGAACACCTGAAGCTGGTGATCTGTCAGACCGCACAGTAATCCCACGGTGCGTTTACCGGATCCTCTTCATCCGCAAGGTGTCCGCCTTTGGAGGGATCTCCCATTGGAGTGTGTCCCCGTAAAGTGTCTCTAGTTACCTATGGTCTGGTCTCAGACTACAGGCCACACACACCGCTTGCGTCCGTCACTGGTGCCTTATCTCAACCTCTGTCACTGCAAGGCTAAGGGGGAGCGTCACTATCTAGGGCCTTCCCTATAGCAGCCACAAACTAAGGTGAGTCAGAGCCTAGCTGGGGCCTAAGGGGCAAACCTAGGCCTAGTGCAGAGGAGCACTGCTCCCTGGACACTACCTCTCTGCTTGCTCTCCTCTTTCCGAATGCCTCACGGTTCCAAGCATGCCAATTGTATCTATTTTTGTCCTGAAGCCCTATTGGCTCTTGCTGCCCCATGTGATGCCTACTCAAGAGCATGCTAGGACATGTAGTCCCGCAGAACGCGGTGCGGAGCCTCTGGTAATGGCCGCCGCACCACGGGACCCTCTGCACATGTGCTAGGCTTCTATTACCATGCACCAAAACTAAGATGGCCGCATGCCTGCTCCCCGCACTTATGCTGGTCCACCCATAGCTCCAGCGGCGCCCAGCGTCTGCCTGCAGCCTGCCCCCACGCCACGGACCCGAAGGTAAGGGGACCTGGCTACATCTATATATAATATTAGCCAATATGATGCAATAACATCTGCCGACATGATATAAAGAACTACTGCTTACCTTCAAATGTAAGCTTTATGTAAATGTGAATGTTCCATGTTAATTTAGGCTTTAAGAAGCACATTAAATAATAATAGCATGTTCTTGTACAGCGCTGCTAGTTTTACGTAGCGCTTTACAGAGACATTTTGCAGACAAAGTCCCTGCACTGTAGAGATTACAATCTATGTTTGTGGTGCCTGAGGAACAGGGAGATAAAGTGACTTGCCAAAGATCACAATGTGCTGACACCGAGAATTGAACCACGTTTCCAATCCATTTCTTTCTGGCTGCTGTGTAGCTTATCGCTTGTGGCTGTTTTGCCTAACTGCTTAGATGCCTCCATGAGCTGCACACACATTAACAAATGGACTGCAAGAAGAACATGTTACAGTAATACTATGACTGTACTATTATATGAAACCTCTCCAATGATACATATACGCTTTTTCCTAAATAAGCTGTCATGAGTTCATTAACTGGTGTAACAGTAAAATAATTAGACTATGATGTGTTAACGATAACGGAGCTCTGGAGATATGAATTTTTACAGAGCACACATCTTTTGCATCTCATTAGCATTAGCGTCCGTTATAGCAACACAAGGGCTCGTTACGGCTGAAAACAGCAATTAACGCATTGTTACTGCACTTTGAAGATCCCTGTTAAATACTTAACGACACGTTAACTTCAGTTAACATATCTCTTTAAGGGCTAACGGACTTCTGATGATACACCCCTATGTGCTTACCTTTATACAACTTTCCTCTTTGTTTTGAGCATGTGTATAATTTTTCATGTTTAGGGTCCATGTTGTACAAACACAGCTGAGCAGGTAGGATGTATTAATTAAAAACTTTTCTTTTACGCGAAGCAGATGGTTCCCTACAAACTTTCTTTATTCCATATAACATTGAATTTATACAATTTTTAACTTTGTCCTTGTCTATAAGTATCCTGTCCTTTGCAAAGTTTACATACCAATGTACATAGCAGATGACCTCTTCCATGTTCAGCCCATTGACTTTATTCTGAAGCCAGGGCACGTTGGTATGAATGGCTCCCGATAGCATTAACACAGTTCCCTTTTAAATCACTCCAAGTCCTGTAATATTTCCTCCACTTTATTGGGAAAAGGTAGCAGGGTACAGATACTTGTGGATGGTGTGTAGTGGTGATTATTAGTTAGAAACCGGTTAAAAGAGATTGCCTCACCAAGGGGGATAAACAGAGAAAGGTTCTTTACTCACTGTCTCCAGGGTTGAAAAGGAAGTGAGGTGCGGTGTGGGCAAAGGAATAGTCTAGGGGCAGACCATGTCTGAACAAACAGGAGGGGGGGCAGACTAGCCCATTCTGGTGAGGATCTCAGAAACTGCTGTAGCAGCTCACTGATGTCATGCTCGCAGGCAAGGAATGCAACATTGTTGCAAGCCACACAGGCACAGTATGTGTCTGCAGACTCCATGCAGCTGGGAATAAAATCTGACAGGCAGAAACTGCAAAGGAGAGAGGGGGTGAGTCAGAAATGTGGCTCTTGTTCCATAACACTCCCCGTCTGGTATCTGTAGATACCACTATATAACAAGCTATGTGGAACATATGTGCAATACATACAACATAACGATATACTGCAAAGGTCCATATTTCCATAGCAACGTGATACCGGCCGGTACCACTGGCATCAAAGTCCTTTGGCCAGGCTTTCCAGTAAGGGAAGCCAGGTGGGTGCGTAGCTCTTGATTAGCTTGATGCACCACAATGTCTCTTAAAAGTCCACGGCACGGGTAACCAGTTTTTCCCCATCACAGTCCGATTTGGACATTAGAAGGATAGTCTCTGTAATGGGTCTTATTGAGGCGGCCTCCTACTCTTATGAGGCCGTCGTTGTCGATGAAGGGATTCAACTTCCAAAGTGGACTGTTTTTGTGAACACTCTTCTTTCCGCGAATGCAATTGATCTCTTCCGCATACGTTTCTCTTTGAACATGACCGAGAACAGTTTCCTTAGCCTTTGTAATTTCCTCTACGGTGCGCAGCTCTTTGCAGATGTGCCAGCCGTGGCAGCCGGTAGTTTTACCATCTGGTGTCTGGCGGAAGGTGGAGGCTATATGCCCGAGATGGGCTACTGCTCGCAGAAGGGCCGTCCATCTTGAGAAGCGTTGGAATCGGTGTGATCCGAATGCGTTTTTGTGCGATACATTGGTGAGTACCACGGATACTTGTGGGGGCCTTATCTCTGTATCCTTTTCGGGATCCACGAGTTCAAAATCGCCAACTGGGGTTGGTAGCCTTTCCGCAGGCTGCGCAAGAAACGTTGGTCCTGTGAGCCACGACGTATTCTGCAGTTGAGATGCGGGTACTGATCTGGTGGCATGATCTGAGGGATTTTGATCTGTGGGCACGTGGTACCATTGTTCTGGTTGAGTTGATTTCCTGATTCTTTCTACACGGTTAGCTACGTATACGTAGAATCTCCTCTTCTTGTTGTATATGTATCCCAGCACCACCTTGCTATCTGTGTAGAGTTTGACGGCATCTGGTTTGCTGTCCATCTCATTCTCGATAAGCTCCGCCAGTTCTACTGCTAACACTGCACCACACAGCTCTAGTCTGGGTATAGTATGGTCGGGTTGTGGCGCCAGCTTAGATTTGCCAAGGATGAACCTGATGTGGCAACTTCCATCCACGTCCGTGGTTTTTAGGTAGGCCACCGCTGCTATAGCTTTGGTGGAGGCATCTGAGAACACGCAAAGCTCTTTGCTGTGTGCGGCGGTGAGAGATATAGGTGAATAGGGGCGTGGGATTTGAAGTTGCTCGAGGGCCTTCAAGGAGTGTTTCCACGTTTCCCACTCTTTCCGTTTTTCTGGAGGTAGTGGGGTGTCCCATTCCTGTTTTTCGAAGGACATTTCTATGAGGAGAGACTTCCCTTGTATAGTGACAGGAGCCACGAATCCTAGCGGGTCGTAGAGACTGTTAACGGTGGACAGGACTCCGCGACGTGTGAAGGGTTTTTCTTCGATGGCTACCTGGAACGTAAAGGTGTCTGTTTTAAGATTCCAGCTTATCCCCAGGCTCCGCTGTATGGGAGGCGTGTCGGTCCCCAGATCCAAATTCTTGAGATCTGGTGCTTGATCATCTGCGTGGAATGCCTTCATCACTGTGGCACTGTTGGAAGCTATTTTGTGCAACCTTAGGTTGGCCTTTGCTAACATCTTTTGTGTCCTCTTGAGTAGATCTACGGCTTCTTCTTCTGTGGGAACTGATTTTAATCCGTCGTCCACATAGAAGTCTCTTTCGACGAAGCTCCTGGCGTCTTTCCCGAACTCTGCTTCTCCGTCTTGGGCCGTTCTTCTGAGGCCGTAGGCTGCCACTGCAGGTGATGGGCTGTTCCCGAAGACATGTACTTTCATGCGGTACTCCGTAATTTCTTTTTCTATGTCGTCATCTTGGTACCACAGGAATCTTAGGTAGTTACGGTTGTCTTCTCGCACAAGGAAGCAGTGGAACATCTGTTGAATGTCTGCGGTTACGGCGATAGGTTCCTTGCGGAAGCGGATCAGCACTCCCAGAAGACTGTTTGTCAGATCCGGCCCGGTGAGGAGAACATCGTTTAGGGAGACTCCCTGATGCTGAGCGCTGGAGTCGAATACTACTCGGATTTGGCCAGGTTTCTGGGGGTGGTAGACGCCAAACGACGGGAGGTACCAGCATTCTTCGCCTTCTTTCAGTGGGGGCGCCGACTCTGCATGGCCACTGTGGAAGATTTTTTGCATGAAGGCCACAAAGTGTTCCTTGGTCTCCGATTTCCTTTGTAGGTTACGGCGGAGCGAAGCGAGCCTAGACATAGCATGGTCTCTGTTGTTTGGGAGGCGTCTTCTTGGCGAGCGGAAAGGTAGTGGGGCCACCCAACTGCCCAATTCGTCCTTGAAGAGCTCCTTATCCATTAACCTCAAGAATTCTTTGTCTTCAATTGATGGCGCTTGTTTGTCGTCGTCCTTTGTGGTCTGGAACACTGTACTCCCTAGGTTGTTGGGGTATTTTCTTGCCACAGGCGCGTCTCCATAGTTCCTTTTGGTCTCGGGCTTCTCGTGGACCTGAAAGTGGTTCGGACACGGTTTGAAGTGGGACATACGACCGTTCTCCAACAAGTTCGTCCGTAGGGTGCCTACGTTGTCGGGTCCTCGTATCCTGTCTATGCATACTTCTCCCACTACCACCCATCCTAGATCGAGCCTTTGAGCGCTTGGGCCGTTGTGGTCCCCATTTCGCTGTTCACGGATCTTGTGTGCTCTCATGATGTCTCTGCCAAGTAGCAGCAGGATCTGGGCATCTTCGTCTAGTGGTGGGATATGATCGGCAATGGTTTTTAGATGGAGATGGTGTCGCGCCACGTCTGGCGTGAGGATCTCAGTCCTATCTTCTGCCATGTGATTGCACTCGATGAGTGTGGGAAGGGGCATGCTCACTTTGCCGTCTATTGAGCATATGGTGTAGCCATTCACTCTTCTCCCTGTAGTCTACATTCGCCCTGCGCACGTTCTGAGAGTGTAAGGAGAAGTACTGTCTTGTATGTTGAACATATCGAAGAATTCTGACCTGACCAGCGATCGGTTGCTCTGGTCGTCGATGATTGCATACATCCGTTTGGCTCTTTGGGGTTGTCCCTCTGGGTGCACTGCTACCAGACATATTTTAGAGCAAGATCTACCGTCGTTTCCTTCTCCGCATACTTCTGTGCATTTGGATGCTACTGACGTCGGGGGGGGTGTGTCTCCCACTTCTTCCTCCCCGCCCTGCTTTGTCGGAGGGTTAGGGGCTTTGCTTGCTTTGGGCTTCATAGCTTCCGGGTGTAGAGCGGCTATGTGCCTGTCGCTATCGCACTCTGTGCATTTCATAGCTTCTTTGCAGTCCTTGAATAAATGAGTTGTGGAAGCACAACATTTGAAACAGGCTCCCCATTCCCTGAGTAGGTTCTTTCGCTCCTCTATGGGTTTCATCCTGAATCCGAAGCACTTGTTAAGTGGATGCGGCTTTTTGTGGATAGGGCATTCTTTGTTAAGGTCCCTTGGTTTTTTGTCCCTGTCGGCCGTCTGGCTGGGACTCGCGTGGGTCGTAGGGGGCACGTCCGTCCTGTGGACCGAGATGGGTGTTCTGGAATCCTTGTACCTTGCTGTTGACCTTTCGTTCCTCGGGTGGCTGGCGCTGGATGTGGTTTGCGCCCCTAAGATGAAGCTGGGATCGTTCCTTGTCTTTGCTGCTTCGCGAATGAAGCTCAAGAAAACTGAGAATGGGGGTAGACAACCTGCTTCTCCCTTTTGTATTTGGAACCTTGTGAAAGCCACCTTTCTTGGAGGTTGAATGGTAGCTTCTCCAGGATGGGTCTCACTCCACGAGCTGAATCTAGGGCGTTGAGACCCATTAAGGAATGGTCTTTCCTTGCGAACTCCAGTTCTTGCAGCAGGTCTCCAAGATCTCGTAACTTCGAGTAGTCTTTAGTTGTGATCTTGGGGAAGCTCTCGATTCTTTTGAAGAGTGAATCTTCGACTGCTTCGGGGCTGCCATAGGACTTTTCTAGCCTTTCCCACACTAGGTCAAGACCTACTTGGGGTTGGTGCGCGTTTGCCGCCCGAAGTCTCTGCGCTTGCTCCCTGGATACGTTCCCCAGGAACTTGACTAACAGGTTCAGCTCTTCCCTTGCTGAGAAGTCCAAGCTGTCGATTGCGTCTTTGAACGTGAACTTCCACATCCGGTAGTTCTCAGGGCGGTCGTCGAAGCTGATGAGTCCTGCGTGCACCAAGTCGCGCCGGATCATGTACTTGGCTATGTCTGTCAAACCTGAGACATCGGCGCGTTTGTCCCGTTCCGAGGTGGTTGCTGGGACGGTCTGTGCGGTCGCCTCTTCCTTGGCGTGGACGCGTGATGGCTGCTGGCCAGTGTGAGGGGCTGTTTTCTACCGCGTGGGTGTACCTGGATTGCGAGCCTGTTGTGGTGCATCCGTGTGCGCGCTGGCGTGTGGATCACTCTTGTGGCTGTGGCTGTCCCAGGCAGCATGTGCCATTGCAGGAATGGCATCTTCTCCTCGTGGGCCTAGCAGGTCTTCGGTATCTGTGGAGTCGCTCCATCCGTGTTGAGATGGTGCGCTGGTGTTTACACTGAAGAGGCTCCTTACGTAGTCTTCAGTGCGTCGGGCTGGATCCTCTGAGGCAAACCGTCCGTACGGTTGCTCCCCGCCATCCTGTTGCGCGGCTGCTTCTAGGACTTCGGCTTGGGCTATAGCGGCAGCAGCTTCTCTTTCTTGATTTAGGGCCTCTAGGCTAACGTCCACCTCTGTCTTTTTCCGTGCAGCAGTGGCAGTGGCTGCAGCGGCGGTGGCAGTGGCGGTCTGCTCCTCCTCTTCTATGCGGGCCCTTTCTAGTTTCATGGCTGCCTCTTTCTGAGCGTATGTGGCCCTGGCACATGCGGCCTCTGCGGTGGCTCGCGCCTTGGTGGCATTTGTGCTTGCGCTAGACACGTGAGATTGTGCTGATCTCGCTGACCTTGATGAGTGCCTGGATGTGCCCGAGCGCTGCGATGCGGTCTCCAGGAGGAGCTCTTTTCTCTCGCTTTGGGCGTCTGCGATGGCGGTTCGCACGCGGCTATCACGTGTCGAGTCAGTATTGTGCTGTAAGTCCCTTTCATGCAGGCTTTCACCGGTATTAGCCCTGGCCAGGTAAGTGACGTATGCCTCTGACAGCCCTTGGTAGCATAAGTGGTCTATCTTTAATTGAGTTATTGCCTGCTCAAGCTGTTGTACGGAATTGCCAGCGGCGGCGACATTGCGTATCCCAAGTGTGGTAGTGTTCCAGGCCAACTCTAATTTAGCGCGGTGCGCTTCAATGTCAGTCTCGTATTTTTCGCGGGCCTTTTGTGTCAGTGTGACGGTCCGTTTGGGCCTTGCGCCTGCCTGCGCCTGTTGCAGTTGTGTGGCGGTCTCTGTGTCTGAGTGATCGCTCTCCTGCGTGATGTCTGGTGAGGCTCTGAGTTCTGCCATGCTGTAGTTGTGTGTAGGCCTTTTGCCAGTGCGTGTGGCGTGCGGTCTTTTTACCTTGTCAGCGATGGGCGTCTGTCTCAGATGGTGCCGAGCGGTGTCCTGCAGCGTGCAGCGTTGGGGTAGCTGTACTTACAGGTGTCCGTTGGCTCCTCACTGTGGGGCTGAGCAGCGGGTGGACTCAGACAGAGAAAAAGGCAGTTAGGTATTGTAAGAGAAGCACTGTTTGTTGCAAGGCTGCTGTGCAGTTTGAGCTACAGGTTGTCTGTGAAAGCTGCAGACTGTGTGCAGTTGCAGAGGCTGCTCTGTGTACCATTAGCAAAGTAAGGCTGCTCACTGTCTTTGCATAAAGCTGTGGTAGTTTGCTGTGTAGAGGCTTGTGGCTCTGTGTAGCAACGTGCTTGTGCAATGTGGTGAGAGACTGCTGTTTATTTGCTATGTAAGCTGCTTGCTTGTATCTTTAGCATAAAGGCTGTGGGTAGCAGCTCCTCTGTGTGTATTTCCCAAGGCACACGGTCCTCTTTTTACTATTCTGAAGCCAGGGCACGTTGGTATGAATGGCTCCCGATAGCATTAACACAGTTCCCTTTTAAATCACTCCAAGTCCTGTAATATTTCCTCCACTTTATTGGGAAAAGGTAGCAGGGTACAGATACTTGTGGATGGTGTGTAGTGGTGATTATTAGTTAGAAACCGGTAAAAAGAGATGGCCTCACCAAGGGGGATAAACAGAGAAAGGTTCTTTACTCACTGTCTCCAGGGTTGAAAAGGAAGTGAGGTGCGGTGTGGGCAAAGGAATAGTCTAGGGGCAGACCATGTCTGAACAAACAGGAGGGGGGGCAGACTAGCCCATTCTGGTGAGGATCTCAGAAACTGCTGTAGCAGCTCACTGATGTCATGCTCGCAGGCAAGGAATGCAACATTGTTGCAAGCCACACAGGCACAGTATGTGTCTGCAGACTCCATGCAGCTGGGAATAAAATCTGACAGGCAGAAACTGCAAAGGAGAGAGGGGGGTGAGTCAGAAATGTGGCTCTTGTTCCATAACAGACTTCTATATTTGTGGAGTTAACATAGTGTGATATGGAATCTTGAGTGTGTGGCAACACAAATCAAACTGCACAATGAGCTGAACACTGGTGTTCCGTTTGTTGTGCTTTATGTCTTGAGTACACAACTGATTAAACACACTTAGACAGACATATAATCAGAAAGCTGTCAAAAGTGCAGCTCATAAAACAAGCCAACAAGGAGAAACAAGGCAGAATTTCACCTTTAATAAAAGTACAGTAACAACTAGAGGTTTTGCTTGAAGCAAAACAAAGAGGATATTTACAAGTGCCGAAAAGTAATTACATTTTTTGCCCTACACCTTTCTGATATAAAATGTATATAACAGATGTAAACTGATAAACAAGTTTTTAGAGAACTTCTAACCCTTGTCATAGTTTTGGATCTATATCCTGTATAAGCTTTATTTTTTATTACAGATTACAGTTGGATTATTGCAACAAGAGAAGCAGCAATATTTAACTTTTCCTCTGGTTGTTCATATCGAAAGTGCAGAGTAAAAAAAAAATGCTTATTATTATATAATCTCATTCAACTAAATCCTGTTCATGACTGTGATAAACGATAAGCCATTTTATACTCTACTTCTAACAGACCCATTTTCACTTCTATTATGGCATCAACCTATCGTTGCTCTGACAATGTGTTAGAACAACAGTCTGTTTTGCTATCATAAAACATCACCAGGTTAACAGACTGCCAAAAAGCATTACAAACAGAAAAAAAATGTTTATTTTAGAAAAGAAAAACAGTTTGGGGTTTGTTTGTGCATTTATTTTTTGTGTACATTCCATAAATTTGTAGTTAGCGTTACATAAAGTGAATTGTTTTCCCTGGGCTACGGTATTGTCTTATCTTGTATTTGGAATTCTGTAGCAAAGCATAAGGTGGATGGTTATTTATGTTTAAAGGATCTGTCTGTACATAAATATGTGAATTTCTTCTTTCGATTTTTCTTCTGGCTACACAAGTTAGTTGTCTAAAACGGTGCTGTTCCCAAAATATGTTAGGTTAATTAGGAATAGAATCATTGACCATTTTCTTGGAAAGTATAATTTGGCCCTCTATATAAAACTGTTTCCTCAATTAAGTACTGTATTAAGTACAGCTCAACCCCGTTTTAACGCGTTCCGTTACAACGCGAATCCGCTTATAACGAGATGCAAGCGTGGCTCCCAATTTTCGTATTTATGAATACTTTACAACACAATTATTGGTATCGTAAATACTTTATTGTACAAGGCATACAATTGTACATTATTTCTAACGCAATCCGCTTATAACGTGATGTGATTCTTTGGACCCCAAGCACAGTGTTATAAGGGGGTTGAGCTGTATTAAGTTAAAATCCTGGAATAGTCAGATATCAGTATTGCTGACCTGAGGAAGTAAGAGAACTCTTGATAGCCTGTCTTATAATATCAACTGTTAGTCCAAGAAAAAAATGTATCACCCAATACTGACGTACTCATTTACTCTGCACATTCACAACTGGACTAACACGAGTATTTCTATTTAATTCAATGAAGTATGAAACTAATAAGCAGAAGCATTAAGGTGACTGCAGGGTTCACACCCAAAGTGAAAACATTCTGCCAACATTTTGTTACTTCCAGTTTATTGATGCCTAGTGCAGGATGAACATATACAAATAAGAGTCATTTCCTATTTAATACTAATAAAAAAATAAATATACTTTCCATAATTAAACGTATAGCGGCATCTTAACTTGTGATGACATTTCAGATTATAGTTGACCTGCAGTCGTGTGTCAACAGAGGCCTCAATGCAATTACAGAAGGCCTTTTGCAAACAAGAGCGGGGCACGTGCCCCGGGCGCAACAGAATCAAGGGTGCGAAACCAGTAGGCAAAAATATTAAGTAAAGAAATTGTAAATAGTGTGGCGCGTGCTTCTCTAGTTTCCATTTGTTTTTCCAACAAAAAGTATATGTGAACACACACTCACCCTATGATGACGACACACACTCACCCTATGATGACGACACACACTCACCCTATGATGACGCGTGGGACACCTGCTGATGTTGATGATCTGTGCAGTGTCAGTGTATCAATGTGTTTGGGTAATTGGTGACAGTATGCTGTGATATTTTTCACACACCCCTGTGTAATTTGGTGGAGATGAAATGTTACTACAGTATGACATCATTACATTAGGTCCTAGAGGGGTCCTATCAATTCTAAGTCGTTATTCCATCACGTCACGGCATTTAGCTTGTTATTACGCTGCCTAAGTATCCGCAGACATGATTACATCATTTGGCTCAAGCCAAAGATTTTGTTGTATTTTTTTCGAGTTCTACTAGTAGATGGGAGATTTGATCAAATTATGTAGATATTACTTTTAAATGACATTGTGATACTCGGTGGTCATCAAAATGTATGGCTCTAAAATGTATGCATGATCAGTTGCCAAAAAATACAAAACATTTCCGAATTCATCTTAGATCTTGAAACTATTTCTGCCGCTCAGGGTTTTGTAAAACATATAGATTATACATGTATTTGTAATTTATTAGTTTGGGATACAATTCTCCAGCACATCTAATTTAGTAATTTAGCTCTTCAACATAAAAGTTTGACCATTTGTAAAGCTGTTAAATTAATAGCAGACTTGAAAAATACGATTCAAGAAATGAGAAATTGCACCATTAAGGACATTAGAAAGATATACTCCTGAACTAGCCAGTAAAGTAGACGTGTTATCTGGTACATAATTATTATTTTGCCCAGGAACAAGAATACCTATTTACGGCACTGTGATAACCATTAAGGTCTCCCATGAGATGAGCAAAGTGTATACTTTGGGAAACACGTGAATATCAGGAAACTTTGGATGGTCTTTGCATAGCATATTTTGTACAAGGTAACAAAAAGTTGTTTAGAACTAATGGACATGATTTATATATCACCGCTCCAAAAATAACACATCTTAGTAAGACACTTTTACAATGTTTGAAAATCTTAAAAGCATTACTGCCACCATGGGTAATGAATTACTAAATATAAATAATACTAGTGTTTACCAAGTACTGTCAATAATAGTACATCGCAAAATGCTTAGATTTTAATTTTTTACGTTATCTAAAAGAACTAAAGTTGGGTACAATATTAATACAACACAATTCCTAAAGTGAACACAACTGGAGTATAAGGAAAATATTCTGCAATTGGCAAACCAAAATACAGTCAAATTTCAGCACAACCACTCAGAGAAAGGATACAAGCATTTTGTTTTCTTGTTTAATGTTGTCCCAATAACACCCCACAAAACAGTTGGTTTTATGCCAACATCCTGCAGTCAGTTCCATCTTAAGACATGCGCTAACTGCGCTGCAGCCCAGGGCACCGGAACTTCTAAGGGCCCCGACCTTTCAGAGTCTCCACATATAATATGGTCCAAAATGTTATTTTAAATTTGTCGTTCTAACTGAACGCAGCAAACGTTACTTAATTATCATTTTTTTAAATGTATTTGTTGGTGTGATTACAACAGTATATTGATTTAAATGTGATATATAGCCTAACTTTAATATATATATATATATATATATATATATATATATTATTTAAAGATGTTTCTACACTTTTTATGTAACAGGTAGTCTAATTGATTTGTCAGAAGTGACAATAAAATAAGAAATAACCGCGCACCAGATTATGATAATTATAAAAATATAATGCTGATATGGATATCAGCAAGTGAATTTACCAAAGTAAAATATTTACCCTAAAATATACAATCTACACAGAGAAAGAAATCTAATAGTGTCAAGTGTGTCATAAAAAAATAACGATACAAATAAAGTGAAAAACGGATAGAAATGTAACCTTTCCAGTGGTCATACACATGAGTCTGCAGCTAATCAGTAGGGATGGCTCAACATCCAGGGAACTAGCACAGGGAAGAAAAAGACAGCGCACAACTCCTAGTGTATCAAAAAGTATATTGTGCTATTTGCAAGGTTGGTAAGTATTACACGCACATCTAACTTATTTAATCAAGCAGTACATGTTAGGGATATGCTACCACAAGGCGCACACATCCAAACGTCTGGAAACCCGGACAACCGCATCAGCTCGTACCCACTACGATCCGTCCCTGGATTGGTAAATTCAGGATCTCCTGGTGTGGTAACGCGGGTCCGGGATCTTTGGTCTCAGCTCATGGTCCTCCGGTCAGTAAATGTGATGGCAGCGCTAGCTAGTATTAGCAGTATAGCCGTAAGGAGAACTCCCAACAAAGACAGAAACACACCATGGAATGGAACTCTGAGTCTCATGCGTCAATCACTGACATCACACTCTAACGCTGTCGAGTGATTAACAGCAGGCTTACCATCAGTGAAAAGTGGAAGCCACAGACTCGTATGGACCTGGCAGTGCTTAGGCAATGTATTTGGCGTATAAGTAGAATATCCAAAAGCTTATCCTAAGCGTTTTGTAGGTGTTACCTACTTCATCAGGGATTTCTGCTTATACTCCACTTTTAGCATGACAAACTGGAGGCAACATTTCCTAACATTGAAATTGCGTTATGAAAGTTCCTATCACTGACGGCCACAAACTGCGAAGGCGAAGGATCTATTCCCATGTTCAAACTAATTAAGAATGAGCTCTGCTCAACATTGAACGCTCTTTCATTGATGACAATTGAATCAGATATACTTCATAAAATCACATTTTCTAATGTTATTTGTGACTATGACAATACATTACACAGAAAGATACACATGTAGATAAATAAAATGTTCGTGTTTGTTGTAGTAATATTTGCAGAGTTTCATTTCAATAAAAGTTTTGAATGTTGTTCAATAAAAGCATACTGTATTTATATTTAAATGTGACCTTTGTGGGTGGTGCCTACAAATTAGTTAGCCCAAAGCCCCAAAAAGTCTTAAGACGGCTCTGTAAGGCATTCTCTAAAACATTTCTTGTCTAAGAGTGTCACTTGCTCCTCCTGCATTAGACCCCTATTAAATATGCTCTGAAATGCTTCTCCATGGAAGAAAAGCATCAAACTTCCATTCAGAGGAAGATATTGTAGGCCTTAAGTAATAAAAGCAGCGACAGCTAGAATGCCTTAGCAACATTCATGTATAACAAGAACTTTCATTCAACAACTACATTTCAACCTGCAGTATATGTAGGATGACCAGACGTCCCAGTTTAGTTGGGGCAGTCCCGGTTTTTAGCTGCCTGTCCAAGGTCCTGACTTTTATGGCCACTGTCCCAGTTTTTATCTGCGCATATGCGATAGGCACTTCCCTGCCGCACATGCACGATCGTTGCTTGTCGGTGGCGCAATGGCAATCTCCGATCGCGCATGCGGAGTTGGCGCATGTGCGACATTTGTTCCAGTTTTTTCCGGGACAAATATGGTCACCCGAAGTATATGCCAACTTCGCAGTAACGGCAAAAAGGCATAATCCCATACTGTACAGTATGTTGTCCATATTAATGATTAAGAGTAAAGATATGCTAAAACTTAGCCCCCTGTGGTGGATCTGGGTCTAACTTGGTTTCACACACAACAATACAGCTTTCCATCTTGCTTCTTACTTTTTTCAATGCTTATCATATACTGATTTGCTCTTGTGCGGCAAGCTCCAATGTTTTCTCTATTTAGGCATATTTTTGAAACATGCCTCCAGTCAACAAATAACGCTTTAGGAAAGTACGGTTTTATGGCTTATCCTTTTATTCATAGAAGCCAGGGAAGCCTGCTGAATAAATAATGCACCCTGGTGGAAACAGAGTACAATTCCCCAAATAATACCCATAGAACGTATAGCTTTATGTTAATTCCTTGTTCAACTTAATCAATCTGAAAGTTATACCTTTGAAGAGGAAAGTTAGCAGGCACTCCCCCATACTTGTCTCTTTTTTACCAGCAAGGCATCCCAGCAACTGCAATCTGCAGTATTTGTTCTCACACATTGTATTGAATTCCGAGCATTATACACAGGAAGGATATTCAATTCTCTTCCGCCTCACAATTCTTGAGATTTATTTTTTTTCATAATTCCATAAACCAACCCACTGGCATGAATAGCTATTAATCTCACAGATAATGAAGCCATTACCTCTTGCAGGATCCTCTTCATCTTGAGCAGTAATGTCTTTACAGACGTACAGTCCTGCATCATCAATCTGAAAGGCAACGATTCCATGCCTGTGCTTTCCTCCTGTGCAAAGGGCCATTCTACAGATGGGCTGGTGGGCACTTGGCAGACACGAGAGCACTTAGCATCATCTTGATCACTCTCTTTTGACAGATGTAGAAAGAGATTTCTAAAAGAAGAAACAAATACAGATCATATAGAAGCAAATTTAAATCCAGAACATTGTTTTTTTTTCATTCGCTATTCAAGACTCTGACCTACTTATGATTTGCTAAATAAGAAACGTGTTTATATATAAGTTTAAATATATTACAGCACTTACAGTGCACTATACATAGAGTTTGTACCGCACAGTGAGCCTCTGCACCAAGGACCTTCCGATCTACGAGCTTACGAGGCACAGAGAGATGAAGTAACATGCCAAAGCATTCACAGTACATGTAATTCCCATGGACACCTTAAAAGTTAAAACATTGTTAACAGTTAACATTATGTGAAAAAAAAAATTTAAAAAATGATTTTTTTAAAGTTACCAATCGACGACATAAAAAAGTTATGGTTACTAAAATAAAAATAGAGCCTACCATCTACTTTGAGTGAACGAGGCCAGACCGCCGCTGGAGGTTGCTAATGGAGGGGGAGAGGTGGGGGTTTAAGAGAGGGAGCGGTTGGGGTGTAAGAGAGGGAGGGGGAGAGGTGAGCGTGTAAGAGAGGGAGGGGGAGAGGGGTTGGTTAAGAGAGGGGGAGCATGGGGGTTTAAGAGAGGGAAGGGGAAGGGAGAAAGAGAGATGTGGGTGTAAGAGAAGGAGGGGAGAGATGGGGGTGTAAGAAAGGGAGGGTGAGTGAGTGAAGGGGAGGGGGAAAAGGGAGTGTAAGGGAGTGTCTTTACCCAGAATCCCTGGCTGTAGCAGACATTATTTGCTGAGTGACTATGAGATAATGCATGTTTTTGGACATGTAAATGTGCTCATACAGCACCTATGTTTAATATATTGAACTTTCACTGCCATTAGTTAACAGTGGTCCACAAAATGCACCCTAACAGACTCTAAGTAACGTAAGGAATGTAGTGGCATTAATCTGAATAAGTTGCGTATGGACAGAATCAGGCCATACAATTGTTAACTGCACACAAAAACAACAAAGTAAAATATAATTCATAATACATCTGCATACTACTGTTTCCTGTATGATGTTAAATATTTTACTTTACTAGTAAGCAGTGATTTTCTCAAACAGCTAGAATATAGAAGCAACACAAACACCATCCTTGTGGTGTAGTGTATTTAATGAAGCAATTCAATCAATACATTTAAAATCCGATGCACTCACAACGTGAAAAGAAGAAAATCTATATACCTCTGAGGTATATAATGTGATAGTATTTCCAGCTACAGACTGTACAATTTGAGGGTAGTAAAACAGTCCAACGTTAGTAGTAAATATACTGAATATAATACACAATTAAAGGTCATTCATTGATTGAGAACTTACATGTAATTAATATTGCTGCCTCAATTAGTTACAGCACAAAAAATATTTTTTTTTTGGACTTACATTTTCAATTGCCATGCTAAAAATAGCAACTGTAGATACACTTTGTTTGGGTTAATTATAAACAACAACAAAAAAAACCGATGAAATAATTCAGATTAAAGATCAGTTTTTATCCCTTTAAAATAGTAGAAAAAAAAAAGTGGGACATGAAAAAATTGTACTGAGCATATTCTAGATATTGGACACTATAGGTCATCTTTGTAAACAGATGAGAACTGGTGACTGAAATTGTAAATGTGAAATTTCACAGGTCTAGCTTTATATTTATCTCAGTTGGAAATAGTGGGTTTATGTTCTCGTTTATTATTGAAATACCCGGCAACAACACTTTGGGTGTGATGTCTGTGTTTGAAAATGTTAATTCGAGTTGAGTAAGAAAGAGGTGAGTGAGATCAGGGAATACTAATCAGCTGATTTCCATACTTTAATAAAGGGTCATTATGGACACATAGTACAAAGGAGCAGGAACCAATGTTCAGAAGCAAACATTAGTTTTACAACATTCTTTCATTTATTTCTCTATAAATGTAACAGTGTGTCAATTCCTTTCCTGAGTGCACGTCATTCATTTTGAACTTGAGAAAAAAAAAAGTGAAAGAAACTGATTTATCCCATAGTGACTCGGATGTGACATGCTAAATTCAGCTGTAAACGCTCCCGTTTAAGGTCAAATAAATGCAGAACATATTGACAGGCACTCAAGCAGATTACATGAATATAAAACATTGTATTCTGAGAGCTAACCAGTGCTTTCATCCATCATTATTACCTCTTCTTCAAGACATACAACTGTCATTTCTAATGTCACCAGTATTCCATTATAACCGTGAAAGATACTTAGATACTTTGCATGATGGCAGGTGAGCTTACTCTCTCAAGGATGCATGATAGGTTATTGTAGCAAATGTGCACATAGAAGGAAAGGGCAAACACAAACAATAATAATCCAGTGTTTTCAGCTGTTAGCCAAAGGTGTATTTTTCCCCCTTACTTTATGAAAAGTTTTGATACAACCATAAAAAAACCAAGATACAAAGCCAAGGGTATGTTTTTGATGAAAACCATTCCTACATTGCATAACGTGATAGCTGTGTAATCAAGGGATAGTCTGAAACCAAAACGATATCAAAAAGATGAATTGAAGAGTTATGTGCAAGCATTATTGACATGTTTTCCAGCACATTTGGATTTCTGAGCCATGATCAATAGAAATTGTTAAGCTATTCATTTCTCATATGAATTTATTAAGTGATATACACTGAGATTTAGAAGATTTCATCTTCCACATGAATGTAGCAGCAATGCAGATGTTTCTGCTGCACGGAGATATCAGCATGGAGAAGAAATCCTCAGGTTATCCCATAATGGAATTTTCCCCATGTCTCTTTTTTTTTTTTTAATGTTACGGGGAAATGGGAAACATTGAACAGATATCTATCACAACTTGCTATTTAATTTATCATTCAGCTTTACAATGGGGAAAAAAATTACGCCTGACCATCTACAGCTTTTTGCAAGACAAAGGCCAATGGAAAGATAAATAATTACAAAGGGTCAATTAACATTAGAAAACATTTGAACATAGAATGAGAAATTCCATGAGGGCCACACATTGAGGAAAGAAAGTGCCTTTCTTGTTTTTAAAAGAAATTCACAAATCTATTTTAAGAGCTGAAAAGGAGAATGAAGTAACATCTCTTCGTGAAATTGTTTAGCAGGAATGCATTTTTCACAACACAATGCAGCCAGTAACACGAGTCACATCTGTTCTTGCCACAGTACAGTTCTCTTGCCAAAGTCTTATAATTACAATCTGGAAGTGTTAGGAAGATATCAGATCAAATCAAAGTTTTACGCCAACCCAATTCAAAAGAAACAGGTTCGTTTGACTTGTATTTACAAACATATCATACACTAAAAACATACATTAGACAGTGAAAGACAGAACGGCATTTCAATACTGATAGTGATGGTGTCAACGAAGCGTTGGGAAAGCCATTCAAACATGAAGCAATTGTGATTCACAATCAAAGCACTTCTGAATGCAGTCTAGTCCCCTGTGGGTTGGAAACCGTAGAAAGCATGTTTATTTTCAATGTTTTCTTTTGGTGTGCAAATAATGTTTAAATGCAAATGGTAGTGATATTATACTGATTGCTTTGCTTTCTGTTTCCAAAGATTTTTTTTTTTACTGTTTTTACCAAGGTTTTATAGTTTTCCTTTCCCATTTGACCGTAGAAGTTATTATTTATATCTTAGCTTCAGCACTGGGGACAGAGAACAGTGATTGAAAATCCCTGCAATGTGTTATACAGTATGGTAGCTCACCTCTGTTCAGCTTAGGTGTTTGTTCCTGTATTGATAGAGGGGTCAATTAAACATTGTGTTGCAGCCATAAAAGACCTTGGGCATCATTTATCAAAGCCTTCCGGCTGCAAAATGGTGGCAAAATGGTGGCACCAAATTTATCAAGAAGTGTTTTTCTTATTAACACTAATGAGATTTTTCGCTTTGATAAATCTGGTACTTTAATTTTATGCCAGTTTTGCCCTAGATTTGTAGAAGTGAAGAGTTTGATAAATAAGCCCCCTTACATCCAATTTAGTGGGAATAGGGGGTATTACAACGTTGTACAGTGTTTATTGCTTAGCACCGCTTACTGAACCTAAATATTTATTTGTTTCAGAGAATGTGATATTGTAGACTTCCATGAACAAGACTGTATTAAAGTTACTGTACATAACAATCTGCTCGTAGTTTCTCATTATACACTAGTAGTCTAATGCAATAATGACTTTACAAGGAAGCATTTCAATAGTCTTGTCAAATGACCATATGAAGCACTGCACATACAGTTACCCTCTTTATAAAATGTGCCCTTCCATGCACCCCTTTTGTCTCTGCCTCCCAATACACCAGTTCGATCGTAAGCTCTTTGGCCAGGAACTTTACCCCAATGTGTTCTATTATGCATGTACTTGCATTCTTCCCCTGTTGTATAACATATCTGTAAAGAACAGCATACACTATATGGCCATATAAATAAAAAAAATATAATACTATAATTACAATGAGCATTTCTACAGAATAATTGACAGTTGTTCAGAGATAGTATTTCTTCTAATAACAGCTGCACATGGATATCGTTTTGTAGCCGAGATCTCTAGTAACCATCTAGAACTCCTGACAAAAACTACAGCTCTGTATCGATGCAGTTTCCACAAGATCTGTCATGACATCACAAGTCTCTGATTGAGAAGACACACGAGATTGAACAAGAGGCTTGTGATTGACAGCTCATATGCAGAGTTCATCTACAAATAACTATTAAGTTATCCATCAAAATGTTTGATTCACTGCAAAATAAAAAAATAAAACAATTATGGTAGCATGTGTGCATTATTAGGAGCATACATTAGATGTTTTAATTTCTATTCTATTTGGGGGCCCCTGGACGTTGTCACTATATCATGATGTCTGGCACTTCAGGGACTCCATGACATCGTGAATGCCCATTTTTGTGCTTGTTTCCGATGAGGCGCTGAAGGCAGGGAAATGGAAGAGGACCCCCCCTCTTCCGTTCCAGGCTTAGTGATGGCGATCTGAGGAGTGTCCATGAAACCCTGGTGCCTGGCCCTCCGGCACCCAAGGAGTTAATGCCGCAATCCTCCAGACCTGTTAGTATGGAAGCATGGTCTTGTTCTTGTTTTAATGTTACAAACCATGTTTTTCTTCATCTCTACCTTTCCTATGGTGACATTCACACTGCACTGGGCTCTGAGAAGAGCTTCATTTTAACCTCCTGAACACTTAATGTTTCAAAATCTTACATCTCGTGAACAGATCGTATTAAAAAATTGAAACAGCTTTGGAACGAGTAAGAAGACCTCTTTAACGTAAAATAAACCCAGTGATCACCCCAGACCGCTGCTTTACAAGTAGCCTGGCAAGCATAGAGGTTTGACTGAATATAACTGTAATGTTCATTCCGCAATGAAAAATAAATAAATAATATTCCAGGGATGATTGCATCGCGATCCGTATAATCCTTCAATTTCACATTAGACAGGAATTGTACAAATCTGTCAAAAAGAAACAGACACTATAAAAGATATTCCATTTCATTAGCACATAAAAAAATTAGAATCTAATGTTATTGTTAAACAAGCTTTTATGTTACAGTGAGAATGTAATGGATTTGGAGACATAATTTAGTAAATCTTGAAAATGTATACGATTATATATTAGTTTTTGAAAGCTTGTAATATATCAGGGCATTTAAAAGAAGAATTGATGTGCTAATGTGGAATATAGAGATTGCCTTAGGGTTTCTGTTAGTAAAAATGAAGACATATATTGTCAAAAATATTGTATCAACCAACTTGAATGTGCAGGCTTTTCTGTAGCTCAGTGATATTGAATACTTGTAATTATTAACCTCCCCACACCATCCTTCACATCTCCTCCTCTCTATATAAATACAGCTACGAATATGTAAATATATCTAATTGAATCATATGCTTTAGATGGAACCATTTTACAGAACATATTTGTCTATCACTTTAGCGTTATTAAAAAAACAAATTGAACTCAACATGGCCCAAGCTTGTTCAAGACACTCCAACATAATACAATGTTTTAACCAGTGCCTTTCTTTGTAAAGTAAAAGGTGCCGGTACCTGGCCTCTTACCTTCTCATACTCTTCATCTCCGTTGCGTTGTCGTGACGTCATGTATGTGAATATATACTGTGTATATACACATACATACATAGATACATACATACATACACATTATATAACTTACATTATATATATATATATATATATATATACATACATACATGTACATAATATAGCTTACAATATATATATATATATATAAACCTTAGTAGGTGGTGATAGGAACGCGCCCTCTTCCTTCCAACGCGTTTTGTATATGAATATACTTCGTCAGGGAATGTTTACCTGACGAAGTATATTCATATACGAAATGCATTGGAAGGAAGAGGGCGCGTTCCTATCACCACCTACAAAGGTTTATTTGTATTGCCAACACTGACTCTATATGGGACATTCTTTGGCTGTTTTCATCCATTACCCGCAAAAGACGCGACGTGTGAAACTCCATCGGTGCCATCTGATGACGTCACCAGCACAAGTGCGGTGAGCCGATACCAGGAACCGGCAAGGGAGCCTTTCTCTTTGTGACAGTGGCGGCTGTACCCTCACCATACAGTGAGGGGCCTTGACCAAATTGAGTGGAGGGTGTAACAAGACTGCCACCAGAGTACAAGGAGAGATTTGATCCGCCTGCTGGGCTGATACAACTTGATCCACGATTGCAGTCTGCTGTAGTGGTAACATGTACCTATACATGTCATGCTGATATATATTCTCTTTGATGTACGTGCAATATTTACCTGTTTAACACTATAAACACTTTTTAATATACTACACTATGAGGTTTTTTGCGCTGTTTCTCTTTTTGTTCTTGTATTAGTTTTCGGTTTGTGGAGCCATCCCACGAGCACAGCAGCACCTACCTCCTTTTTAACAGGTTTTATATTTGATTTATCACATCCAATTTAGACTTAAACACTGGTTTACTTTGCACTAAGTATTAATTTACTTGAGCACAATATTCACAATTTTATGAGCGCAGATCACTTCTTTCTCACTCCGTTCCTATTTATATGAATGGTATTAAAGGCATGCTGAAGCTAAACACCATTTTTGTGGATCTGGACCTAAGACAGCACCCTCGTCAATCTAAAAATGTTGCAGATATACGTTTCATAGTATACAGCTGTCACAGGAGACAAGGACAATAACACCAGGGATCAGTGCACTAGACAGACCTGCAGAGTGAAGTTATTGGAAAAAGTTACCACAAACTTCCAGTACATAAAACACACACAAACTCACCGAACTGTTGCAACTGGCGGAACAACCTAAAGTCCTAGGTGCAGGCACCTCTGTCCAGAAGTTTACCCCGATACACTTTACCAAACCTGCGCCGCTATCCTTGGTAGTATAAGCCGCACTGCCTTGCTCTGCATGAGCCAGCAGTTTCAAAGTTCCTGAAATTGCTTCCCTCTTAACTCCTCCACAAGTCTCCATAACACCCTTGGCCGACTTCGGATATTTAAAGGGTCCACTTTGGCTGTGCAACAAGTCTCTGGAACAAAAGCCGGGTTCCTCCTCATATATCCCTCGGTCCCCATCCACCAAAATTGAGGATGGAGGACTGACCAATCCCAGGGCGGATTGTCTTCGGGGTCCAATCAGTGAGTGAGGTCTTGCCTGCATTGGACCAATTCTCAGCAAGGGAAGGTTACCAAACTTCCAGGACAGCCCATAGGGGAAGGTTTAAGTCAAGCAGGGTATTTGAACCGACCATTGGGAATCGCGCCTACAGGGCATAGTCCTGGAGCAACGTTTCCCCTGGTCCTCCCAATACCCCCTGAAGGGATAGGTGGCTCAGTCTCTGGGCCGAACAATGGTCCACCCACAGGAAGCCACTATCCCCACACCTGAGTCCACAGCCCTGCCTCGCTTGATAATGTCCCAAGTCACTTACATTATCTCTCCCAGGATCTCCTTTGTGTGAAGATTGGATACTGTTATAATGAACCCATTCTCCACACATAGCCTGCACATTTAAAACATTTAAGCCTACGGTTAACCCCTGGTTCCCAAAGTGCTGAACCAGGCTACAAAATATATCGGCCCAATGTGGACACAGTATACATACACAGGAGGGGTACAAATAAATGTACATACATTAATAAATTCCTTTAATTATTGACAGGTAGGGATACTGGTGGGCTTAACCTTTATTAAAAGCAGCCAAATCTACCCCTACCATCACAAAGCTATTTGCAGTAACTTTTTGTTGGGGCTAGAAAAAATATTTTGATGCCAAGGCTGATTTTGTCTGCGTTTATTGAACTTGTAAACTTAAAATAAAATAAATGGGACACAGCTATCTGTCAAGCACAAGTGAAGCCAAATCTCCCTCCAAGCATTGGAGAAGCTTGCAAGCTAATATTAAAAATAAAAAATGCAGTGGCATCCATTAATGCCACAGAACGTCAATGTCATAATATTCTTCTAAATAGGAGAGGCTAGAAAAGGATTTAGTCAAAACATACAGTGGCAGCTGATTCTTCTGCGGCCGCCACCGCAATGTGCGGGCACACGCAGCTGTTTTTTTTTTTTTGCCGACGTGTGCAGCGCGTCACTAATGCGCAGTCACGCGTGCCAGGGTGCGTGCGCGCATGGCGCGCGTGCCCAGGGTTCCCTGAAGGTGGTGACGGGGTAAGGGGGGATGTGGGAAGCAGAGGGTGACCCGGAAAGCAGAGGCAGAAGTCGCGAGGGGAGGGGAACGAGGGGAAGGATGCGGGGAAGATGCGGCTGGCGCGCGGCCAAGTTCGGCGCCAGCCCGAAAAAAGCCACGGGACAAGACGGGTAAGTGTAAGAATGAAGCTGGCCGCAGCAGTAGAAAAAAACAGAAAAAAAATATTTCTCAAAGGCCCACTTGGTGTTTTAATAAAAGAAGCTTAAAACGAGCGCAATTTGTATGATGATGAGAATTGCGCTTTAATTACTCACAAATATCTGCAGCCCAGCAGTTAGAACCTGTTGCAGAATAGATTTTGTGTGCTGCATTCATCAGGTACTGCAGTTTTATTTTGACGAGGAATCATTTCTGTTTGAAATAATACTCTAGCGAATGAGATTGGGGATGTGTGCTATAGAGAGACCTTGTTTTTCCCCTAAGATGTGTCACTGTAAAATTTTCATCCACTAGACCCTTATCTTTTCATTCCTCATCTCATACTGTTCTTATGTCCCTTTACAATTGTTCCCCTTTGTCTACACCATGGTCTCTTATTCCCCTCGGCTGCGCTGTCTTCCTACAATACTGTAGTTCTTTTGTGCGACCCATTTTTCCTTGTCTCCTTCGTTTCTCCTGTATCAGTGTTTGTCTCATGGATCTCATCCCAATGCTCCTCTGGTCCTCCATTTCCCTTCGCCCTATCTTTTTTTTTTTTTATAACTTAAATTTTATTGAATCAAGACAGCATAAAATACATTACAGAATACTTTTGTCTTGTATGCAAACAATATTTTAACAATTATATAAGTAACAACGAGGTCCTGCTGTGCTTCGGGACCCGGTCTTCCGGGTACTTTGGTGTGGACTATATAGTCCAAGCCGACTCTACTTAAATGGACAAACAGACACATATAACTCAACTTAAAAGGGGAGACAATACATACTCACAAAAAAAAAAAAAAAAAAAAAAAAAAAAAATTGAGGCGGGATGGGGAGGGGAGGGGAGAGGGGTAGGTTGGGGGTGAGGTAGGGGGAGTGCATTGGTAGTATGTGCAGCACGTGGCTCCGTGCTAAGCATCGCAGATGTTTGCAAGCTGAGTCGTCTCTCTTATTACTTATGTTATAATGTTGCTATAAGGGGTCCTGGGTGAATAGAATACTTCCTGTAAGCCCCTCCCAAGGAGAACGCACCTACTGTTATCAGAGCCATATTGAGGACCTCTCAATCCCCGGGATATCTGTCTGTGCCAGCCAAGGCGTCCAGACTTTTAGAAAATTGTCACCAGTATCGTTAACTAAACTCGTTAATTTTTCCATCTGGCAAATGAACCAAATTCGATTCCGAATCTTTGGGATGGTTGGAATATCAGATTGTTTCCATAATGCTGCGATCTCGCACCGCGTTGCAATTGCGAAATGGGCAATTAGTTTGTTATTTGTTTTGGAAAGGCCCGTCAATGGCCTGTTCAGTAGGAACAACCACGGGTCTGGGGGAATGGTGAGATCGAACAGTCTCTGTATCCAATGTCTAATCGCTTCCCACAGTGGAGAGATCCGTGGACAAGACCACAGCATATGTAACAGGTCGGCTGTTCCTCCGCACTGGCGGGGGCACAGGGGAGAGGAACCCGGCACAAACCTTGATAATTTCAGTGGGGTGAGGTACCATCGCATTAGGACTTTATATGCGTTCTCCTTGAGCGTGGTGCATATGGAGCTCTTCGCTGTGGCCATATATATGGCGCTCCATTCTTCATCTTCTAAGTTTTCTCCCAGATCTGTTTCCCATTGAGAACGGAATGAGGGTATCTGCTGCTCATGTTCACCAGAACTAATCACTTCTCCGTATAGCTGAGATGTAAGTCCCTTCGTGTCGGTCTCAGCCAGACAGAGCTTTTCGAAAGATGTTAATAGGGGGTATGGGGCAAGTTTGTTATAAAATGCCCTGATCTGGAGGTATCTAAAGAATTCTGAGTGAGGGATCTCTTTTTCTTCCCTGATATGGTCGAATGTTTTGATTTTTCTGTCGTGACCCTCCAGATCTCTAATCCGATTGTAGCCCCTCTGTCTCCAGATTGAGATATTACTGACTGATAGACCTGGAGCGAAATCAGGGTTATTCCAAATGGGTGTTGCCATAGAATGTTTTGTCGTAAGGGAATACCGAAATTTCGTAGACTCCCAAATTGACACTGAGTTGGTCATCGAGGAGAGCGGCATGGCGGTAAATTTTCGCGCCGTTTTAGGTAACCAAATTAAGCTGCTCAGTTCCAGAGGTGCACATGCAGCATTTTCTAATTCCACCCATCTCTTTAACTTTGGGTTAGAATGCCATTGTACAATCTGACTTAATTGTGCCGCCTTGTAATATGATACCAGGCAGGGTACAGCTAGGCCGCCCGCCGCCACAGATCTTTTCATATTTAATTTACTTACTCTTGGTTTTTTACCTCCCCAGATGAATTTGGATATTTCAGATTGAAGTGAGTGCAAGTCCCTCCAACTGAGTGGCACTGGGAGAGTTTGGAAGAGGTATAATAAACGGGGGAGTAAATTCATTTTGACACTATGGATACGTCCAATCCAGGATATCCTTTTGGATGTCCACTTCCGTAAATCAGATTTTAAGGTCCGAATCAGGTTGGGGTAATTTGCATTGTACACGTCTTTTACAGTTTTGGTGATGTGGACACCCAGGTATTTTATGTGGTTTTGTTGCCAATTAAATTTGAAATTTAATTTTAGTAATTTCTCCATGTGTCTAGGGAGGTTGATGTTGAGGGCTTCCGATTTGGATTGATTGATTTTGAAGCCGGAGACCTTAGAAAATCGATCTAGTAGGTCGAAGAGGTTTGGTAGGGATGTAAGGGGTTTTGTGATAATCAAGAGGATGTCATCCGCATACAGGGCCGCTTTATGGGTCTGGGAGTATGCGTTTAACCCTGAGATGTCTGGGTTTCCTCTGATTTGTGCCGCCAGTGGTTCGATACATAGGGCAAATAAAAGCGGGGATAATGGGCAGCCCTGTCTCGTGCCACTCTTTATTTGGAATGGCAGAGAGGGGTAGCCTTGGTGTATGACCCTGGCGGTGGGGCCAGAGTACAGCGATAGAATCGCCTCACTCACCCGATCTCCAAAGCCAAATGTCGCAAGCGTCTCTTTTAGATATGGCCAGTCTATCCTATCGAAAGCTTTTTCTGCATCCAGACTTAACAACATGCTTTGAGTTGCCTTACTATTTGCCAAATCCAACAGATCAATAAATCGTCGTGTATTATCCGCTGCTTGCCGGCCCTTGATAAATCCGACTTGATCTGGGTGTATAAGTCTGGGTAGGATGAGACTAAGTCTATTGGCCAATAATTTAGCGTATAATTTAACATCAGTGTTAATTAATGATATAGGCCGGTAACTTTTGCAGTCTAGCGGGTCTTTCCCAGTTTTATGAATTAGTGATATTGACGCCTTTAACATCTCCTTGGGGATGGGGGCTCCCGCTAAAATAGCGTTAAACATGCGGAGCAACCTTGGGGCGAGCAGCTTTATAAATTTCTTATAGTAAAGCCCTGAGAATCCATCAGGCCCAGGGGCCTTTGATGGCTTCAGTTCTTTAATGGCCTGAGATAGTTCTTCCATAGTGAAGTCAGCATTCAGAACTGCTCTATCAGTGTCCGTCAATCTCCCTAGTTCCGAGCTGGCTAAGAAATCTCTTAGGGCACCGCTCGTTGTAGAGTTATGTGCCACTTTTTCACCGTTATACAGTGTTTCATAGAAGGAGCCGAATTCGTTTACAATTTTCTGAGGATTAGACGTGGGGATACCAGATTTTAAGCGTATAGCTTGGATGTTATACTTAGCTTGCCTGTCCTTTAGCATGCGGGCCAGCATTGTATCCGGCCTGTTCGCTTTCTCGTAAAATTTTCTCTTTGACCAACTCAGTGAATTGTCAGCTCTGGAAGCTAGTAGCATGTTAAGTTCAATTTTGACATCTTTTACCTCTTGTAAGGTTTTGGGGTCTAAATTCCTTTTATGGTTAGAGGAGAAAGTCTGTAATTTGTTTTGGAGATTGATAATTTTGGACTCTCTTTCTCTCTTTCGTCTGGCTGTGATATTTATTAACGTGCCGCGTAACGTTGCTTTATGGGCTTCCCATAGGACAAGCTGTGAGTCAACAGAGCCCGTATTGATATTGAAGAATTGGTCAATCTCGTTGCCAATAATATCACATATTTCCGGTATTTTTAAGATTGATTCATTAAGTTTCCAGTTCGTCCCAGGTCTATCAGTTCGGATATTATTGCACCTTAGCTCTATTGGTGCATGGTCTGACCATGAAATATCATGGATCCCTGCTCGGGTAACCTCAGGAACCAGTTGACAGGACACAAAAAAGTAATCAATTCTGCTGTACGAGCCGTGTGGGTGAGAGAAGAAAGTGTAATCCCTGTCCGCCGGATGTAGTTCCCTCCATATATCTGACAATTGGTTGGTCTTGAGGCCCCGGCGCAAAGATACACCCGCTCCTTTGTTGTACTGACCTACGACCCCTGACCTATCCATGTGCGGTTGCATGACTATGTTAAAGTCACCCGCGAGTACGACGCTCCCTTGGGCTACTGAGTTTAGGGTTCTAAAAAACTTATCGAAAAAGATCGTGTTCTTCTCGCTGGGAGCGTATAAGCAGGCCAACGTGATTCTCTGCCCCCTAATTGTTCCTACAACAATGATGTATCTACCATCCGTATCACGTTTAGTTAACTGCACCTCGAACGGAATGCTGTTCCGGAATAGTATAGCTACCCCCCGTTTTTTGACTGCTGCTGCTGATGTGAAAACCTGGGTGAAATCTTTGTCAAGATATTTAGGGGCACTTGATTTACTAAAGTGTGTCTCCTGTAGAAAAAGGATTTCAGCATGTTTCCTTTTATAGTCTGTAAAGGCCAACTTCCGTTTGGTTGGGTTGTTAAAGCCCTGTACGTTATGGGAAATAAGTATCAACGCCATTTATTAAAGTGTGTGTGTGATAGCTTCGTGAAATCTTTGGACTCACCCAAGAATCCATCCCTGGCGCATGTCCGGTCTGTAGTGCTGAGACGCATCTGTACCATCTGTTGTGTGTTTTGACGGTGTGGACGATGTTCCCCTGAGAGGTGAAGGGAGGGAGAGGTGGGAGGGTGAGAGGTGGGAGGGGGAGGGGGGGAAGGGAGGGTGGGAAGGCGGGGGATGGGGGACCACATGCAGGTAAGAACATTAGGGAGGAAACAAAAAATAACATGCATATATAATGACAATATTGCAGAGACATCAAATAATAAAAAAACAAGAATCCACCTCGGGAGCCCCCGAGTGTGTCTCTTGCGCCCATGGGGTTGGTCTCCTGGTCCAGTCTTATAGAGGGATCTCTCCGTCTTGCTGGGACCCGACCTCCCTGGGACTTGTGTGCGATCCCTCTTTCTCAGGGATCGAAAGTGGAAATGCATGCACGCCAATACGGGGGATCCCGCCGGCGTGTTTTTCATAATCAGCTACTATATGTAACTCCGTTAAACTCTTCAACGATGGAAACTGGAACAGAAACTGCATATCAATAAACACCTCCAAACATAACGAAAAACTTTGCCCTGTGTCTAACCTTCTGTCACCCTCCCTGAACCACGTTACCAATTTGGAGCTCATCTACTTAGTTCCTTGGAGAATGTTAACTCATATACCTCCAGTCTGAGATGATCATGTCCATAGCAGCCCTTTTCTTCTGGGTAACTCTACCATGTATGAGGATATCTACACTGATGAACAGATGTACCCTGCCCTCCGTGAATCCGAGCCTAACATATCAAGTGATTAATCCTCGTCAGTCTGACTATACCCTCCAAAGAGCCTATCCCCTCTTAGATTGTGAGTTGCATGTCTTCTAGTAGCCCTATGCAGAGATCCCTCTGTGCATGTGCCACAGACGTAGCGGAAATAACCTGTCTCCCTGCCCACTTATGCCTGCGCTATCTATATACCTCCGGAGGCTACGTTGTTCAGCATCTTAGCGGCTCCTGTACTCATCACTAAGGTATCTCAGGTCAGGAGTCTAGCTTCCCAGATAGCGCTTTATAGGGAGAGATAGGCTTTAGTCTCTCTAGACCGTGGTCGAGGGACTTAAGTAAATTTTTATTTTATTTTTAAACCTTATATTATGAATCCTGTGGTGGGATTGGCTTGTTTTTTGTTTACCCAACCAATCGCCCCTCTTCTTCCTCCCCCCCTTCTTCTTCTCCTTCCTCCCCTCACCTCCTCTTTCTTCCACCTCTTCTCCCTCCCCCCTCACTCCACCTCTTCCTCCCATCTCTCTCTCTTCCTCTCTCCCACCCCCCTTCTTCTCCTCCATCCCCCTCTCCTCCTTCCTCCCCCACCCCCCTTTCCCTTAGATCCTTTTTATTGTGTGTACATCTGCATCCCCTCTCCTCCTTCCTCCCCCATCCCCCTCTCCTCCTTTTCCCCCTCCCCCCTCCTCCTCCCCCCCACTCCCCCTCCTCCTCCCCCCCTCTCCTCCTTCCCCCCCCCTCCCCCCTTCCTCCCTCCCTTAGATCCTTTTTATTGTTTGAATGTTTTATATGCGTGTATATGAATACTGTATGTGTATATGGAAGACCACAGTTCTGGGGCACAGGCACAGGCGGAGGCTGCTATGCACACTTCTCTGCAGCGCGCCTAGAGCTCCTCTATGCCTGCGTCCCCGTCAGCCTCCTCATTCAGTGTGGCTGCGCTCCTCGGCCGCCATCTTGGTGAGGGCAGCAAGCCCCTCCGCTTCCTCTCTCTTCTGCGCAGGTGCCGGGATCCCGCGTGTGGCAGCGCTCCTCGGCGGCCATCTTGGTAGGGGCAGTAAGCGCCCCCGCCTCCTCCCTCTTCTGCGCAGGCGCCGGAGGTCCCGTTCGTGGCAGCACTCCTCGGCGGCCATCTTGGAGAAGGCAGCAGGCGCCTCCGCTTCCTCCCTCTACTGCGCAGGCGCCCGGTATCCAGCTCTCGCGGGAAGACGGTGCGGGGTGATGACGTCACTGGACAAGCCCGCGAAGATCAGTGAAGCTCCCGCGCGCCTCGGGGAAGGAGCAAGGGAAGAAGCAGGGGAAGATGGCTGCCGGCAAAAAGTGTGAGTAGGACCTGCTGCTTTGTCGGGCGCTGATTCCCCTCTCTAGGGACTGGTGAGGGCTACGGGAGGGGTCCCAAACGGTCCCGAGGGCATGAGGGGCAGTGTTGGGGTTGGACCATACCGTAGATTCTGGCGGTTGTGGCTAGTGGAGGGTCATTCATGCAGGGCTCAGTGTATCCATCGTGGGTTAGCTCATGGCTGCGCGGGGGCGCCATCTTTAGCCGCCGCATGGCGAGGGGAGCTCTGAGTTGATCCTAGGACCCTCCTAAGGAATCCCTCAGTGTCTTCCATATTTTTGAGGATATGTGTCACTCCGTTTTTAAAGACCATGAGGGCACATGGGAACAGCCAGCGATATCTAATCTCTTGATCTCTTAGCGTTCTGGTTACTGGGGTCATTGCTCTCCTTTTTGCTAGTGTGGCAGGTGACAGATCCTGATACACTTGGAATTTTATTTTCTCAAACTCCACTACCTTCAGTTCCCTTGCTATTCGGCAAGTTTTTTCTTTGGTGCGGTAACAGTGGAATCTAAGCACCACATCCCTTGGGGGGTCTCCTTGCTGAGGTCGTCCCCTCAGCGCCCGGTGGCATCTGTCAAGCACTAGGTCTCTGGCAGCCATGTCTGGAAATATATGTTCCAGCCACCTCGAAGTAAATTCCTCTGGGTCAGTTATAGTTTCTGGGACCCCTCTCAGCCGAATGTTACAGCGCCGGTCGCGGTTCTCTGCGTCCTCAATTTTATCCTCTAGGGAAGTGACCTGTGCCTTTAAGGCGGATATTTGAGCCTGTGTTTCTGCTGTGGATGTAGCTGTCTCATCTGCCCTGAGTTCCAAAGCGGCCGTACGCTCCCCTATTGCGTCCACATCCTTCCGAAGTGCCCAAAGCTCAGACTTAAAGAATTGTTGCATATTGGTGCAAAACTCCTTCATGTCTTTACGTCTCATTATATCCATATCGTCTGGTTCTTCAGGTGCGGAGTCCAATTCTGGGTCTGCTGATGCTGTCTGCACTGGAGATTCAGGTACGTCAGCCCTGGCAGCCCCTTTGCTCTTAAAATAAGTAGACACCGGCTGTGTTTTTTTTCTTAAAGTCTTAGTTGATGCCATGTCTGTATATTTAGACACGTTCTGCAGATACTGGATTATGCAGATGCTGTGTTTTTGCTGGAGTTAGATCGATTTGAAACGCCGGAGGGGATGGAGCTCACACTCTAAGCTGCCATTCACCTCCTTGTCGTGCACGCCTCTCCCCCTTCGCCCTATCTTTTATCTCTTATTCAGTATAGGTCACGGTGACCGTGTCAGTCTCAATATCAGCCTTAGCACATTGGCACTCACCGTGCTGTGCAGTGACTAGAATAAGTAAATGGTGTTGGTGTTTTTGTAAAGATGCACATTAGCTGCAGATGAAAATGTAATAGAAGAGCAATAAGAGACACAGAATTCTTGCCCGTTCTTACTTAATAACATCGCGTTACTATATTTCCATTTTTCTTTATTTTTGTTTAGCATGTTTAATCCATTGCTCATTAAACAGGTAATTCCCAGTGACAGAGGGTTTACTTACTTTAGGTCATCTGACCACCCCAGTCTAACTACAATATTTAACTTGGTTGTTCCGGCTCTTTTGGAAATACAAATTGTAAGTGAATAATGGGGAATGTTAATACTGTATATACTATCAATCAGAAAGTTTGTGCGCTTGTCCGGCTATATAAATGCACATGCTTAATCCTAGAGCCAACAACATTGGCATGCTATCTACTAGGATCAAGGTGGGGGCCCATAGCTTCATGTGTGTGTGTGCATATACATATATATATATTCTATTTGCCTGGTCCCGTTATATTGATTTATTTTTTATAGTTATTAATATACTTAATACATTCCCAGACTTATACCATAAGGTATACATGGTTGCACCTCTCCTTAGTGTGGGGCTATAATCCATTTCTTTGTTTTATATTGATATATATATATATATTATATTGATATATATAGTAGGTATGTTTCCGTACAAAGGTTCAGCTGTACAAGATGTCTGCAACTCAGTATGATGTCACGTGCCAGATATATAGCCTACCAGTTACAACACCCAGTGGCTGACTTGCTTAGAGAAATTGTGTGTGGCGTATAGGAGGCGATGGGCGCCTCAGGGTCCAGAAAGGTTTGGGGGGGTATGTAGGGGTCACACAATTGATGGGGGAGATCTAGGGGTTACACATGTGAGGAGATATAAGGGGCACATGGGGGATAGAAGGGGTGAAGGGAAGGAGAGGTGTAATGGTTATTGAGAGCTGGAGTGGGCAATGTGGTGGAAAGGTGTAAGGGCGATGGGGAGGAGAGGTGTAGGGGGCACACAGGCACAAGTGGTGTGGGGGGTACACAAGCAGGAGTGCTGTAGGGGGCACAAGGATGATGGGAGTTGTGTAGAGGGCACATGGGTGATGGAAGACAGGTGTAGGTGGCAAATGGGTGATGAATATTTAATTAATAACCTTTAAGATCTGCTATTTTGAAGTATGTTACACCAGGAAAAGCAGTTCGAAATTCTGAAACGTAAGAACAAAGGAGTAGCCAACTTGAAGAACAAAGATTGAGACAAGAAGCAGTCCAACTATTGTTAAAAATTGAAAAAAAAATGTGGAACTCTCCCTACTTTGGACACCAACCAACACCCACAACCCCCCTCCCCCCTCCTCACCCCCAGGCAAAGCTGGGTAATTTCGCTAGTATCCTATAAAGCATTCTCCTTATTCAATGGCATATTTCTCAAAAGTCCTGATGCAAAATAAACTATATTTCAGAAGCTTGGGTCTCAGGTATGATGAAAATGTATTATGATTATTATTATTCATGTTTTGTTAATTCTTAGTGCTGAGGGAGCATACAAATTCTTTCTTGACCTCCAGGTTTTTCAGATTATGGACACACAAATACAAGCCACATGTTCTCTATCAATTACCAGTGGCTGTCAATGAACACTTGTATAACTATTATTTTAGGCATTAAATGTCCTAGTGCTTTTCAGAAATACTGTAGTAAGCTATTTCCAATATATAGTCATTCCAAGATTAAAAACTAAGCATATATCTATTATGACAGATACACAGATAATAAGTATTGATCAGGAGTGGTAAATTTGATTTCAATTTTATTCTCAATGATTTCAGCGAGGAGAAACATGAACATTACAGTAGAAAAATGAACAAGGATTGCATAAAACTAAATAAAGATACAATGTTTTTTCTCATCTGAGTTCATACAAAAGCTGAAGTTTGCAAACTACAGTATTCTGCACAAGCAAAACAAGTGCATGTTGCCAAATGTACTAAAGCAGTAATCTCGGTTTTAAAGATTTGGTTTGTTTGTGTTCTTTTATCTGAACCGGGTCCCCAGCACTCATTAATGGCTCCCCACCATCCAGCCCTTCTGGGTCAAGTATCTCTGGGGCAAATTGGAAAAACAATATGTTTGTAGTCCGTCGCCATATTTGAACTTTTCTGTGCAAAAACTACAAATATTTCTGGAACTGGGGTGTGTGTGTGTGTGTGTGTGTGTGTGTGTGTGTGTGTGTGTGTGTGTGTGTGTGTGTGTGTGTGTAGGGGGGGGGGGTTCCTCGGACATTGAGTGACCACCAACTACACAGTAGTGATGAGTACTAGAAATTACACAGCAACATTAAATTAAAATATATGTATATTAAAGACGGGTTTGCTGCTTTAACCTTTTCTTTGATAAGCAACTTTTCTTTTTCCAAACTCTAACAAGTGCTTTATGAACTGACAGTGGACTCAACAAAAAGTAAAGATTTCTACTAACAACAAGTATAGAATCCTCAAAGCAGCATTGCAGTGTCACCATTAAGATTGATAGGGAAATGTAAGTTACTGGCCCAAAAAGTCTAAATTCCAGAGCACATGTTGTTGACTTCTTATCTTTTTTAGCCTAATAAACAACAAGACATTTTCTGATAGTCGAGTCAGGGAGTTGCAGTAAAGGCTTGGCACAATAACATTTTGAAAGATTACGGACAATATTAGACGAGTGGAGCTTTTCTATAAGACACCTTCCCAGGCTGCCATCAGAAGCGGAGCACCAGACCAACTGTCCTGGACCCAGTGGCGAAAGGGGTGTCAGATGCAATTTCAGGGATCTGCCTAGCCCGCCAACTAAACAGGCAGCCCCCCTGACTCAACATGGTCGCAACACTTCACTTCCATCCCCCCCACATACTTGCTTAACAAGGTGTCAGAATCCTTCCTTTTTCTTCCCCACCTTGGTAGACTACTGTTCTGGGAACCAGGATTGCTGGTGGCAGGCTTGCACCTTCACTTAAGTGGGTCGCAAGGTGTCTTCAGGCTCTGGAAGGTGTTTTCTGGAATGTAACTATACTTAGTACTTGTGGGCCTGTAATCGCTGGATTCTCAATATAAGCACAACCCTCTATCTAACGATGTCTGACTATTGTGTCTACTGAACTGTTGCACAAGCAAAAAGAAAAAAAAAGTTAGCAGTGTTTTGGCAATTGCCTGTTAGGGATATCAACAGGGGTGGGGGGAGCAGGGACAAGTGGGAGGTATTAGACCTGGCTGACCAACCAGAAGTCTGGTGTAACTTCTGTGACCGGCTTGGCTTTTCCTTTGCAGGGTCCACACTGAATGTTGTGCTACCCTATGCTCTACTGGTGACCGCCCTCACCCTCCGCTCGACAGAAAACCGGCACCCACAATCTCTCTCCGCTTAACAGACCACTAGCACAGCCCTCCTTACCCCCAACGTACTTCAAATATATTTTTTTCTTTTTTTATATATAAACCTGCAAGTTTTACGTAAAGTGAGAAATTCGTAAAAGTTCACCCCACTTACATTTGATACAAATTATTTACAACTACAGTATGATTTTGGCAAAACCAAAATCTGAATATTTTGTTTGCAACCAAAACACGAGTGAAAATGCCCCCACCCCCTCCCTGTATAATAATGATCATATAATTAAACAGAAACCAAAGAGAAAAGGAGTAAAGTTATGGCAAAAAGGGAGGTAGCAGAAGAAATTTCTGAACCAAAAGCTTGTTAAAAACATATTCCCAAGTGAAATTGGTGAACCCCAAGCATGCTAGCATATATTACCAAGAGAAGTTGGAGAACCCCAAGCATGCTAGCACATATTCCCAAGTGCTATTACATGGGTTTTCTTGTGGTACTGTAATTCTTCAATGTGATCTTATTGTCTTTTTCCACTGCTTCAGAATGCTTGACATTTAAGTCCAGATAACACAGACTGCAAGTAGTAAAGGGGAACATTTCCATGTACCCTGAGCATAGCACTGATCAGTATCACTGTTCAATTGTCTTTGAAACAAAACCCAAAATACAAGAGGGAAAAGAAATCCACAGAAAGACCTGAAATGATAAACAGGTTAAGTTTCTTTCGGTTCTTGTTAGAGACAAAAAAAAAAATCAATGTAATATGAAAACTGAAAATACAGTAGTAAGCACAAGGCAAGGTTGTATTTTGGTTAAAGGCCATAAGGATACTTTCATTTTATAAAACTGCTAGTGTACCATATTTCTGATAAAATAATATTTAAAGCAGCAATACTACCCCTTTTTTTCCTTCTTATTTTTGTGTAAAGCATGTGACAATGTACAAATCTACATTCTTACCTAAGCTGGTAATCATTTGGTGCTCCTGTTATTAATCTGTATACATCCTAATTGTGTGCCTAACTAAATGGGCCCCTTTCAGTTTCAATCAATCCTTCAGTCAGTGTAATTGAGCAGCTATAATGTATTTTCGTATGACTATATCACTGCTGGGGAAGTGAGCTAAAGCCTGCTATAGAGGATGCTCAGTATATTAAAACTCATTAAAAGTGCCATTGAGAGTTGAATTAAAAAATAATAATATAAAAAAAACAGTCACTATTATCTAATACCACAAAACTTGTTTATTTAAAAACAACCAACACATACGATTCCACGTTTTGCTGCTTTGAGGTGATATTTAAACTACTTTCCTAAAGGAACATTTTTGTAAATGGCAGACTCACCAAAGTTGAACCTTTCCCCTTTCAAAGTTTTCTTCTATGCCTATTATGTTCTTGTACCTGTACTGTACTCTTTAATTTGCTTTACACTTTCCACTGAAAACTGTTGCACAAAAAGTTAGTCATATAAGAATAAAATATGAACTATAAAAAGATAATGTAACAGATACAGATAAATAATGCATCTTTTTTTATTATCTTGGGCCCACCATGAAGCTCATGCATTATGCAACTATTGTCTATGATCTAACATCATTTTGAATAGAAGGCAAAACAAAACTTGTCAATGTCAACAACGTGTTTAAAGCATCTTGACAGAAGTAATGTCAAAAATATGATTACATATACACTGGCGACACACTTTATCGCAGTGCGGCCAGATCCGCAAGCCGGGAGATTTCCCGGCTTGCTAGTGGCCGCCCCTCGGCGTGCCGCGCGTCATAGACGCGCGGTCACGCGTCATCGGGAGCCTGCGCCCCCTGCACGCGTGTCCAAGGGCTCCCCGAGGGAGCCCTGGTGTCCCGCGATCGCGGGACAGCGGCAGGGGGTTCCGGGGGACCCGGCGGACCCGGCAGCGGTAGGGAGAGCGCCCCGATCGGAGGGCGCTCTTCCGCTGCTTCGGCGCGCGCCCGTCACACTCGGGCGCGCGCCAGGCTACTGCTGCGGCACAGAACGGGCAAATGCTCGAATAAACTGTGCCGCAGCAGTATGCATCATACAACTTTTCAAAGTTTCAATACAAACATTATTCAAAACAATAAAAAGAAACAATATATAAAAAAAAAAAATACATAGAAAAAAAATCTCATTACAAGTTAAAGGCACTTATTTTAACATCGTCCATCAGGAGGGGTCATTACAATTGGAAATTAATGTCAGCCCTTTGATCAGATGCTCAGTCATAAGTGAGTTAAAAGTCACATACAGTGTGTGTATGTGTACGTATTTATCTACACTGCTGCGGCTCATCTGAGTCTAACACATCGCCGTTTTTTCCCTGGATTTTTCCTGGAATGTGACGCACTTCACCTGGAGCATGCCGCATTCATTTTGCGTTCTAAGCCACGGGTCATGCGCGGTTGACGCGCGGTTGATGCGTTCATTGAGAATGGTTCGGATTTAATAGGTTGCAATTCTTCGCGTGTCCGCCAGATGGCAGATATTCATGAATTGTAATGCACATGCGCTTCAGTAATGTGTCGACTTGCAGGTGTTTCATTTAAAAAAGATACCACAGTGTGCTATTGTAACTTGGCCTTGAGACTGAAGGAAGAGGTTGCAAAAATGTATCAATTTAGGCTTTTCATATTAAAGAAAGACAAAGACTAGTTTCGGTTACAGTATTCTCCAGAGACCCGCCGCCCTCCATGAGTGTTCAAGTGCAGCCCGCTTTCCAAAAACCCGACAGAAGTTACGCGTATTTGATATGGGCCGCGATTAATGCAACAGATGATAAGATGGCAACAGTTGTTCAAATTTATCAGTATTTTATCGAAAACTATGACTTTTACAAATTTTTGCCAGCTCCTCATACGTGGAAGCGTGCAGTAAGGAAAAGGTTATGTAGCGATCCCTGTTTTTATCGTATTGAGCCACAACTTGTTGGAGGGTATTGGTGTGTATCACCGGCTTTTTCCTGTATCTATGATCATGCAGACGGCAAAAGGCGAAGGGTCGTGTTAAAACCAACTAAGAAACGACAGTCGCTGCCAAGCAATGCACCGGGCTTCCGATAACGGTCCCACCGTCAGTGACAACGCTGAGCCTGAGTCGGAGTCGGATTTCGCGTGCAGTTTCAATCAAGCTTGCACGTACCTAAGCAATTTCCAGCCTCATCAGCTGACTACAGGTGGACTAGTCCCGCTGCAAACTATCGACATGGATGATCAAGAACACTGGACTGGCAGTGGACCGGCGCCGGCGCCAGCTGAATGGGAAATTCTATGGTGAGTATTGTTGCCGTATTACTTTCTGTGTTTTTTTTTATTTTGACAATACAGTATCAATATCGGTGCGATTCAAAAGTCAAGCGATTCTCCTGTAAGCAATATCATTGGCTGAGCGGCTTCTACAGTACTGTACTGCAGATACTGAACAATTGGTGGAACGCTAGGCGCATGCGCATTGGAACCTTCTTGAAACGCATATGCGTGTCATTACATCGACGGTAGGCGCATGCGCATGTGAACAGGAGACGCCCCCCGAGAAAATTATTGGTGGGACTGGCTGGGAACTTCTTTAGACCATTACAGTAAAACTTTTCTTTTTGTTTTTCCTCAGAAAAGAAAGCGGCTAATGGAGGTATTTCGATGGATAATATCGCTTTGTGTAACAATGCCTGCACATTGCTGAATCGGATTTAAAAAGCCACGTACCGGAGTCTACAGTTTAGTGGCCGTTGTTATTGATTAGGATAGAATACTGTATCTGAAACAGTATGCTGATGTTTTCCGGCCATACAGTATACAATACTTTTTTATATACAGTATACTGTGTAATAAACCTGAAAAAATAAAAACTATGCATTTATTCTACATGTATTACAGTACTGTATATACAGTATGTGTCCTCTATACAGTGCCAGTACATACAGTACAGTACAGTATGTGTCTTCTATTTTTTTTAATACTCTTATACTGAGCATGCCTACAGTATACAGTGCAGTATGCCTCGGCATTCTATAAACACTGTATTTTGTTACAGTAGCAAAGGAGCCAATGGAACAATGTAAAACAAATCAACATGTTCTTTTATTGGTGGAGTAAGTACAAAAACATTTATTTATAAATACTGTACAATGTAGAAACATTTTAAGTGCACAGCAATTCAAAACATCAACAGGTGTATGGTTTACTGCTACAGTAGTGAAAACATTTATGTATAGAAAGTAAAAACATTTACAGTCAGTCAGTATGGTTTACAGTCACATGTTTTAAAAACAAATTCTTTATTCATAAAATATACAAAACCCAACATCTCCTTTATTAAAGTCAAAACATATACAGTGGGATGGTCTGCAAAATAGTCTGCACCAGTACAGTCCTCGAGGGCAGCACACAGGCCCGGTTTTCAGGACAACCTTGAAAACCGTGCCTGTTTGCAGCCCTCAGGGACTGGAATTGTGCAGGTCCTGTGTGTGTGTACAGCAAGTTAAAACATTTCTGTATAAATACAAGTTAAAATACACACAACAACATTTCCTTTATTTAAGTACAGCAGGTCAAAACATGTACAATACAGATCAGCACAACAGTATGGTCTTACCTGTGATTAAAAAAAATCTTTATTCATAAAATACAGTATACAAAACGCAACATCTCCTTAATTTAAGAAACATACAGTATACAGTACAGTGGGATGGTGTGCAAAACAGTCAGTCAGGCCTGCACCACTACAGTCCTCGAGGGCAGCAGACAGGCCAGGTTTTCAGGACAACCTTGAAAACCGTGCCTGTTTGCGGCCCTCAGGGACTGGAATTGTGCAGGTCCTGTGTGTGTGTGTACAGCAAGTTAAAACAGTAAGTTAAATACAGTTAAATACAGTTCAGCACAACAGTATGGTCTTACAGTTCCCGTAATTAAACCATAAAATCCACCACATTGTCCGTCCATGGCCGATTCCTTGCATGGCGCAAAACGCCATTAATGCAGTCTCGAACGCCTTTCATTACAGGATCTGTAATTGGATAAAAGCGCCGCATTTCATCCAGAATGTTCTTTCTTAAATTGGCAGGAAGCGCCTTTTTTCACGATTTCCGTTGTAGTTCACTCTGAAGGCCCAGTCGCAGTACAACAAGTAGGGAACATGGTGCTTAAAAGGTAACAAGGCATACTTGTGGGGTGCACAAGCACTCATCACCCTATACTTCTCCCTCAGCGTCGGTGGCAGATCGCACAGGGCGATGTCGGGCACCGTATCGATGCGAGCGAATGTAGGTCTTCTGCGAGTGGGTGTGCTTGAGGCGACGGGCGATGGTAGGTTGTCTGGGAGTAAGCTTTCCTCCGGTCTTGTTCGCCGTGTTGTCTCCTGGCGTGGTCTTGATGGGGTTGTCATGTCCTCCTCAACGGCATACATGTGCACTACATCTTCTGGTGGAGGGGGTGCGCTTGATGATGGAAGGGGGTCGATGCTCCCATTCATCACATCCATGTCAGCCCCCTGCTCTGGCATCAGGGAAACAGGGGCATTAACACAGAGCAAATTATGTATACCTGTTATGTCAGCCTCTATCTTCTCCATCCGTCGATCCATCCATTGATCCATATGTATCATCCGTTGATTCATATGTATCATCCGTTGATCCATATGTAGCATCCGTTGCTCCACATTTAACATGTTCTCCAGAAGCAAATCTATCTTTGCTAGCACAATAGAGTTCCCGGGGAGATCCACACTAATCCCATTCAGCATCCGGTCTAACGAGCTGCTTCTTGTGCATGGCGTGTGGACATCTGGGTGGATGGGTGCAACGGAGGATGAGATGGGGGTTCCATGGAGAGAAGCGGCAGCGATGTCAAAGAAGGGTGGAGGAGGTGACCTGTGGATATCCAGTAGAGGAGAAGCGGCAGCGTCATCGAAGAGGGATGGAGAAAGTGACCTTTGGATTTCTGGCCGAGAAGCAGAGTCGTCAAAGAGCAAAGGAGAAAGTGACCCATGGATTTCAGAGGCGGCAGCGTCGTCTGATAGAACCGGAGAAGATGGCCTGTGGGTTTCTGGGAGGGCGGCGGCAGCGTCGAGGACGAGAGGTGGAGAAGATGGGCTGAAGATTTCCGGGACAGCGGCGGCAGAGTCGTCGAAGCATATGGGAGGAAGTGGTCTGCGGGTTCGATGGGTTGGCTGCCAATCGTTTTGCGTCGAGAGTACGTCACCGTATATCTTCTTGACATAATAAGGCTGACGTCTATGAAAACCCTTAGCCTTTGGGGTCAGCAGAAGGTTTTCTTTATTGGCCTTAGCCTGTCGCTTTTGCCTTGGCATGGAAACGGCAACCGCCTTTCGCTTTTTCTGCATGACAGGCATGGCAGAGGCGAGTGGGTTCCTGCGTCCGTAGAATCAGGGTTGCTCCATGGAAGCAGGTGGCACAATGCAGTATCTGGACATATCTGGGCAATGCAAAGTGTGTAACCTTTTATGCATGGCGGCGAGGTACAGGTGTTGAAAATGGGCGTACTCTAATGTGAGTCATTACCGTATAAATACACCATCCATTTTGTGGATTCACTGCACATTGAATACACATCGACTAAACATCGAATATACATTCTTGTGTTTGTATTTCTTTCTACTCGCAGCAATGGTTGTTAAAAAGATTTCCAAGGATCTCAGCATGCGAATTAAGGAGATGTACACGAGCGGACACCAAATTGCTGCTATCCAATGCTGGTTAGCTACTTCTGGCCTCGTTGTGCCAGCAACCACCGTGAGCTATCATGCACACGGAAAAAACAGAGAACGCAAAAGGGAACCAAGGGTAACTAACGCGTAAGTATATTTATAACACTTTTAAAAAAAATTAGATACAAAAATGCACCGTACATCTACAGTACTGTATCTAATATTTTTGTTATTTCTGTAGATTCATATTACAACAGTATATATATTTTGTATATTTATATTACAACAGTATATATATTTTGTATATTTATATTTATATTACAACAGTATATATATTTTGTATATTCATATTTATATTACAACAGTATATATATTTTGTATATTTATATTTATATTACAACAGTATATATATTGTGTATATTCATATTTATTTTACAACAGTATATATATATATTGTATATTTATATTTATATTACAACAGTATATATATTTTGTATATTCATATTTATATTACAACAGTATATATATTTTGTATATTTATATTTATATTACAACAGTATATATATTTTGTATATTCATATTTATATTACAACAGTATATATATTTTGTATATTTATATTTATATTACAACAGTATATATATTTTGTATATTCATATTTATATTACAACAGTATATATATTTTGTATATTTATATTTATATTACAACAGTATATATATTTTGTATATTTATATTTATATTACAACAGTATATATATTTTGTATATTCATATTTATATTACAACAGTATATATATTTTGTATATTTATATTTATATTACAACAGTATATATATATTTTGTATATTCATATTTATATTACAACAGTATATATATTTTGTATATTTATATTACAACAGTATATATTTTTTGTATATTTATATTTATATTACAACAGGATATATATTTTGATATTCATATTTATATTACAACAGTATACTGTATATATTTTGTATATTTATATTACAACAGTATACTGTATATATTTTGTATATTTATATTTATATTACAACAGTTTTATATTGCTGCATATTAATAGAACAATATATTGTATCCTGTTGATCTACTGTCTATAATATTTTTACTTACTGGAATGTTTTTCTTTACATTGTAGGGAGACAACTCTTCTGGTGGACAAAATAAGTGAGGAGAATGATGAGAAGAGTGCATTAAGGGTCAAATACACTCTGCAGGAAAAACACAATCTCACTGTATCCGAGACCAGCATAAAGAAGATGAGACGCAGCATTGGATGGAAATATGGACGTGTGACGTTAGTACTGGACAGTACAGGAGGTAAAAGTGTAGTTTAGGAAACTGTACAGTACCGCTAAAATTATTTACTCCTTGTCATTACAGAGCGTACCCCATGATAAGGGACGCAAACAAAATCAAAAGAGTGGTCCAGGCCCAGGCATGGATCGACAGTGGGGAAACTTTCCAGGATTGCATCTTCACTGACGAGTCTACTGTGTCGCTGGAGAGATGTGCAAGCTTTGCGTTCCACAAAAAAGGCCGCATATCTTTGAAGCCACGGCCAAAACACCCCGTGAAGCTGCATGTGTGGGGTGCCATCTCTAGGCGTGGACCAAGATGCATTGTTATCTTTGAAGGTAAAATATATTAAATATAATGTAGCCTTATGCACTGTACTTTACTAGTGTAGCCTTACTGTATGCACTGTACTGTACTATTGTGCAGTTTTTTGAGCACTTTTCTGTTCTTGCTATAGGAATCATGAATAAAGCTTTCTTCCAAGACAACATTGTCCCTGAGTGCAATACATCACACGCGAGTTCCCCAATGGTCACTTCTTCTACCAGGACAAGGATCCGAAGCACACCGCGTCAACAGCGCATATCCTTGAGCGCGGTATTAACTGGGTGAAGACGCCAGCGGAGTAAGTGCAGTAGACCGTGTCTCATTTTTTTCCCCACTGTTTTTACTGTGTACTGTATCTCTTAAACTAATTGTCCTTTTTTTCCAATGACAGATCGCCAGACTTCAATCCGATCGAAATGTTCTGGCATCAGCTGAAGGACCATATCCGGAAAGTGGCGAAACCCTCCAAAAAGGACGAGTTGTTGAAAGGCATAATGAGTTTTTGGAACAATGTACTCACCGTGGAACACTGCCATAAATATATAGACCATATTGCCATGGTGTTGCCCATTGTGATCGCGCATAATGGGCAAGCATCAGGAAAGTAGTACTATGCTGTAGTATTGTAAGTACAGTATGATACAGGTAAGTATGGCACAATTTTTTTCTTTCCCAATAGTCAGAGTATACAGTAGTTACAGTTTTTTCTTTACAGAGAGCAGCACCAGCCATCAGGTTACAGTACACAGTATTTAACAGTAGTCAGAGTATTCAGTAGTTCCAGTATACAGTAGACTCGTTTGACAGTACTACAGTAACTGCCTACTAACTGCTCAATTTTTTTTTCAGAGAAAGCAGCACCAGCCATGTACAGTAGTACTACACATCACACAATGCCATAATACAGTACGCACATAACTGCACTAATTTTTTGTTTTCTTGTCGTTTCAGGAAAAAGGGTGGCCTGGGGGGAGGTGGGGTGTTGTGTCCAGTCTAATCTGCTTGTACAGTCAAATGTACAGTATTTAAACAGCAGTAATGATGTACACAAAACCTCTCCTCTCTCAATGAACTACTGTACTGTACACAGAATGAGGAACAAGATAAAGACGGAAAAAATAATATTACTATATATATATAAACAGTATATATATTATACATTACAGTATATATTATTAAATAATATTCTTATAAATGTGCATTATTCATGTTTCCCCATGTTTTACAAATGTTTTCTAAATGTTTATCCAATTTCAATCTGCCAGAAGAACTTAATAAAGACAGCATTATGTATTATTCATGATTATTTTTATATTTGTATTTTTTGGTTCCTGATAAAATAAAATGAATATTTATTCACATTCCGGCTAATCATAATCATTGACAACAACCACAACCCCCCCCCCCCACCCCTTTAGAACACCAATGAATAAGAATGAATGACAAAACAACATGAATCAGTTAATGTTTTTTTTAACTCTCAATTCTCACAATGCTGAGCAAATCAGATTTACATTTCAAAATCGAGAAGGGATTTTCCAAAGCGTTACCGTAAACTAAGCCTCAAAGGGTTGGGGGGGGGGGGGGTGGGGTGAGTCATGTGCAGTAATCAGCTAGCTCCCATCTCAAAGAGGATTACACAATGGCAATATTCAGAAAATTAACGACTCTGGTCTGTAACTGTTTCATACGCTCATAATATATATTTTCTTTAACTGTGCATGCAATGTCTTGTATATAATGTATACCTTGTTCATTTATGTAACTGTATTTGTAACCATGTATTATTTTGTTTTACTCTGTGCCCAGGACATACTTGAAAACGAGAGGTAACTCTCAATGTATTATTTCCTGGTAAAATATTTTTATAAATAAATAAAAAAATAAAGAGAGAGGGGGTTAGGTGACTCATGCGCAGTAAGCAGCAAGCTCCCATCTCTAAAAGGATTAGAGTACACGCAGGCGCAGTGAGGCAATTGACGCTCGGCTAGGGACGGATTAAAAACACAATGAGTAACTAACTTCAGAAAATGAATGACTGTGGAGGTGTCTGTCGATAAGAGTTTGTGTGTGCGTGGGGGAGGGATGAAGGATTAGTCATGCAGCAGTTCAAAGAAATAACATACTGTACTGTAGAGTACAGTAATTTCAAAAGGCAGTTCATCATAATACTGTAATTTGATCCCTACACCCCGCAAATACAGTACATAAAAAGCACACAAATCAACCATGTGCAGGCAAACGCACAGATTTAATATCGTAATATCAAGATTGTTTTTGCAGGCTTGTGGATAAAATAACAGTTAAAAGTTACAGGCGCATGAGCAAGAATAAACTAGCTCCAAACCGAAAGAGGATTACACACAGGCGCATAGAGAGGTGATGCTCTGTGCAAATCAAATTCGAGAAGGGATTTTCCAAAGCGTTGCCGTAAACAAAGCCTCAAAATTCCCATCTCAAAGAGAATTACACGCAGGCGCAGTGAGGCTTTGTAGCTCGGCTATGGACGGATTCAGAACACAATGGCAAGATTCAGTAAATTAACGACTCTGTGGAGAGGGGGGATTGGGTGACTCATGCGCAGTAAGCAGCTCCCATCTCAAAAATGATTACACGCAGGCGCACTGAAGCTTTGTAGCTCGGCTATGGACGGATTAAGAACACAATGGCAAGATTCAGAAAATTAACGACTCAGTGGAATTTCAAATCCTTGAGCTAGCGTTCGTGGGGGAGGGGGCTACAGGTACAGCTGCATGAAGTTCAAAGCTAAAGACATACTTTAATTTCAAAAGGCAGTTCATCATAATAATACACCCCTAAATACAGTACGTAAAAAGCACACAAATCAACCATGTGCAGTCAAACGCACAGGGTCGCAGTCAAAAGCTACAGCACAGATTGAATATCGTAATACAGTAAGATGGTTTTTGCAGGCTTGTGGTGAAAAAAAATTACAATAAAAAATTTTTTTTAATTTTTTTTGGTCACTCAGGAAAGCAAGCAGTGGTGGGCGAAGTTACAGGCGCATGCGCAGTAAATTCCTCCTGTCAAGCAGGAATGTGATTGAAACCAGACACACGTTCAAAGGAATGGTGTGGGAGAGATGTACTGCATTGCACAGAAGATAAGAAGTTGAAATACCCTGCAGTGCAGTTAATTATCCTGAGCGAGGGGAGAGTGCTGTATATGCAGAAATGTGACACTGTTACAGTACTGTACAAGCCTATGCGTTTCAACAATTTTCAAATGAGACGTACAGCAGCACAGCACTGCAAATGCATGTATACTTTAAATATGCAAATTTAGAATTACTGCGCGCGCACACACAGACTGTGTACTGACGTAGGTTGAACCGCGAAGGTATTAGACTTCCAAGACAACAGCTCGCAAACGCCCCCCTCAGTTTTTACACGGCATTGCAGTATTGCAGACAGCGAGAATAAAATACTAATATCACGAGCGCGAAAATAACGCAGTTCACTCCAGGCGAAAACGACAAAAAAACGCACCTAACCAGGATACTTTGAAAGCCGCGGATCTAGCCGACTTAGACGCAGATCAGCCGCCACTGTATATATATATGTTATACACACACATGTTATTTATATATATAATCAAAAAATAAATAGATGATACCGTTCTGTGGCTAACGAAATGCTTTTATTTGTGCGAGCTTTCGAGATACACTGATCTCTTCTTCCGGCGATGTTACAATGAATGCTTCATATATATATGTATATATATGTTACAATGAATGCTTCATATATATATGTAGAGGTATCAGTACCGTGTTAGCCGAGCTTCAATAATCAAAAAATAAATAGATGATACCGTTCTGTGGCTAACGAAATGCTTTTATTTGTGCGAGCTTTCGAGAAACACTGATCCGAGATACACTAACATTTCGTTAGCCACAGAACGGTATCATATATATATATGTAGAGGTATCAGTACCGTGTTAGCCGAGCTTCAATAATCAAAAAATAAATAGATGATACCGTTCTGTGGCTAACGAAATGCTTTTATTTGTGCGAGCTTTCGAGATACACTGATCCGAGATACACTAACATTTCGTTAGCCACAGAACGGTATCATCTATTTATTTTTTGATTATTGAAGCTCGGCTAACACGGTACTGATACCTCTACATGTATATATATATATACATGTAGAGGTATCAGTACCGTGTTAGCCGAGCTTCAATAATCAAAAAATAAATAGATGATACCGTTCTGTGGCTAACAAAATGCTTTTATTTGTGCGAGCTTTCGAGATATCTTGAAAGCTCGCACAAAAAAAAGTATTTCGTTAGCCACAGAACGGTATCATCTATTTATTTTTTGATTATATATATATACACACACACACATATATTATATATAAAACGTTGTGTATATATAGACTACAAAATGAACAACTATTGATCAAGAAAGTGAATACTGTAACTTAATTACAATGACCATTAGAGAGCAAATTTCAATACTATGCACTTTTAATATTAAAAACGATGGGTCACATCCCATTTCCTATTCAATCCATTTGAATATCTAGTATTCAGTGTGAAGATGAAAAAATAAAGATATCTTGGATTTTGGAGTTGAAATTGGAGGTGAAGATTTGAGGAAGATCTGGACTCTGCCCTACAACAACAACTTTGCAACTGTTAGCACTTGACTTTCTATATGTTGTGATTATTTGTACGCTTCCAATCCTCCAATAATTGGGAAGTCTCTCCTCCTGCATCTCACTATGGCCTCCCTATTGCTTTTCCTGTTTACTGTTTCCTCACTCCTCTGTGAGCATCTCTGTTCTCTCTAACTTCCCCACACACAACTGCACCATTATTTATACACCTCTCCCAACAACTTCTTTACTCCTCAATAAAAAGCCCCCCACAAATCCTCTATTCACATCCTCTATCTACTCCTTCCTGCTGCTGGGGATGTCCCTTAAGCATGTACCCAGACATACGCACCCACAGTCACTGCTACCAACCATTGTGACCAAACACTGCCATCTACAGCACTTATTCCCTCACCGGATGTCTCTGTAAGTCTCCCATTATACCACTTAGATTGTAAGCTCTTCGGGGCAGGGATTTCCTTTCCTATTGTCTGATTTTGCTGCACTTATTGTGTTATTAAAATTCCCTGTACTGTATTCTTTATGAAGTGCTGAGTACACTTTTGGCGCTATATAAATAAAGACATACAATACAATATCTTAAATAGTAATTGGAAGGCATCACCTCCTCTAATTCCTTCTTGTAATTTTTCTATCCCTTGAAAGGAAAAATAAGAGAGTTGACCATGTTGATGCTTTACAAAATGTTTTGAAACAGGATAATTGAAATCCTCCTTTTCTATATGATACCCTCTCATGCGCACTTTAAGTGGTCGTATTGTATGACCTACATATTGTGCTCCACATTTACAACTCAATACATATAGTTTATGTATTTCATACATGCTGTCACAGTTAATATACATTTTTATCCTGGTCACTTTTTCCCAACCTTGTACTATTACATTCTTTTGAATTCTTGACAAAATGACCACATTTACTAATTCTAATTGTTTAAACCATGTTGTTGTAGACTACAGGAGGAGCTATGAAAACTGTTGGGTTACATGGCAGAATAGTACTGTACCTAATGATAATGCCTTTTTTTGGTATACTGTACATACAGGTCTTTGTAAAGAGACGTGTTAAATCCTCATCTAAACCTAAAACTGACCAATGTCTGTATATGATATTCCCAATTGAATTAAATTCTAGACTGTAACTAGCAACATACTTAGCTCTTATATTTGTTTCTTTTTATGATATTGTTTCTTAGTTTTTTGTTTTTAAATTGAAAAATTGATCCTATTAGGTTTTCTCAGGCACTTAAAATTGTCGTATCATGGGTTACTTCGAAATCCTTTTGAGAGTAACCTCTGTCTCTGAACATATCTGAACAGTACTTCCTGAATCTATGGAACTGGCCAATAAGGTTCCCCCTAATAAGGAATACACTATTTACAGCAGCTAAGGTAACCAATTTTTTTCATATCCTATTGGTGGCCTTAGGCACAACAGCTAAGCTCTATGGAGCAGGATTTCATTGCAAGTACAACATTTTAAAATTCTACATAAGAAAATGTTTTTAAATACTCAACTCCTTTACAGATAAAGAAGCAGAGATCACTTACATAATACATCCCAAATATTAGCATAGTACTAATTTGGCTTTCCTGATCTATTTCCATTATAAACATGAAGGAAAAAAAGAACAACACAGTATCAAGCGATACCACAAAAAAAGCTCTCTCCTTCATTATGTTTGTTTGTGGCACACAATTTGCTATACTCTTCTTTGTTCACTCAGCATGCCAAACTATGTTTTTCCACGTATAAGGAATTATTTTCTAAAAGCTTTACTGGCTTCATTTTTTACATTATTAATATTTTATATTTTTATAATAATATATAATATTTTTATTATTAAACAGCCTAGCAGACATATATATATATATATATATATATATATATATATATATATATATAAAAACAAACATTACAGCTTGCACTCAAAGTACTGGTTCATATAGACAGGTGCTAGTCTCAAATAATAGAAAAACAACATTACCATTCTCTCGTCCGGTAAAGATTGGGTGACTTATCTTTTTTATTCAGATGCCCAATACAGTTTTTCATGATTACTGAACCGAGTGCAGTCTTTCTTTACCGGACGAGAGAATGGTAATGTTGTTTTTATATATATATATATATATATATATATATATATATACACAGGTAAACCCCGTTATAGCGCGACCCGTTATAACGCGAATTCGGTTATAACGCTGTTTTCACGTGGCTCCCGTTTTTTTTTTTTTGGGGTGGTCGGGCAAAATTGGGACAAAACATCCCCCCCCCTGCTCACAGCCCCCCCTTGCTCAAAGTACACCCTGCTCACACAGTACCCCCCCTCTCTCACAGTATCCCCCCCCCTGCTCACTGTACCCTCCTGCTAAAAATATCCCCGTTGCTCAAACAGTAACCCCCTCCCTACTCACAGTAACCCCCTTCTCAAACACAGTTTTCACACGGTGTTCTGTGGGCGCTCTGTGCACTCGCTGCACTCGGTGCGGTTTGTGAGATGTGGGCTGCCTGTTCCCCCTGCTCCTCTGCAGTTCCGTTCCAGCGGGGTCATGTGACGTCACGGCACATGGCTCATGTAAACAAAGCAGGGACGCCACAGTCTCTTCTTTGAAAGCCGATCCCATGCACATGTGCAGTGCGATTGTAACACAGCAGTGATATGCTGGGCATTCCTAACACTAACAGAGACGGGGTGCAGAGCTGCCAGATGCCAGGTAAGAGCTGTATGTGGTTGCTGCTGCCCCACTGGGTCTGGGAACGCTGGGAGAGTTCTCAGCTTTCCCTCCGGCAGCCGCGGTAGCAGTGATGCAGCGGCCATTTAAATTTTTATTTTTTTTCGCGCCGGCCATTTTGTTTTTTCGCGACCCTGTTACTAATGCGGTGGTCTCAGGTGGACCCCGAGGACCGCGCTATAACGGGGTTCACCTGTATATATATATATATATATATATATATATATATATATATTTTTTTTTTTTTTTTTTTTTAAACAAGAAAATTGTTTCAAGAATGATTACATTTTTTGTAGGTTTTCCAGGGGTTTGAACACGGTTGCCTGTTGCCTGCCCTAGTGACTATTAAAGGTCTGGAAGGTTAGGGACTCTGATGATGATTGGCAGTCCTCATCATGTGATTCCAGACTTTCACTTTGCTTGTGCAGCTACAAATCTTGGAAAGAGGCAGCAGTACTTATTATATAACTATTCACTCTTTGATTATAACAGGAGAAGAAAAGGGACCCAGAAGTCAACAATCAGTGTAATAACTCTGGACTAAAGATGTGCAAAATATTGATAATTTAGTCCAGACCCTGAAATACGGCTTTTCTGGCAGTGGGGGAGACAGGACACATTGTCACATCTGTGAAATAAGTATATTTTCATATTTCAATAATCTTATTTCCCAGGTGTATCTCTTCTCTAGAAAAAGCCAATCTCTGCCTAATTCTACCCCTATTTGTGAAATGCTGGCAAAATTGTGATAATTTTCAAGCCATGTGTCCATTTGCAAAAAAAACAAAACCTTCCGAAATGTACAGAACATTTTTGAAAAGTTTCGCTAAGGACTTTTAAATACAATCGCACACTTCTACTCTGAACTAGAAAAGTGTCAGCTAACTTAAGGTCCCACAGGTAAAGTGGCTTTAATTGTTATTCTATTTTTATGCAGTCATTGAAGACATACATTTCAGATTTATGTTTTTGGATTCCTTGAAGATATGTTCAGTAGGATTTGTTCAATACATTACATTAGGGATCTCTTAAAATACCATAGGGCTACAGGGCCTATATTGTCAGTTTCAGAGTATCTACGGGCACTGCAGGAGAGACTGTTAGGGGCCTATGCAGAGAGCAGCGAATTTTAAAATTGGCGAGTTTAATAAAAAGTAGCTTTTTTGGAGAGTTTTATTCTCCATATGCAGAAATGTGCGAATTCTGCTATGTTTAACATGAATGCGTGTGGCGAGTTTAAATTGGCGAGATGCGCGCTGCTGAAATGTGTTAAAAAAAATTTGCGCCTTTTTTTTTCCTTTCCTATGGCCGCGAGCGGCAGCTTCTTGCCAACTTTTCCTGGCGAGGCAAAAAGGAGACAATCGCGCCATTTTATTGGCGCGAACAGCCGCTAGATGCCGTTGCGCCTCTCTGCATTAGGATATTTTTAAAACTGGCGAGATGGAGGTTCTCGCCAGCCGCGAGGCGAGTTTTAGAAATAGAAAAAAAAAATTGGCGCGTTTTTCGTAACTCGCCATTTTCTGCTGTTTTCTGCGCAAATTTCTCCAAAAAATGGCGAGTTTTGAAATAGCGCTGCTCTCTGCATAGGCCCCTTAGGGCCTCATGCAGAGAGCAGCGCTATTCAGAATTGGAGAGGGGGAAAATTTTTAGCTTTATTGGAGAGTTTTTATCTCCATATGCAGAAAGGGCATAAAACTGCCTTTCTGCATATGGAGAGTTTCAAAACTAGTGGGGGAAAAATCGCGTTTTTTTTTTTTCTCCTCCACCGGCCGCGGAGCGCCAGCTGCTTGGTGGAGGGGAAAAATGTTGAAAATCGCGCCATTTTTTTTGGCGCGAACAGCCACTAGATGGCGATCGCGGCTCTCTGCATACGGCAGGAAAAAAAACTGGAGAGATTAGAAACTCTCCAGCCGCGCGGCGAATTTCAAGTAAAAAAAAAAATGGCGCTTTTTTTAAAACTTGCCTGTTTCGGCAGTTTAAAGCTCCATTTTCGCCGGCTAATGCCGAGATTCCTTTTAGCGCTGCTCTCTGCATGAGGCCCATAATAGGGGAGTTAACTGGCTCATGCTGCATATCTAAAAGTAGTAGAACCAGAAAACCTGTTCTCCCATACACACCATCACAATCTGGTTCTAAAACGAGACTGTCATGTAGTGAGTTTATATATTTTCAGCCACCAAAATGCATGTTGGGCAGCATATCAACGTGTCTTACAAGATCAATTATTTAATGCTAAAAAAAAAAACAACAACTCCTTTATAGAAATAAACTGTCAAATGCACATCCGGCTGAAAAAACATTTTTATGATCAAATATACCAGCAAGACATTGGGATGTCTTCATTCAAATAGAAGTAATGTATCTTCACCTACAGGATACATCACATTATTTACAGAAGGAAAACTTCATTTAATAGCCTGAGGATTAGAACTGACTGAAAACCCGAGAGGAGCTCACTGTTTCTGCTGGAACTGATAAATGACATTCTTTATTTGAGCATGATAAGTAAGAATAATGAAGTAAATCTAGTCATGCTAAAGTCATAAAGAATTTTAACCAACAGGAGGATTTATAACGCAATTTTTTCATGGATGGTAGCCCCTTTTCTCAGTACTTTACTTACAAGGATACGCTTAACCTATTCTTAAAGGCTTAATGTGATGGTCCCTTGTCCTCACTTACTTGAATAACTTGAATAACTGAGACCACACACTGGTTTAATTGTAAGTAAAAAGGTCAAGGCTTTAGTTATACTGTAACTAAATTGTAAGCATCAAATTAATAGCAACAATGTCATGGGGGGAGACCCTCACCGTTCATATTTCAGTTTACCTGAGCAGGGCACATTAGGGCATATTACAGGTTATTCACTTTAAAGAGGTGCAAGGTGCCCTTACGTCTTAGCACCGCCTTTGAAACAATCCAAATATATTGAAAAAATAGCAACATACTGTATGTGTATGGACGGGGATGAAAAGCCAGCAGCTCCCTTGTTTCCTATTAGGTTTCCATTCACAGGTGCTGTATATTATTTGCAAAAGTACTGTATGGATATTCTGCATCAGATGATTCTGGAGTTCTGATATAATATGGTGATTTTATGATAAACAACAGGGTAGAATTATGGGTGGGAGAATCATAACATTGTATTTCCAAACTTTTACCACCTTTGTGGGAGATTAATACTGCTCTTCCATCATAGTTTTCGTAATGAATGATATTCTGACAGACAGATGATTTTTAGAAGTCTGTCAAAACATCCCGTCTGGTATTTCTTTCTGAAGCGACGTTTCCATAGGGAAACATAAGTTTGCTTGCTATATATCCTTGCTCATTCAGTATTGGAGACAATACAGACTGTCTGGGCTCTGCTATTGCAGATTAAGATCATTCCCCGAGCTTTGTAAGGTCTGTGCTTGAAGTCAGTGAGGAGTACACATGAGAACAGTGATAACATTTTCTCACAGTCCTTAAGCCAGATAACATTTTACTGATACCATTTTTATGAGATAGTATCAACTACTGCAAAGTTTTACGTCAACACAATGACTTTGAAAACCTGCTTCACACAAAAGCTGATTCTATAAACAGACTATGTAATTTTATATATAAATCTAAATGATATTATCACAAATCTATGGATTTCTTTATTTTACATCATCATCATATTCATTTATTTTTTTGAATAAAATCATGCCTCTACTTAAGGGGGTATCACAATACTTTACAGTTAAATAAATTAAAATTATATACCATTGTTTTGTTAGACAGGAAAAGCCAGAACGAAGTCTTACATCAAGGCCGAAACAGTGGTAAAGTAGACATGAGCTCTGTCGGTAGCAAGTTCCAGACCTGTAAAGCTACACACGAAAGGCCCGCCAACCCAGCAAAGGTGCAGTACCCATGGCAAGGAGAGATGGATACCCGCTGAGGACCTGAGACCATAGCCATTATCCCTCCGTGGCATCAAACGAGACTGCAGATAATCAGCCCCTTGACCTTGCAAGGTTTAACAAGCCATTACGGCCAATTTAAAACCGAACCCGGACGATCACTGGAAGCCAGTGCAGATCGCGTAAGATGGGAGTGATATGTTTAAAGTGAGAAACACGTCTCAGCATCCGAGCTGCAGCGTTCTGCACAAGCTGGATCCTCTTCATCACGCACACCAGTAGTCTTGCATAAAAGGCATTCCCGTAGTCCAACTGCGTAGACACAAAAGCATGGACCAGTGACTCAGGTCCATAGATGACAGGAGTGGATGCAAGCTCTGAAGCAGCCTCAGATAAAAAAACAGACTTAACAACTGAAGTCACTTGGGCTTCCATGTTAAGACTCTGGTCAAAGAGAATGCCGAGTTTACGAACCTGGGACAAGGGACGTGGCTGTAAACCATTGATTAGGAGAAGCTCGCAAGTCCCCTGTCCCATACTCAGGCGTCTTGCGAAACCCATAATCATTAGTTCAGTCTTGTCAGGGTTGAGCTTCAGCTAATTCATCTACTTCCATGCTGCCAGCTCGTCTAGACATGCCATCAGTGTGGCAACAGCACTCCCTGGGCAGCCCTGGAAAGAAACATAGATCAGCATACAGGTGGCACTTCAGACCATGCTTCCGGATGATATTGCCCTGCTGTCATACATACACATTGAATAGGAGCGGTTACAGCACCAATCCTTGAGGGACCCAAAGGCGTATGCGGTCCCATCAATACCAGCTGGGTTCCTCAGGCGGTGCAGTAGCACCCCATGATAAATTGTGTCAAAGGCCGCTGAGAGGTCCTGCATGACAAGGTCAGAAATACAGCTCTTTTTAATAGCCATTATTAAGTCATCTGCCACACAGAGAAGGGCCGATTCAGTTCCATGACAGCTCTAAAACCAGACTGAGTGAGGTTCTAGAAGCCGGCCCTTTTCAGACAATCTTCCAGCTGAGTGAAAACTACCCTCTACAACACCTTCCCTACCATGGGAAGGTTGAATATTGAATGATAGTTGGCGAGAACATCAACATCTAGACCCACTTTCTTCAACAGGGGTTGGACCTGCGCCTTTTTCAAGGCCACCGACACCTCCCCCACAGATCATCTATTGATGATCTCCACCAGCCACGGAGCCACTGCATCAATGGTCTCTTTCAGGAGCCATGATGGACAGGGATTCAGGTCACAAGTGGTCCAGTTCATCCCAGCTGTGATTGAGAGGAAATCCGGGATTGAGATGATGCTGAACTCTTCCAAGACAAGCTTTGCCAGACCATGGGGTCCATCAGGAGATAAATAGCAGCACAGGCGATCTTATCATTAACGAAATGCTTCAATTCACCACATCGTTCTTCATAGCACAAACCACAATGGAGGAGCAGTCTGGATAAACCAGGCTGATCACGACCCTGGAGAGTTCTTCTGGATGATTCCTTGTAGAGTCGATATTCAGGGCGATGTAGGCTTTCTTCATCCTGAAGGCTGCACGCTTATTTCCCCATAGACCTACCTAAAAGGCTGTCCGGTCAGAATCCTGACAATTTCTCAACTACGGCCACTCTTTCCTTTGGAGAGCCAGCCGCAGGATCCGAAGATCAAGAGAATACCATGGTACACTTGTGGATCTGTGAGCAAGCATTCTCTGAAGAGGAGCCACTTCGTCCAAGTTCTCGATGCAGAAAGAGATGTTGTCATCCGGGGCAAATGTAGACAGATGGGCCCCAAGGGCAACCCTAAACCTAATGGTCTCAAACAGCTTCCTAGGCTGTACGCAGACTGCCTCTGGCCCACCACTCCATGTAAGGGGTGGTGGCGCGCCTCCAATCTGGGCCTGGATCACCCTATGATATTATATTACATGTCATTACAGGAACAAGCAATTCAAGGGTTTGCAATAATTAAACTAAATATGTGTTTCATCTGACCTTCTTAGTAGTTTACTAAAAGCATCAACATACCACACCAAGTCCATTTACACCATAACCTCAGATCTCCCTTTTGAGAAAAGACAAGAAACTCATTATTGATGTCTAATAATTATGTTACTCCCCGCCTGCTGAATCATATGCTTTGATAGACTGCAAATCTCAGATTTGCTTTGCCTTCCTCACTTCCAGGAATCCTGAGCTGGAGAAACTCTATTAATAGATAACAGGTAAGTTAAACGAAACGTATCAACTTATAGAGAAGCTCCACACTGGAATTCCAGGAAGCAAATTTCATTTAAACAAACTTGAACTATTCTTGATTCCAGAAACCTGTTAAGTAAGGCACTGATCTACTCTATATTCACAAAAGATTATTAAATGGAAAAAATGGTGTTATTGCTATTAAAGGGCTATTTTTTTAACCTATTCACTAAAACCCTATTGATAGCGGTAAAGCAGAGATAACAGGCTTTTTAATGCATTGATGTATATGTGATCTTTAACGAAAGTCCATGCAAATGAGTAATTAACGACTAATTACCTATTTACAATGCTATTTATTAAAGTCCAATACCTGGCTATATACCCTAACTCCTGTTACTCATTTTAAATACTTGGGCATAGGGTTTGACTCCCATTTAACATTTGGAATGCACATTGATACCCTGACATCCAAAACCTATGCCAAACTAAAGTCTGCTGGTCAGAAAGCGTATCGCACAGCAGATGCTAATGCCAATAATCGACTATGGGACATAGTATACGGCTCGGAACCCCAAACCCACATTATCAAAATTGATACCCTCTACAATTCAATATGCCATTTTGTTCTCCAATGCAACTACAACATACATCACTGTGAAATGCTCAAAGACCATGGTCAAATGCTCCAGGACCCCTGCCACTGAAGGGGTTAAGAAAATACATTTATTTTTTTCAGGAAATAACTTTAACTGTTTAGATTAGATGACAGGTATCCAAATGTGAGAGGTGTATATAACTTAAAAGACCAAAGGGTTACTGAAAAGAAAGCATATTCTTTATTATTACAGATGACATGAATTACAATAATAAGTTTTGTACAGCCTGCAGCAGCAGCAGCATCATGAGCAAAGCCGGTATCATAGCATAGAAGTTATTAGGTTTACACTATGGCAAGTTGCAGATAACTTATTTCACCCTCAAGGTTATAAAAAGGCTTCTTACATTGCAAACGTGTACCGAAAGGTTTTCTGGCATACTATATCATAGAGCTGGTACCATGTATTTGCTTAATATTTAGAGATATCGAGTATTTTATATCCCTTTATAATATATAGCACTAGCTGATATACCCGGCGTTGCCTGGGATGTAAATACGTAATAGGTAGAATTATTTATAAATCGTGGAACAATAGGTTGAGTATTTGTTGGAAAGGTTGGATAATAATGTTGAAAAGAAAGATGGAAGAAAATGTAATACGATGTTGTATAAAAATGGTTTATTGTAAACACACTACAGTACAATATATATTTTGGTGACATAAGTGATGTAAAAATGTGAGGAGTGTGTCCTGCTAGGGTGTGAGCGTGTGTGAGGCGGCGGGTGGGTGTTCAGTACGGGTGGCGCGTGGGTAGTGAGTGCTGGCTGTGGGTGGGGGTCCTGCTATGGTGTGAGGCGGCGGGTGTGTGGCGAGTGCGAGCGACAGCTGGTCAGTGATGTTGGTGCGTAGGGGCGGGAGGCAGCAGGTGTGTGTCGAGTGTGTGGGGTGGGTGAGAGGCGGTGTGTGTGTGTCGAGTGTGGCGGGGGTTTGTTCAGTGCGTGCGGTGGCTGTGTGGCACAAGGGTGTGAGCGGTGGGCGTGTGAAAGGCAGAAGGGCGGGCGAAAGGCAGAGGCGGGAGGGCATCCGAAAGGCGGTGCAGGAGGGGAGGTGAAGGGGGGGTGAGGGGAGGTGAAGGGGGTGGTGGTGAGGGGAGGTGAAGAGGGGAGGTGGTGAGGGGAGTTGGTGAGGGGAGGTGAAGGGTGCGGGGGAGGTGAAGGGGGGAGGGGAGGTGAAAGGGGGGAGGGGAGGTGAAGGGGGGAGGGGAGGTGAAGGGGGGGGAGGGGAGGTGAAGGGGGAGGTGAAGGGGGGAGGGAAGAGGGGGAGGGAGGTGGAGGAGGGGAAGGGGGAAGGTGGGGAAGGTGGGGGGAGGGGGAAGGGAGGGTGGGGGGAGGGGTGAAGGGGGGTGAGGGTTGGTAAAGGGAGGTGAAGGGGGGTAAAGGGAGGTGAAGGGATGGTAAACGGAGGTGAAGGGACGTGAAGGGAGGTGAAGAGGGGGTAAAGGGAGGTAATGGGGGGTAAAGGGAGGTGAAGGGGGGTAAAGGGAGGGTAAAGGGATGTGACGGGGGGGTAAAGGGAGGTGAATGGGGGGTAAAGGGAGAAGAAGGGGGTAAAGGGAGGTGAAGGGGGGAGGTAGAGGGGGGTAAATGGGGGGAGATAGAGGGGGGAGGTAGAGGGGGGGAGGTAGAGGGGGGGAGGTAGAGGGGGGAGGTGAAGGGGTGAGTGAAGGGGGTGAGGAGAGGTGGAGGGGGTGACAGGAGGTGGAGGGGGGTGACAGGAGGTGGAGGGGGGGGTGATGGGAGGTGAAGGGGGGAGGTGAAGGGGGAGGGGAGAGGGGAGAGGGGAAGTGGAGAATGGTGAGGGGAGGTCAAGGGGGGAGGGGAGGTCAAGGGGGGGAGGGGAGGTCAAGGGGGGGAGGGGAGGTGAAGGGGGGAGGGGAGGTGAAAGGGGGGGAGGTGAGGTGAAGGGGGGGCACCTGCTCCCATGCAGATCTGAGCCGGGAGGCAGCATGCTGTGGCCGCTGCCCCGGCCGGCTGTCTGCTCCCCCGCTTTGTCCCGGGCGCTCGCTCCCGTGCGGCCGCTCCCCCGCTGACTCTAGCGGCCGGGGTGTGAGCTTTGAGGCAATGTGGGAAGGGAGGGCAGAGGCGCCGGGGTTGGAGGCAGCAGGAGGCACACGGGTTTTGCGCTGGGAGGGGAGGCACAGGGGTTTTGCGCTGGGAGGGGAGGCGCAGGGGTTTTGCGCTGGGAGGGGAGGCGCAGTGGTTGGAGGCCCCGGCGGCAGAGGTGTACGCTGGGAGGGGAGACACAGGGGTTTGAGGCAGCGGGAGGCACAGGGGTTTGAGGTGGCGGCAGGGGTGTGCGCTGGGAGGGGAGGCGGCGGTTTAGTTACTTACCTGGGCGGGAGGTGGCGCTGTGTGTGTGTGTGTGTCACTATTAGACCACACCGGCCAATGAGAGGTGTGCGGGGGCGGGCGGGCGGGCCAAGGGAGCCATTTCATTGGCCTGAGGCAGAGTGACAGGCCAAAGGTCCAATGTGATTGCCCCTAGACACAGGGAGACACAGGACGGACAGACAAACACACATACAACGGTTTGAGAAATATATATATAGATTTAATTAATAATTGTACTTCTCCCAGACCACAGACTGTAAAACTGTTTCTAGCTAGGCAGAAGTGATAACTAACAGAAAAGACACAACCATACAGGGCTGTGAGTTCTGGACTTACAGTCTCTCTTTGCTCAAATAATTTTGGGGTATGTCATGTACAGTACGCCCTACCTGTGAGCATGTGAACTGCATACGAGACAAGGGTTAATACTCCTCTCGCAAGCAATCCCAATCTTCACCTCCGCAGAGGTTCCTCAAATGGACAATATCTCCTGTACAGGACAATGGTTAATACACAGGTCTCTCAAATGAGTTAACATCTCCCCTAACCTGACCAATTGTCACGAACAGCACACAAGTGGGCACGTGACTTAGATATGCAACCAGGGTTAATACACACGGCTATTCTAGGCAACTCACCTTTCAACTGTGCAAGGTACCTCGGATGAGCTAATATTAACCCCTTACTCAATTGCAATCATATCTATATGCTTCATCCACCCAGGAAATTCTAATAAGATGTAAAATTCATATTTGCCAGGGCCACAGGTCCCTGTCTATTATAGAAAAAAAACTATACACTTTAATACACAAGAATCCGTTGTAGCAAAATGTGTCCGAAAATGTAAATATGCTCTCCAGAGTGTGCAACAGTTCATTCAGAGCCCAAAGCATTACTTATTAAATGTTTCAATATATATAAAAATACACTGCTTAGATTACAGAAAAAAGGATTACAAGAAGATACAATTACATTAAATGCAGAACAGTTTCTCAAAATAAAAGGATATACCATAAAAGAAAACCCTATACATTACACAAATGTCATATGTTTTCTCCCAGAGATGTCACTGGTGCAGGAATATGAGATATCATGTGATTCATCCAAACACACCTTTGTTGAAATCTCAAAATTGAATACATTTGTAGTCCCCTATCCCCGTGTCTAAGGGAACTATGTGTGCTGGGTATCTGTCTGGCGTACAGGAGGCCTGATCCTCCACCACTGGGAGTTCTTTAGTACACAGTGCCTCCACTTGGGAGGGATCCTGGCGCAGCAGATAACCCCTCCCAGGAACAATACAGGCAGTAAATAAAGGCACACACACAGGTATAACGAACTATATTTACTGACACCGATAACTGCATAACACCATAAACAAACAAGGCGCAACATGCAATACCCACACAATATATATACCCCTGTGAGATCCCCTAAAGTACTGAGGTGCCTTGGGCACCTAACCACCCTATGTCCGCAGAGCCAAACCCACCCAAAGTTTGTGGAGTAGCGCTACCCACTGTGTGTATGACCATTGGTGCACTTGTAGATACCACCCTGGTTTGTCCTGTACCCAGGTACCGCTGAACAACAATGGATCCATCTGATCCCATGACTAGATCTCTATGAAGCCGCTGCTCCTGGTGCGTCCGGTCCACCTCTGAGGGAGCTCCCGTTGGAGGGTATCCCTGTAAATGTCTCTGGTAATATATGCCTGGGCCGCACACAAAGCATGGTGTCCGTCACAAACTGGTAGGGAGTCGGGCCTAGCTGGGATCTATGGGGGGGTCTCTGGCCTAGTTCAGGGGCCACTAGCACCCTGAACAATGCCTTACCCTTTGCTGTCTCTGATCCAACTTGTGTGGTCCTGAACGTGCCAAAAGTATCCTATCTCCTGCTCCGTGGATACCCTGCTCCCATTGGCTAACACTGCTCCACGTGATATACAGCCCCTGGGGCTGCTGGGACTTGTAGTCCCGTGCGGAGCCATCTTCTAAGATGGTCGCCACACTTGGCTGTACTGCGCATGCGTGACATTGACATTGCACATGCTTGAGGAATCAAGATGGCGGCACCCTGTACCGGTGTCCACTGCGGAGCTCCGGCGACCCAATCACCCACGCAGCCCTCCCCCATCCAGCACGGAGGTGAGCAGCGAGCTGGGCAACACATTTCCCAGACTTAAATATTATTTTTCCCCATGGAAACCACATAAGCCCACATAACCCCACCCTGTCGTAAATCAGATGTGAGATTGACGGTTTTACGACAGAGAAACAAAACTTTTACAACCGACATGTGAATTGTGCCTCAGTATATAACCGCACTCATATCTTGACTTCTGTAATACTTACACACGTGAGTCACATCAATACATTCAGGTGCTCATGGCGGACGTGACAAGACTAAACATGACCGTCTTACCCTTAAACCTGAGCGACAAATGAACCTGAGCGACAGTCCCCTCTTACGTGCTAGACCTGACGTGTCTGTAATTATTATATGCTACTCTGTGCATTTGTCAAATAACAAAGCGCTGCCAAGCATGAAACGCGTAGGAGCTTGCCCACTGTGTAGTTTTTCCCTTGCTGCTATGCTATTCACTGAGCAATAAACTTTTTCTATTGCGATCCAGTCTACCTTCCTTTTTTGCTGTGCACCATGTCATCCTTCCCCCATGGAAGGACTTCCGCTTTTCGTTCCTGTCGACGCCGAGTGCACGTGGATTCCAGACCAGTGGTGATCAAGGAGGTCGTGAGTAATACGGACTTGTGCTTCTAACTCCAGGAGATTTCACACAGATACCCTTTAGCCACGGATGGAGGTGTGCTTGTTACTTCACTGTGACTTCATTGCTGCCCCCAAGGTGCTCTGCTTAGGGTATGTGTCTCTCCTTCATAGGAGGTTATGAATAGGGTTGTCTGGGAGCTCAAAAGCTGTGACCCTTAGTGTCAGTAATCTATACAGAGGTAATCACACAGGGGACACAATATGATTGAGATATAATTACTCAAATTCAATAGCACATAAAGAACATATTGATCCCTTGGTGAAGGTTTGACCCATTACTTTGTTTGACACTTTCCTTAGAATATATGTACTCACTGTTAGTCCCCTGTGGTCCTCATGCATGCAACCATGCGTGCAACCATGCGTGCAACCATGTTCAAAGTCCAAGAATTGAAAACTTGTCTTAGGAGGACTGTGCTCTTGCCGTTTATTTTCTGCAGTTTCAATAAATTGATTTTTTATTTGCCACATGGTCTGGTTTTTGTTGCTGTGCACCATACAATATATTTTTTCAATTCATCGGAGGTTAACCTTTTCATGACTGAGAAATGTCAAACCAAATGGAATTGCCTTCACATGCTTTCATGTTTATCCACCATTGGGTAAATGACACATACTGTATGAGATTGTTATATAAGTGCAGTCTAAAGCACTGCAGAATGGATTTGTTCCAGGTCTCTCTCGCACCCTTAGTGGGCCATACAGAATAGACACTCCCAGTTAAGCTCTCTTTGAAGACAAGTTACAAACCCAACATATGGTATTTTTAAAATAAAACTCCAATCACATTAACCCCTGAAGCACCAGATGGATTAAAATACACAATATCTCATGATATTATCATGACAGGGTATAAGAATTTGTGTTCGAAAGTGTAACAGGGTTGATTGAGGACTGTGTTGTAGATGCTGATACTAACGGAGGCTTAAATTCAGATGCGCTACAGAGCAGCCTTTATTGCAGCACACATTCAGTAAACTACAAATAAACGTATGTGGCTGGTGCTACCCCTTCCATGTCCCTGCATAATGGTCTGTCAGAGCTCTAATTCGCATTAGGCATCAGTCCTCCCTAGATTTATAATCAGTCCAGCATAGTTCCCTAAGGCAATCTCTCTCCAGGTTTGAGCCATCAGTGTTGTTCTATCTGCTACTTTATGCCAGTGCAGCTAATAAGCACTCACTGCAGTCCTACTGTGTTGTGCCTGTGCTTCCAACAGCTACACCTGTTAACACCTTCACTACTGCTACAGAGACACACAAGCTAGAGCTGAGAGTTGCAGATTCCTTTTGTTAGTGGGGGTCTTCAAACAGTAGATGCCATTTTATTGTACAGAGCTTTCATATCCGTATAGGAACTTGAAGAGGAAACCTATGTGGCCAACTAAAAGATATAATCACCTATAAAAACCTTACACATTTTTAGCCAGCTTTGTTTACACAACCATAAACCTATAAGATCACTTTATCATTAATAAAAGATTTTAAAAAAATACAGAAAGTGGTGCTGAATATCATATTTGAGGCTTATAAAGCTGTGGGAAGACTTTACAGGAAATTGTAAAAACATATGCGATAATGCTAAAATGTTGACTGTAATTGGAATAATTTGGGACCATAATGCAGTTTTATGCATTGATTATTTTGACTACTTATTTATTGGTTGCCAGCAAATTCCGCAAAATGAGCGTGATACAGAGGAACACGGTGGCGCAGAGGAATAAGGCTACTGATAGAAATTATAAAAAGAAGGAAGGTGTAAGGAGGAAAAGAAATGAAAATAGCAAGTTCATACATAATAATAAAATGGATTTGAATGTAGGTACTTTTCTATATAAGCCAACAGTTGAAAGGGAAGGGAAGTCAAGAGAAAGGAAGTGTCTGTCTTTGTTAACAGTTTCAGACAAACAATATCATTCAGGGGCGACTTCATCCATCGGATAGTGAAATGAAAGCCTGCTTACTCCCTTCCTCTGTTCACTTACAATATGTGGGACAGATATTATTACATAAGTAATGTTCAGTTAAACAGGCTTTCCAATTACTGGACCTTCTGAACATTTATTGTTATATCTTATCTAATAAAAAGGTACTTTAGCTATTTATGGCTTATGGATTATAAATCTTGCATGTGATAAAAATATTATGGGTCAATTCACAGAAAAAAATCTCACAATGAAATTCAATTTGTAGGTGTCACAGAAGTTACTGTCCATGTAATTACTTGACTGTTCTCCTGTAGCAGGTTAGATGGCTTAAAGCAGCAAAACATGGAGCACTGCAAAATGTTTAATATCTGGGTTTTTTTTTAATTACAGGATTGAAGCAGGGGGTTCCGGGGCTGAACTTCGTTAATTTTAGCTCCAGGGACCCCCTGCTTCCAGAGATACTTACAGTACCTCCGCTGGTATCTGCAGCCAGGGAACTTGTGTGACTAAGAAAATGGAGGCTTAAATGTCATGAAACGCGGGGCCAATAGGAAGCCGTGATGTCATCCCTTGCAACCGGTTTCCTATTGGCCTTTGTGACCTGGGCATTTAAACTCCACAGAGATACCGGCATCACCTTCTGTATGCTGCACTACATGTTTTCCTGCTTTAAAAGAATATATTTTCAATTTGCAGAATTATTTTACATACACAGGCATTATGCATTATGTTGTGAGGGGAAAAGAACTTGCAACATTACAACCTTGTATTAGTAGCATTAGACCAATCTATTTAACATGATATTTAGTTGCAAAAATCAAATACCAATAGCCCACAAAAATCAGATGCATTTTCATTACGAATAAAATATACTAGTTTGACCCTGTTACTATCACAAGCTTCAACCAATCCAAATGATTAGAAATAAAGCAATATTGCTCTCGCTATTCACAGAAATTTTCAAGGGCTACAATTTATTGACGAAACATCTAAGAACACCTCGAAGACTATTCATTTAAACAGTATTTAAATGTGCACTTTTACAGGTTTTCTAGGTAAGAAGAAGAGTGTCTCCGAAGCTAAACCCTCTTAATTTTAGTTCCAGGAACCTCTTGCTTCCCGAGATACTTATATCATGTAGATCATACCAGTAGCATCCATGGCAGGGCACAAAGCATGGTGGCTCAAATCTCCCGGGGATTAGAAGTCAATAGGAAACTAATGTGATTTGTTGTGTCCTTCTATGGGCTCATGTGACATGAGACCTTTACACATCAAGCACGTACCGGCATGAGCTTCTGCAATAAGTATCTCGGGAAACAGAGGGTCCCCAGAGGTAAAATGAAGGTGATTCAGCTCTGGAGACCCCTGCTTTTTAAAGCAAATGCTCCTTTAACCATCTTTTTCTAGAATATTTCATCTGATGTAAAATAATGAAAGGAAGTTCATGACTGAAAGGAATAGTGAAGCACTGATATAACACAATGGGTGGTTAATTAAATTCTAAAGAACGAAAAATAATGAAAATTAGCCCCTATGCAAAATAGCATAGTTTCTAGGACACGCTTGTACTTGAAGGTGCAATCTTCTTTATCACATACACAATATGTATAGTGTTGAAGGGACAAATGGTTTCTTATTTTATTTTTCATCAGCCATGGTGTCATTTTTATTTTATTTTCATGTGACTGTTCAAGTATTACTGCATTCATTCCCAAAACCACATTGCAATAACTTTCCCAAGCATTATAAAATGCTCCATAACTTTGTTTTATCATTGAGTTAAAGCTGCAAACCAAGCAATATCCTACATGTGATTTTTTTGTTTGTTTTTTAATAAATCAGTTCTGTACTATGAGAAAATACTTGTAGCATTTTTTTAAACAAATCTAAATGACATTTTTTTAAACAAATCTAAATGACATTTTTTATGTATTATAATGTAACACGCATTTTTTGTTTCTATAGCAACCATTTACAAAGTCACATCCACTTCCTCTCCTGAAACAGGCTCTGGCACACCCCTTTTTGATTCCTGCCCTTGCTCTAGCAGTGTACCAATTGTATTTAATGACTGCCTGGTCACATGATCTCCCCCACAGAACTGCATCTTTGGTCCTCTTCTGCTGCACTGACAGCCATTTAGTGAACCCTCGAGCCGAATCTTCGCCGATCGATCATAGGAGTTCGGATCGATCGGCAACTTAGCTAATCATTGTGTGGATTGTATTGATGCACATATTAAAGGGGGGAATACAGCAGCTTGGACTTCTGCTTTAAAGATCATATTACAGCTGTAAATGTGCTCTGGAATTAGAAAAATGTAGCTGCTTCACTTCAACTATTTATATGTGTCAATTGTTTAAATTAATGGCATATTTAGTGTACCTATAATAATGTGGCTTCTTTCTGGTGCTATTTTGCCCAACAAATACTCAATAATGTATATTGGTACTGCACACTGTATACATTTCTATTAAAACTGAGTGCCTTCTTCACATGGTTCCTGTAACAGGGGAGTAATCCCTGTTCAAGTAATGTGCCTTTAATCTAGCAGTGTGATGGTTAACTGCTGGTAGTCAATTAATAAACACCACCTGCCTGATTTAGATTGCTTACAAAAGCCTGTCTTGTGAGACAGGAAATGAGACTCCTTAGCTCATACCGGAGCTGAACTTGGGAGAGAGCAGAGATTGTCTTTGACTCTCACAACAGTCTTGAGCCCTGCCAGAAGAAACAGCAGAGCTGCTTACAAGACACAGGGAAAACTTCTAAACCTGAATGCTGACACACCCTGAGGGAAGGGATCTGAACCAGGAACAGAGGAGATTATCCCTCCAAGGAACAGATAAGACTTTCATTCTTAAGAGACTTCTTATATCTGCTTATTTCATGCTATATGTTTGGGGCTGGGAGACATGCTTAACTAAGGGAGTTGTGGGTTGCATGGTATTTCACTAGAACTACTCCCAAGTGAATAGAAGCTGTGTTTCCCCCTTGTTTGGATGGTTTCTTAATGTTAAGGAAAAGGCACAATAAAGCCTCGTTATAATTTCACCTTATAAAGTCTCCAATTGTGTACCTCTGTGAACGTCCGTCTACAGTTCCCATTCGAAGAAAACTGCATTGGTAGCTCTGTGACATGGAGTCAATTTAGAATTGGCTAGCAACAGTGGAGTCATAGCACAAATTCATTGCTTGGGTGCAAATGGCCAGTTTGTGAATTGTAAACACAAGACCCAATTTATAGTTGGCAAAAAATAGGCATACAAGACAGTTTGTATCGGGCTTGTTAATATAACTCAACAGGTAGAGCGAAGGCGTGATTATTCTTAATTTATTTAAAGGAACTCAACATGGGCGTACACACGTTAAATAGTATCTGTTTTGTTTTAGCAAACAATTTAGAGTTGTGTTATCGACTGTTCTTAATATAAGACCCCTGCTTAATGAGGTGCCTATAGAGACCAGGCATTAATTAGACTACACTACAAGAACACAGCATTTACAACTTACAATTTATGGAACCACAGCCTTAGCTGCTGCTCTACAGATTTACAACCCGGTAATGCTTGCATAGACAAAGACCCCACAGAAGAAGGGAAAGAATATATAGGCCAAGAGTATTTGGCATGCCTGATGATAAGGTACTCCAGAGGCAGCGCCTAATACCACACATCATGATGCAAATTGTGGAGCTGATCTAGAACCGAAACTACACAATAGAAGGTAACACTCCAATGATCAAACTATTACTTGCAGAGCTTCCTTCTGCTAGACGGATTATTGTCACCCAAAAAGTCAAGTTTGTAAGGTTGTGTGCTGATGCAATTAAGTTCATTCGTTATGCAGGCTTAATTATTGCACACAGATGTACAGTATGATTGCGAAAATTACACATAGCCAATGGCCCTAATCCAAGACCTCACTGTTACAATTTATGACCAGCTGGTAATGATGATGTGGTGCCTACCTCTAATATGGCTAATTCTAGAAATAGCAATGGCACAGGAATTCAATTTTACCGTCACCACTATTTTAACGATTATGTTAAAACTTGAAATTGGGCCATAGAATATGGTTAACTGTGCTCTAGAGCAAGGGTGCACAAACTTTTCCCTCCGCTCCCCCCTGCCTGCTTTCCCCCCCTCTGCTCGCGCCGCCCCTTAACTTGGCTCCGGCGTCAAATGACGCAGCTGGGTCATTTAATTTAAATGCCTTGGGGAAAAGTGCGGGGCCTCTGTAACCGCCATGCCCCCCACCCCTCTGGAAAATCGGGGGTGGGGGGGGCGTGCCCTCCAGTTTGTGCATCCCCTGATCTAGAGTGCTGAAAAACATCCATGCTACTAAGTGGCATACAATGTGGAGTTTAACAGAATACTAGAGGACTTCTCCCCTCAATATCTGACTAGCACCCTCTCTCTCCAGATATAAGATCCATCATAAAACACTCATCTTTAACGAAGCATATGGTTAGCTCCATGGCTGATACTATATATATCATACAGTTCATCGACCTTGACCCCTTGCAGACGCACTTACCAGAACACTCTCCTGCTGTCTCTGTGATCTCTCCCTTCTTACCACTCTTCGTGGCAGGGACTCCTTTTTCCTAATGTTACTTTCATGTTTCAATCAATTATTCCCATTATGTGTTATATTACTATGTCACATGTATTACTGCCTTGAACCTTAATGTACATAGATAGCGCTCTAAAAATACAGATACACATACATACAGTACAAGGAAAATTACTTCTAGAACATTATTTATCAAGCTGAAACTGAACAAATATACTGTACAATGTCTGTTTTACAGTAAACAATTCAAGTAGCTGAAATAAGTATGCTTTGCAACATTGTATCTATTGAAACGGGAACCCTAACAAAATCGGAGGATGTATATATTCTAAAAATGGAGTTGAAGTAACAAATATAGTTGTGCTTCTCTAAAACAGATGCAAATTTGAAATCTACTGGCAGCATGCAAAAGAGCGATCTAATCAAATAAGCGTTACGAAATTAAGCTTGTTAGCATTTAATTAGGTGACTAAATTTAAAACAAAAATGTCGCTTCTTTTGTTGATTGGTAAAATAATTCACAAAACCCTTTTCTTCAGGAACAATACACGGCAGAGTGTGTCAATCCATTGTCTCCTCTACCCGTATCCCACCCTGTTTTTATAATCATGTCAATACAGATAAGGGAAGGGGGGGATAAGGGCTCTGTTGGCTCAATGGGTGGCTCAGTTAAGGACTGCTTGTGCCACCTGTGCTGTATCCTGATAACCTGACCTTGGGTGGCCCTCGAGGGCTGGAGTTGCCCACCACTGACCTAAATGAATGTCTTCAACATGTCACCACAATTTGTACACTTTTGTCCTAAGAGGGACTGCCCCTTCAAGTCACATTGGCTCAACTCGTTTTATTATTTGCAAAATGATGTCAGCTGCCAGGGATTGCACCTTTAAACACAAATTAGCTGTTTAAGGTATAAAAAAAATATCTGTTGAGTAAACAATAAAAATAGCTGCTAAATGTTCCTCTTGAACATGTTGGTATTCTCAGTTCGGGCATAGAGAGGAAACCTTACTGGTTTCTATAGAAACAAGTAGAAGAATCCTATTGCCTGCCTGAAGCAATAGCTTTATCTTGACAACAATCACTCATCTCTTATGTTCCCAGCCAGTAGCTAAGAAAAAGAAGTGAATCCAAAAAAACACCTGGTGCCTTTTCACAGAAGTGGCCTTTGATTTCTTAAAACAAACAAAACACTGGCAAATTGATGTAACAAATTATTTGCGAAAATTCCATATATCGGCGTTGTAGACGGTAAAACTCATTAAGTGCATTTTTGGCAAATATTAATTGGAATTTCTTGATATTTCTATTGATAAACTCATTAAAGACACCTATTCTTCAGAACTTGTCATATCAAAATACCTTCCTTTTTAAATACTGAATTTTTCATGTCAAAAAGAACATTTAATCGCCTTTTCCTCAGTACTCAAAGAATGTAGTTAATGACTTTTACCGGGGCTATTATAGCGTGAGGTCTACGGAAAATTTACACTATAGCGTGAGGTCTACCAGGAAACTACAATATTAAAACAAAATTATTACTTTATTTTAGTTGAATCATATGTTGTTAAGGTATGTTTTTTTTAGGGTAAGGGCTTAGGGTAGGGGTTTTAAGGGTAAGGGCATTTTAGGGTAGGGATTTTTTAGGGTAAGGGCTTAGGGTAGGGGGTTTTAGGGTAAGGGCATGTTAGGGTAGGGACTTTTAGGGTAAGGGCATTTTGGGTAGGGATTTTTTAGGGTAAGGGCTTAGGGTAGGGGTTTTAGGGTAAGGGATTAGGGTAGGGGGTTTTAGGGTATGGGCATTTTAGGGTAGGGGCTTTTAGGGTAAGGGCATTTTGGGTAATGGCTTAGGGTAGGGGGTTTTATGGTAAGAGTTTAGGTTAGGGGGTTTTAGGGTAAGGACATTTTAGGGTAAAGGCTTAGGGTTGGGGTTTTTAGGGTAAGGGCTTAGGGTAGGGGCCATCTACTGTGCTTACAGCTACTCCAGCTGAATCAGAGCTTCACCTAGTTTAGACTGCACCCACAGTTTTGTAGACCATATATATCCAGGTAGACCTCACACTATAGTAGCACCCTTTTACCTCTACAAAGATGATATGCTCTTCTTTGCTTGTCTAGGTGTACTGAGGCACATTAATCTCCTCACATTTCATCATTCTGCAAAAATTCGACTCGGGAAGGCCAGATTACACAGCATACACTGGCGACACACTTTATTCGAGCTCGGCTAGTCCCACGAATTCGGGTATACTCGGGTGTATTGAGGTTTGTGACTGTTTTCTGCCCGAGTGCATTGCGTTATTTTCCAGGCAGGGATTGAAGCATTTTATTCCCGCTGGCTGCAATACTGCACAGTATATATATATATATACTGCATTACAATTCATGAATTTATGCCATCTGGTAGACACGCGAAGCATTGCAGCCTATTAAATCCTAATCATTATCATTTAACAGATCAGCCGCCCGTCAGCCAGGCATGAACCATGGCTGGGAAGGCAAACGCAACGGGGCTTGTCTGAGGTGAGGAGCGGCGCATTCCAGGTATCTGCCAGGTACATACTGGGTATTTGCTCGAATAAAGTGTGTCGCAGCAGTATGCAAAACTTCAGTATCTACCATTACACCTGTAGGTCAAGTTATATTCCCGAGTGTACAACTGTTTGCTGTGGTCCTGCTTCTTCTGCAAACTGCAATCACAGGGATTGCTGGCAATAAAGCATTGTTTGCAGTGACTGGGAAATATTCATTGGGCGCCATATACATGTCAACTTGACTTGCTTTGGATAGATCTATAGCAGTTTTCTCTGCAATAATCACAATGAAATAGGCTGAAACCAGTAGATCATTTATATTGGGCTAATAAAAAAAACTACTGAAAAATAGTAATATTTCCACACAGTCATTAACTTGTAGGATGCTCTTATGATGTACCCTGTAAGTTATGCGATCTGACGCGACAGTGGCCCTTCTGAGCAAAATTGTTTAAGACCACCTTTGTTGCAGGAAATACAGTAGTTACAAGTGGTTCAGTTTTGTGGAAACTGAGCCTAGAATAAATCAGATCTTGCATGTGATTTATATACATCTTGATTTTGCAAATGTACGGCATGAATAGTGTGACAGGCATCAATGGCGCATAAAGGATAACGGAAGTATTGATGAGTCATAAATTAAAGTATTTAACCTTTCTTCCCTGAATTGGAATTAGTACATAAAAGATTACCCACTGAGGAAAGTGGCAGGGTAGGAGAAGGGGAAGGGTGAGGGGAACAAGAAGTGGATTTTAAAACCAAGGCATGGGGGAAATAACAGGTAAGGGGCAGATTTCCAGGCACAAGAATTTGGAAGAAGCTGTGCCTCCTTAAACTATCAAAGGTTTTAATAGTTTAATTGTGCAGATTGTAGTGAGTACTTCACAGCTTCCACAGTCTTACAATGTTGTTCCTGTTGACAACAGTTCTCTAAAATGCTGTCTAATATAACTTAATATACTTTCATACCTATGAAGAAAATTACTTTGGCACATAACCAAGCTTGCTTCGATTTTAGTAAGAGAAGCAGACACCAGTAAATAAGGAAAATCATTGTCCATCATTGCTCTACACACCGCGTCTAGTGCTGTGTGAGGTCGAAAAAAAGACTGGTGTTTACAAAGTCAGTAGGTTTCTTAATACATTCTGTTCAACAAGCAAAGAGAACTACTAAAAAACCTTAAAGCCCCCTAAAAGCAAGAGTATATTGATTTAATTATTTATTTATTTATAAAATATTTTACCAGGAAGTAATACATTGAGAGTTACCTCTCGTTTTCAAGTATGTCCTGGGCACAGAGTTAAGACAAATAATATATGTTTACAAATACAGTTACATAATGAGCAGGGTATACATTAAATACAAGTGGCAGTTCCTGTGGAGATTTGCAGTCGGAGGGAGCGGGTCTTCACTCTTCACTTCCCTCATTCAAACGGGGTATGTACTCAGACTGGTCCGGATCCTTTCTGTAGTGCTAATGTGATTTAGATTTTACCCGGTGCCATCCCCTGATCGTACCAGTTATTTTAACACATTTTACTTTCATTTCATTGGACCTTGGTTGTCCACTGTCTGATTATCCTTTTCCTTATTAATAAAGTTTACTATTCCTTAGTGCGCCAACTTGTCACTTGTTTTTCTTATTATATACAAGACATTGCATGCACAGTTAAAGATAATTTATATTATGGGCGTATGAAACAGTTACAGACCAGATTAAAATGTGTGACAGCCTTAGATTTGAAAGAACTTAGACTGGTGGTGGATGTAAGAGCCTCTGGTAGGTTGTTCCAGTTTTGGGGTGCACGGTAAGAGAAGGAGGAGTGGCCGGATACTTTGTTGAGCCTTGGGACCATGAACAGTCTTTTGGAGTCTGATCTCAGGTGATAGGTGCTGCATGTGGTAGGGGTGAGGAGCTTGATCAGGTAGCTGGGTAGCTTGCCCATAAAGAATTTGAAGGCAAGACAGGAAAGGTGAACTTTGCGCCTAGACTCGAGTGATGACCAATCTAGTTCTTTGAGCATTTCGTAGTGATGTGTGTTATAGTTGCATTGGAGAACAAAACGACAAATTGAATTGTAGAGGGTGTCAAGTTTGCTAAGGTGGGTTTGAGGTTCTGAGCATATACTGTACTATGTCTCCATAGTCAATAATTGGCATTAGCATCTGCTGTGCGATACGTTTTCTGACCAGGAGACTTAGGGAGGATTTGTTCCTGTGAAGTACCCCTAGTTTGGCATAGGTCTTGGTTGTCAGGGTATCAATGTGCATCCCAATGTTAAGTGGGAGTCAAACCATATGCCCAGGTATTTAAAACAAGTAACAGGAGTTAGGGTGGTGTTAGTGTTGGTTCTAATCTGGAGCTCAGTCGCTGGAACCTTTAAAAGTTTAGTCTTGGTCCCAAACACCATTGTTACAGTCTTGTCAGTGTTTAAAAACAGTTTGTTTTGGGAAATCCAGTTTTCGAGTCTGAAAAAGTCAGACTGAAGTATGTGTTGAAGGTCAGAGAGGCTATGGCTGTGTGCATATAGGATTGTGTCATCTGCATACATGTGTATTGAGGCTTCCTGACAAGCTGTGGGAAGATTATTGATGAACACTGAGAAGAGTAGGGGCCCCAGAACAGAGCCTTGCGGGACACCACAGGTGATATCCAGGGGGTTAGAGTTTAGAGCCAGAGATGGACACATGTTGGGATCTACCTGATAGGTAGGACTGAAACCAGCTTAAAGCATGCTTCCCTATTCCAGAGCTCTGGAGTTTGTTGAGCAGGATAGCATGATCAACAGTATCAAAAGCCTTTGCAAAATCTAGGAATACTGCTCCAGTGAGTTGACCTCGTTCCATTCCACACTGGATTTCATTGCAAACTTTTAGCAGGGTAGTTACGGTAGAGTGTTTGGGGCGAAAGCCAGATTGGAATTGGCTAGGGAAATTTGTCTTGTTATAGTAATCGCTTAATTGGGAGTGGACACATTTTTCCATGACTTTGGATAGGATTGGGAGAAGGGAGATTGGCCTGTAGTTTGAAACAGTGTTTTTGTCCCCACTTTTGAAGATTGGGACAACTCTGGCAGCTTTCCAGGTCTTAGGAATATGGCCTGCAGACAGGATAGTGTTGACTATGGAAGCAATTGGTTTGGCAATTGCTGGGACACCAAGTCTTAGGAACCTAGATTGTAGTAAGTCAGGTCCACATTGGCTGCTTAGTTTTAATTTGAGAAGCGCTTGTGTAATCTCCTCTTCGGATACTAGGCCAAATTTAAAATTGTGGGCAGTGTTGGGAGAGGGTGGGGCTATAGGGGTACTTCAGAACATCCAGGGGGAGCATATAATGGGTTGAGAAAACAAAACAAGATACACAAATATAAGGCTGCAGCCGTGACGTCAGAGGATCAGACGGGCGCACAGAGGGAGGCTCCGATCGTGGATACAGTGCCGTGGCATTCAGCCTGATGACCCAGGGAGGCGGTGAGCTGCTCGGGACAACTCCTACTCACAATTTGTGACCAATGTTTTTATTATATTAGCACATTGTAAGTGCGCATTTTTTACCCATTCATTTTTTATAAAGTTTATATTATTGATCGCACTATGTAGTTTTCTCTCTCTTTATACATGCGGTTTATGCTGACGGAGTATCGATAAGGGGTCCGGTGCCTTTATACCATCAAGGGTGGCAACCCTATTTGCCAACTGCTTATATATACACTTTAGTCCTGTGAGTAGTACAGCTATATGAGCCAAGACACTGCCACATTTATTCACTGATTGCATTACGTCTGCACTTATATTTGTGTATCTTGTTTTGTTTTCTCAACCCATTATATGCTCCCCCTGGATGTTCTGAGATACTTCTAAACTCTGGAACCCGTGAAACAGGTCCCACCAGTGAGGTTTGAGCTGTGGGGTTTTTTGGTCATCACTTATATTTATTTTATCATTTACACCATTATTATTATTTATTCACTTCATATATAGCTGTTCGCGCCTTTTTGTTCACCTATTTACACAAGTACTGGCTATAGGGGTACTCCCAGGATGAGATTTAGGTTTGTGGTTTGGGTTGCGTTTCACTAATAAGTTAGTAGCATACCCCACAAAGTAATCATTGAATGCATTTGCAATGTCGGTGGGGTTTGTCAGAGTAATATCGCCCTTAGTGATATTACTTGGGTGTTGATGGTTAGAAGGCTGGAATATGTTGTTGATAACCTTCCAGAAGTTAGCTGGGTTTGATGTGTTCTGGAGGAGATTGTCAGAGTAATATTGTGCTTTTGCATGCCTTGTTTGCCTTGTGCACATGTTCCGCAGTCATCTGTAGTGATAGAGATCCTTGGTAGTGCCAGTTATTTTGTGGCTTTTCCACAAGGCATCCCTGAACTGGTAGAGTGCTATAAGGTCAGGTGTAACCCATGGAAGGTGGGCACCCCGTACCCTTATTCTGCGAAGTGGAGCATGGGTATCACAGAGTTTTAAGAACTTGGATTGGAAATAGTCGAGCGCAGAATCAGGGTCAGGAATTAAATCGATTCTGTGCCAAGGGCAGTTGGTAAGGTCAGCCAGGAACTGTTGTGGGTTAAAGTTTCTAAATGTTCTAGTGAGGAGAACTTTAGGGCTTGATTGGGGCGGTTTAATTTTCCTTACACAGTACACTATTGCATGGTCACTGAAAATGTCAGGAAGGATGCCAGAGGATTGGATTCTGCTGGGATTTGAGGAGAGAATTCAGTCAAGCAAGGAATGGTTGTGCGATTTCAGGTTTGTTCGTGTGGGTTGGGAAATGAGTTGAGATAGGTTAAGCGACTTGATTTGTGTCTGGATTTTGTGGTTTTTAGGGTCAAGCCAATTGAAGTTGAAATCCCCAAGAACTAGCAGCTCACTCTTCTCATTCAGAGAGGAAGTGGAGCCAAGAAACTGGGTGATATCAGTCAGAGATTGTAGGGGGGCTTTAGGGGGGCGGTAGATGCCAGCTAGCAAGATGGGCTTAGAAAAAGTGAGGCATATTCTGCCAACTAGGATTTCAAAAGAGGTTGGTCTTGGGGGGCAATTTAACAGTGTAAATTGTAATGTGTCTGCAATATAAAATAACACCCCTCCTTCTCTCTTTGACCTATCTCTTGTAGAAATGGAGTATCCCTGAATGGCAATATGTGCATCAGGGGTTTTAGGGGTTAGCCATGTTTCTGTAAGAACAATGGCTTTTGGTTTATGCATAAGGCACCATGCTCTTAGTTCATCCAGTTTGGGCAGCAGACTCCGGATATTTATATGGGCAACAGATAGCCCTTTTTGGAATTTGAAGGGGGTATTCTCAGGGGTATGGGACAGAGTTGAAGTGGGAGGACCTGGGTAAGGTTCAATATCACCTGCTAAAGAGAGTAATAGTATGAGTAGAAATTTGAGTAGTTGTTTGCAAGTTGTTACTTTATGATGTTTGCCATTTGAGTGTGCGGTGGTTGGTGTGCTGGTTTTCAGGGTTCTCCACCAACATTCAGTAGATAGTGCAAGGCTTTTGAGTAATCCAGGGTGTATGGTGATGTTGGGTGTGGGCCAGGAGGAAGGCGTTTGTAGTGGATAGAGAGAATAACATTTCAATGAGGCCATGAGAAAGAACAAAGTGGAGGTAAAAAGCAGGTTCATTATGCCAGAGGTAGGTAATGCTGCATGGAGCTGTTGTGAGCCAAGTGTGTGTGTGCGCAGACTAAACAGCAGGGATCATAGTGTGATCAGAATAGCTCACCGTTTGTTGCCATGTGTAGTAGAGTTTGCAGAAGGATGCAGATATACTAAAAACAGCTATATCTAGGATTCAATATCAGAGCCGAGTAAATGAGTACTTCAGTATTAGGTATCTTTTTTTATTTGGACTAACAATTGATATTAGAAGACAAGCTTTCGAGAGTTCTCTCTCTTCCTCAGGTCAGCACAATACTGATTTACAGAGATTCCATTAGTTTAACACATGTAAAAAAAATAGATAATCTAAGGCAGGAGATGTGGATAATTTATGGCAAAGGGGATGGTAAATAAACAGATAGGGCAATAAATGGATGAAAGAGAGTGAGAAATGTTGAGAGCATGAGCATGTAAGGCCATATATCCATCAGCAGTGGTTGGGGGTGCAGCGGAGAGGGGGGGCGGGGGGGCATTATAATTTTGAGTTCAAATGTTTTCTGTTCTTGATTGGTTTTAAACATTCCTAGAGGATTTAAATTTGTAATCTCCTGAAGAATTATTCTAGGTCGCAGTATATATGAACTTGATCCAGTTCAGTGGTAGGACGAAATGTTTGTCTCTTAGAGCAAAGGTGCGCAAACTGGGTGGAGGGCGCAATATTTAATTGTCGGGGAACGCGCTCAAAGCCTCTGTAAATTCCCATACCTTGTCTCCACCATGCCAAAGCAGCGTCAAATGATGCCACAGGGTCACATGATGTTTTGTTGCCATGGCAACTCAACGTCCCATGACAATGTGACATGAGAAACACTGGAGACAAGGTAAGGGGGGGCGGGGGGGAGCGAGCATGGGGGTAAACCAGGCAGGGGGGCGCAGTCAAAAAAGTTTGTGTACCCGTGCTTTAGAAAGAACTGAAATCAAATGGGTTGGTTGTGTATTGGTGCATACTACATATTTTAATATAAATTTTAAGACTAGTGTAGATGAGCAGGAGGTCTCCGGAGAAGAACCTTGTTGATTTCATGTTCTGGGACCCCCTGCATCCCGAGAAACAGGCCTGTATCTCCTATGCATGTAAATGTCCCGCATCATGTGACCAGGACATTTAAATGCATAGGAGATACCGGTACCCCATAACGGGGCCTGTATCTCGGGAAGCAGGGGGTCCCCGGACCTGAAATCAACACATTTCTGCTCCGGAGACCCCCTGCTCACGTACACTAGTAATAAAATTTAAATTCAAAATAATTAATTTACGCCAAGATTTGCGCAGGGAGAGGTGGCTATCTCTCTCTGCAGCAGAATCAACTTGCTTGATGAACCCTTTTCAGAGAGTCGAGCATCTCGTCGCCGGCTTCTCGCCATTTTTGCAAATGTTGCAATCACTTTCTGCATACCGTGATAGCAACGCTGTCAAAAATGGCGATTTAAAAACCCTGGCGATTTTTTCTATCGGACTTTACTGCATGAGGCCCTTAGTCTTCCCTATTCTATATTAAGATATTGGCATTTGAGATGGCATTTGAGAAAATGCAGCTCTTTGTATCCTTTTTTAGAGTGAAGGTCAATTACTACTTGTTAGAGTTAATTATATGCCACGCATGGAGATGTCATTATGATTTTCAGGCATGAACACAGATGAGATTAATTAAATGATTTACTACTAAGGGCAGGTCAAGTATCATAACCTGAAAGGAAAGATGCAATTATTGAAAGCATTATTACTTTTTTTTGTGTTGTAGTAATGGGCATTCTGAATTTCACCCTGAAATGAGTAGTCATACAACTGGAATTAAGCATTAACAATTAGAAGGCACATTCACGGGTTGCGCGCGTGACGCCGCAGCGGATGCACGCGAGCTAGAGGAAATCCGTGCACTCCGCCAACAAATAGCAAAATAACCCCCCGATCGCACTCCTGACTAGCCCCGTGAGACCCCGCGCCGGCCAGGGGAACCCCCAGAGATGACGTCACGGAAGAGCCCGAAGCCGGGGCACCCGATCTCTCCCGCTACAGCCATGGACAGCCGGCGGTAGCAGAGAGAAGAAAGGCTAAAGATGGAGCTGCCGAGTTAAGCGTACGGGAGCGTACGGCCACAATAAGAGCTAAGGAAGGTGAGAGATAAACTGCAGGGACTGAAGGGGACAGAAAGGCCACCCTTAGAAATTCAGCCGAGAGGGCCACGGCAGGGGAAGAGGCAGCGGGGAGAGCTGCTTGTGACAGTGAGCAGAGTATGGCAGAAGGAGGCACAGTAATCACCAAACAGGACCTCCAGAACATGTTGAAAGAAATGTAAGCGGGCTTTCAATAAACACTGGATAGAGCAGTAAAAGAATGTAAAGCAGAAGTTTCTTTATTGGCTAAAGAACTACGGAACTTGAAAATAAAATGGAAATGTCTTTACAAAATCAGATAAATACTGACAACAAGATCCTGAGTCTCAATGAAGAGATAAGAGCTATGAGGGATGGTATCGACGATCTAGAAAACAGGGAGCGAAGGCAGAATTTATGAATCTGCGATGTCCCTGAGTTGGTCTCCACAGAAGCCCTCCAGCCAAACCTCAACAGACTGTTCACGTCAATCGACCCCCGTTACAAGACAGTGAACTCCTTATGGATAGAACTCACAAAGCCCAGGGACCGAGATTCGAAAACCCCAAAAGAAGTAGAGACGTAGTCATAAGACTCCACCAATATGCAACCAAAGAAAGAATTATAAAAGGCTGCTGAAAAAGCGGCTCAATTGAATTTATCTACTCCTTCCTGCTACCGGGGATATATCTCCTAATACTGGACCAAGCCATATACAGAGCTGTTCTCATCCTCGCCTCCCTGCAATCTCTTCCCTTGCTAACGGTGTTAACCTATCTGATTGATCTAATACTGTGATTAACCTTAAAACTTACCGCACAAATCACAAATCCCAATAGCCTGCACTCATGGTTATTGTCCCACACCCACAGTCACTGAGGCAAAGAACTGCCAGCCACTGCACTAATTCCCAAACCGGCAGTCTCTGTAAGTCTCCCAACACTTCGATTGTAAGCTCTTCGGGGCAGGGATTTCCTTTCCTATTCTCTGATTTTGCTGCACTTATTGAATTATTATATTTCCCTGTACTGTATTCTTTGTGAAGTGCTGAGTATACTTTTGGCGCTATATAAATAAAGATATACATACTGTACATGTAAAGATAGCTCCACATTATACTTAGAAAATGATCATCTATTTGTGCCATTATAGCAACATTTACTTTATCTTTTCATGCTTATTTTGCAAACTGAATTTTCTAAGCTAACCAACACCAATATGTTTCCTTGGGCCTGGACTGAAGACTTTACTTGGGTTCAGGCAAACCTGTAAGGTACTGTAAGCCATGGCCTAATTCAGTGCCGGAGGGGAAGACACTGCAATGTAGTGAATATCATCACAAACAATGTTTTTATATGCCAAATTTGGACACAGCAATAGTATTAACCTTTAGTGAATCTAGCCCAAACTATCTTCCTTGACCAAATATAATCATGCTTAAAGGGGCCGTTCCTCATAAAACCAAAGTGAACTAATGCCAGTGGCATGTTCAATGAGTTAAATCTGGGCTATTGATGCCTGTCTTACCCGAATCTGACACCTACTGTAGTTGTATTTTTTAAATATATTTTTTGTATGTAAACATACTTGTTTCCATTCTGAAGCCCTAACGAAATAACAAAAATAAAAAAGGAAAGCATTGTTGTGGTATTAGCTATTTTTTTTAGAGAACGCAATTAGACTTAAATTATTTTCAAAAGGTTGTTTTCTGACCGGCTATGTGCAATTTTACTCAAATTTGTGGCTGCTTTCGTTTCATAGGAAATGAAGCACAATTTATTTTCCATTGAGGCCTCCGATGTTGTCAAGAAAGTGTATCCTCTTCTATTATCCTTCTTTGCCCTTATCAAAGAGCCAATAAATGTTAGGGTGGGGGGGGGGAATAAGGGGTTTTACCTGTTTTGTTAAACACAGTGACATCAAGCAAAAAGCTAGTTAACAAACTAGGAAAAAAGGGATTGATAGCGACCGCAGACCCGGGAAAAAGGAACTCACCAGCTAATGAAAAAATGAAAAAAAACTATTCATTACATACTAAAAACACTAGACACAATACAAAAACAGACATAAAATCTCCTCCCACACGTTTAACACCAACAAGGCGCTTTCTCAAGGAGTTTTCCTTCTTGGCATTTTCTCACATGATTGGAGAGACACATACGGGTTCTATGGATTCTATTAATGCGCCAGATGATTGAGCGCACAGCCAGTCAATGGGGGGGAGGCGGTGAACAGCACGGAGCATATGTGGCTCCTCACCGATTTTCAACAAGAGGTACCGGTTGAGATTTGCGATTCCAGCTACAACAAAGGGGTAACATCTTTGCCCTTTTATGACTAGCTCAGTTAGTCCTTTATAAAACCTTTTGATGTACAGTACTCTCTTCTCTCCTCCAAACAAGGCGATCATAGTACTGGATACCTTTTTGTATTTATCCCGGTTTCTTGTTTTACCCCATTATATTGAGATATACCAGAGACACTTTATAGTGCTCTTCCTGGAGCTCATACTTCCTAACAAATAATTTTGAAGCACTTGCAGGTACTTATACGTTATCTGATAGCATAGGAATAATCACAAAGGGTTAACACCTTAAACTGGTCACCATAATTAGTACACCTTAGTGGATCTAAGAGTGGCGGCGCCTTTAGGTAACTTAAAAAAAAAAAATTAATAGCGGACCGGATTGCTGCTTTTTAGCCTGCAAACCAGACAAGAGCCTCACCACTCTGCTATTCTGGGATGGCAGGAAGAATCATATATTTTTGCCAGAAGCATCTATCCATTTAAGTAGAGTTTTGTAATTATAAATCATATCTTTTAGCTGACCAGCGTACTTCATAGATTAAATTTCAGCTACAAAAAACTATGTTGGTTTGCTAAAGGGTATCACAACGTACAACACATCTGTGTTTCTACCTGGACTTCTAAAAATACATATTTAATTACAAAAAAATAAAAATAAACCTTATATTATTTGGAAGAACAAAGAAGCTCACAGCTCTTCTCTCATGGGGAACCTGGTTAATGTTTCTGCAGGGGTAGTTTCTCCTCCTAAATACATATTCTGGTGAGCTTTACAAGATGATAAAAGATCTTTGAGTGGTTAAGGATCCACTAGACCAGGAGTGGCCAACTCCAGTCATCAAGGGCCACCAACAGATCAGGATTCAAGGACATCCCTGTTTCAGCGCAGGTAGCTACATCAGTGGCTCAGTCAATAACTGAACCATTTGTGCTGAAGCAGGGATACCCTTAAAACCTGACCTGTTCATGGCTCTTGAGGACTGAAATTGGCCATCCTTGCACTAAACAGAAAAGCTGACAGCTCAGGATACCCCTGTCATGCTATTTCTATATATCTTACTATGTTAACAGGAGCTCCATTCTGAGATCTTCAATAGCTGGTGAAGTTGGCTCATTTTCTGGTGACGGCTCCAGAGAGAGCACCACCGAAGCGTCATATTCTACATACAGTACATAAAGAAGTGATGAAGTATGTTAAAACTGAATTGTTACTTATCAAATTCAGATGACAAGACATAGAAATGAGCAACTACAGAGAATCCAAATGTCTCATTTTCACAAGGTGACATTACCAGAGTAAATGTTATTTCCTGTTATATTGTATTTGTATGTACTGTCACATTGGTTTAGCTCCATTTATTTTTTTATTGAAAATAATCTTTTTAAATCAGAATTTCAAAATAAAGTACCAACATGTAATATGGAATCAAAGAATAAAAAAGAACAAACAGAAATATGAGAAGGTACGTGGAGGAGAACGAGGAGCATTTTTAACTAATTGCAGTGGCATATTTAAGGGTCATATCTGGGTGATTGATACCCTTTCACCCAAAGTATTTTTTCTTTATTTGTTAAAGTTAGACTTGGGAGGGGTTTTATTTCCATGTGTGGGATGCCACTGTGTGTTTAGCAAGTGATTGTACAGCCAGAGCCGCATGCTCCGACCCCTCCCCGCCCCCGCTCGCCTCTTCTAATTAATCGTCTCTGAAAATGACAGAGGTGATACAGGTAAGGAAAACACTTGATTGATAAACCATTCCCCATTTAGAGGCAAATAAGAAATTCAACTAGCCGAATGTGGGATTGCATCTTTAAGAACACGATCAATCTGGACAGCAGCATAATGTAACCAAAAAATCTACCCCCAGTTTGCGAACCTTTGTATTAGAAGATAATATAGGGAACCCTTAAAAGTTCTATAACCTTTAAAGGAAGAAGGGGGTATCCGATGAAGTATAACATTACAGACAAAAATAAAGCTTTCTTACACTGCTGAGTACTGCTGTACTCATTTATTCTGCACTATCGCAACTGGACTGACACTATTATTCATGTATTACATTATTATAATTACCTTCTATATAATTCACTCTTAGCACACTTTTTGCACATTACATCTTTTATAATTAACGTACTAGCGCTACTATTTGTTTTTGTATATGTGTATATATATATATATATATATATATATATATATATATATATATATATATATATATATCAGAAATAGCAGTGTTAATCCAGTTGCGATAGTACAGATTAAATGAGTACTTCAGTATTAGGTGATACCTTTTATTATCTGCCTTTCACCATTATAACGTAGCATACAGTGCTTCCACTGTCGCAAGGTATTCTGGGAAATGACATGCAAATGAGCACACACAGTGCCACCTTTTGCCTAAAATCCAATTTTTACATGGAACCCCTATAAGCAAATGCTTGCTTGCTTTGTTCACAAAGTGTTTATGCACAGCATGGGATTAGATGCAAAGCCAATGAAACCACTCACAGATAGCTGTTTTGACCTTTTATATATATATATATATTTTTTGTAATAACATGAAGCCAATCAGCTAGAGCGGCTGACGGGCTGGACAACATCAGAATCTGGCTGCTGCTCCCCAGCTGTAACCCACCCCCGCACTGGTCAGTACCGGAAGTTGAAATCAGGCCCAATTTCTGCATTCACCCATACAAAATCAAAAAAGGTCCAACGTTTCGGCTGGAACATTCAGCCTGACATTGGATCTTCATGGCTCATTAAATATCTTTTGATTTTTTTAGACCGTTGTGCCTGTTTAACCCTTTTAAGTATGGAGCACCAGCCTTTCTATGATCAACCACCAGCAATGGTTTCTATGATCTTTTCTGACTGGGTGACTGCAAAATCCTCTCCATCAGTCCTTCCTATACACACTTCCCAAATTATAAGAGAGTGCGCACTCAGAAACTATGAAGGCAAGGTGCTTTGATGCAGAAAAATGACACAAAGGCACGTCTCTACTTCCTCTCACCACAAACACATTTTATGTATCACTGTACCTCAAAGAATGAATTAAGCGATTATTACAGTTGTTCTCTATCTACAGCCATATTCGGCTGAAACCAGCATTTGTTTGTGTGTTCCTGATGCATCAGAGGATGATTGCGTGGTGCTACTCTTTGTTTCAGAGAAAGTGAAATCTGGAGGTGCTTGCCACGTCTGCATGGGAGGCTGCCAGAGACTAGGCATGTACAGTATGCATAGTGAAGACCAGCACCCGTACGTGGACATTTCAAGTGAGATTTATAAAGAAAATCAGCATTTGACTTGAATGGGAGTTAACACCGGGGTGAGATAACCCATATCAGCACTCGATGCATGTGCCTCTTAGTCCATTTCGGTTCTCTTGTTAAATCAAATTTCCCAACACTAGTCCAAACAATAATCTATTTTATATGGAAAAGTGCTGAGAACAATATTTACAGTGTCAAAAATGAAATGCTAATAATAATGTTTAATGAATGCTTTTAAACACCTATAGTAATTTCTCCATTCTAAAATGATTGTTTTTATGTTATTTGAAAAAACTGTATTAAAATGCCAACAAAGCAAACATTAGGAACCACTCTTATCTGCTCCTCAAACAATAGTGTACAAGCATACCCAAAAGCAGGCAGGGAAAACTATTAAATACTGATGTTGTATCTTCGTAAACACATTTTTAACTCATTGCAGATAAAAACTTAACACAGACAACAGCATAAATATTTCAAGCTATGAAACCTGTTTTTCCCCATGAAGATTAATAAAAGAATATTTTCATGAAGATAAAACATAAATAAATAGTTCTGTAGGTCCGCTCTCATGTATGCTCCGCTTCAGTGTTGTAACGACATTACTTTGATTGGATTAGGCATTTATTTATTAAACTGTGATGATGGTGCCAATTCGGGTACCTGCTATTTAGGGTCGGCCTCCCCCACCAGGAAGAGGCTGAGCATAAACTTATTGGGACGCTGTGCTGGTCACAAGCACTCTGCCTTGCCTTTTTCTGTTTTTGACTCTGCTGACTTCTCCTACCCTTGACCCGGCTAGTGACCCCTACGATCCATACCTCTCTAATCCTCGACCTCGGCTAAGTGACCCCTATGATCTGCACCTCTCCAGCCCTGACCCGGCTACCCATGACTACGAAACTCACAATCTGGATGCGACACCAGGTCGCTGTATCCAATCCCCACCTCGGCCTTGCGGTATTGTCCTGTTTGCGGCGAGCCCCCCTTACATCTCTTTAGTGCCTCTATTGTTCAAGGTATACAGATGGGGGGAGGGGGAAGGGGACAGAAACCTCTGCTCAGCTAATAGTCAGTTTAAATGAGTGAATGAGTATTGGTGCTGTGCTGAGAATTGTTATAACGAATACACAAAAGAAAAAGGACTCAGCTGGTAGCACTCTATGGGCCTTATTCAGAGAGGGTTGATAAAAAAAAATCGCCAGGGAATTTAAAATGACTGTTTTTTGGGCGTTGCTATCACAGTATTCAGAAAGGCTCGATTACCAGTGATAGCAAAATGCCCAAAACGGGTGAGTTGCTGCCAGCAACAGCATCGAGCCTCTGAAAAGGCCTAAACCGGCGATTCATTTCTGCTGCAGAGAGAGCTGCTCTGAGAGAGCCGCCTCTCCCAGCGGAAATGTCGCCTGAAAATTATTTATTTAAATATACATTTCTTTAATAGTGGAGAGGTGCAGGGGGTCTCCGGAGCTGAACCACGTTGGTTTTATGTCCGGGGACCCCCTGCTTCCCAAGATACAGGCACCTTTATGGGGTGCCGGTATCTCCTATGCATGGAGATAGCCCGATCACGTGACGCGGGACATTTCCTTGCATAGGAGATACCGGCACCCCATAAAGGTGCCTGTATCTCGGGAAGCAGGGTGTCCCCGGACATAAAACCAACGTGGTTCAGCTCCGGAGACCCCCTGCACATCTACACTATTAAAGAAATGTATATCAATAATATTTTAATAAACATCAATATACGCCACCCCCCCCCCCCCCTCAGCCCAAACCAATACAGTACAGTAATGGGCAAAAAAACTATTATCCAGATATGGATAATAGATTATTTGCCCATTATTAATCACTGCATTAGCATACAAAAATAAAGTAAATAAATACAGTTATACTTACCACAACAGCAGGTCCGTCTGTCCTCCGTAGCAAGAAAGCATATATACATAAGAAAGACATTCTAATGGCCCCTAACCCCTTAATCACCTTAGCGGTTACTAACCACTATAGTCATTAAGGGGTTAACCCACCCTGACCTGATACCAACCCGGGAGGCCTAAGCACCCACCCCTGACTGACTATACCCACCCTATACCCATTGAGTAGTATAGTGGTATATCATACCCATATAATAATAATATTGGCATGATAAGCCTCTATAGCACTCAATGGGCACCCTAATGACAATAAATTAATACACAAGACACACAGTAATAAAACGTAACAAAACTCCAAAAAAAACACACCACTAAATAAAAACAGTAGCCAGCTAATCCAATCAATAGAAGCAATTACAACATCAACAATGAATTAATTCAACCATTACCCAATCAAACCAATTAATTCCTAAACCAACTCAAAATGAATAGTAACACTAACCAATCCAAACAATGAATTACTCCAACATTAATGAATGAATTAAAAATGAAAGAAATAAATTAAAACAATCTCTGAAGTAACCATAACACACATTAGCTAACATAATATAACATTAAGTACAAGCGAACACCAATCGCAAACCTTTTATTATATTAAGCATGAACAAGCAAACAATCACATCCACATAATAAACTGGGATGAAAAAAAGCAATAACAAGCGAGAAATGCCCCCCAAATATTGTCATAATAATGTATTAATCTTTACCGATTAATATATTATTAGTCAATGTGCCTCCCCCAAAAAATCAAAAAACACATCCAAAGATTAAACCTGTAAAAAGAGATATTTACAAACATTCAATATATTACTTACCATTAGAAGTGATGGCCCTCCGACTCCCGGGGTAACAGGAAGCTCACGTACCTTGAAGGCCTCCAACAGCATCCGATGCCATCCGCCATGAAGATCCGGCTCAGGTACCCCAATCTTCTTTTTTCTTTCTTTAATCACCTTCTTCTATCTACATCTGTAACCATTTCTTGTTCTTCTTTATCTTCTTTCTTCATCTGTCAATCCAAAATACCCCATGTTAAATCCCAGCCGATGCTGTCTCGTCGGCTTCTTGGGCTCAAATGAGGCGTCACGGCCTTAAATATGGCTTGTGACGTCACATTTACCCTCAAAATGGTTAACAGCCACCTGATTGGCTGCTAAAACCATGTTCCGACTTAAATTTTTTTGCCATGACGTCACTTAAAGGTAATGATGCCAGCCAATCAGAATGGCTGTTCTTAATTTCCCTTTAACATGACGTCACTAAATACAAGATGGCCGCTGTGTCAAAAGGTAGTTCAGCCAATCAGAGTGTGGAATTGGTTCCCACGATCTAATTGGCTGAAATACCATGTGACGCCGGCTTCATGACGTCATCTTAAAGGCAAATGAAGCACAGCCATTCTGATTGGCTGGCATCATTCCCTTTAAGTGACTTCACGGTAAAAAAATGTTTTTAAGTCGGAACATGGTTTTAACTGCCAATCAGGTGGCTGTTAACCATTTTGAGGGTAAATGTGACGTCACAAACCATATTTAAGGCCGTGACGCCTCATTTGAGCCCAAGAAGCCGACGAGACAGCATCGGCTGGGATTTAACATGGGGTATTTTGGATTGACAGATGAAGAAAGAAGATAAAGAAGAACAAGAAATGGTTACAGATGAAGATAGAAGAAGGTGATTAAAGAAAGAAAAAAGAAGATTGGGGTACCTGAGCCGGATCTTCATGGCGGATGGCATCGGATGCTGTTGGAGGCCTTCAAGGTACGTGAGCTTCCTGTTACCCCAGGAGTCGGAGGGCCATCACTTCTAATGGAAAGTAATATATTGAATGTTTGTAAATGTCTCTTTTTACAGGTTTAATCTTTGGATGTGTTTTTTGATTTTTTGGGGGAGGCACATTGACTGATAATATATTAATCGGTACCTCTTTAGGGTACAGATTAATACATTATTATGACAATATTTGGGGGGCATTTCTAGCTTGTTATTGCTTTTTTTCATTCCAGTTTATTATGTGGATGTGATTGTTTGCTTGTTCATGCTTAATGTAATAAAAGTTTTGCGATTGGTGTTCGCTTGTACTTAATGTTATATTATGTTAGCTAATGTGTTTTATGGTTACTTCAGAGATTGTTTTAATTTATTTCTTTGATTTTTAATGGTTACATTCATTAATGTTGGAGTAATTCATTGTTTGGATTGGTTAGTGTTACTATTCATTTTGAGTTGGTTTAGGAATTAATTGGTTTGATTGGGTAATGGTTGAATTAATTCATTGTTGATGTTGTAATTGCTTCTATTGATTGGATTAGCTGGCTACTGTTTTTATTTAGTGAAGTGTGTTTTTTTGGAGTTTAGTTACGTTTTATTACTGTGTGTCTTGTGTATTAATTTATTGTCATTAGGGTGCCCATTGAGTGCTATAGAGGCTTATCATGCCCATATTATTATTATATGGGTATGATGTACCACTATACTACTCAATGGGTCTAGGGTGGGTATAGTCAGTCAGGGGTGGATGCTTAGGCCTCACGGATGGGTGAAGGGGGTATTATCCCTAAGGATGGGAGTTTAGACCTTGCGGGTGGGTAGCAGTTGGGTTAACCCCTTTATTACCTTAGCGGTATTAACCGCTAAGGTAATGAAGGGGTTAACCCCCCCCCCGCAACCCCCCCGCAATGCCTAAACAGCCACTAAGGGCCAAATTCCCCCTTCACCCAACCTCGCTAGCTACAGTATTGTATGGTATTGTATGTTTCTTACAGTAAGCCTGGCACGGGTGTTTAACCCCTTCATTGCCTTAGCGGTTAGCCGCTAAGGTAATGAAGTTGCTGTACATGCATGTTTCCTGCCTCGGATGCATGCCGGGGGGTCCGGAGCTGCTATTAATGGCTATCAGCTCCGGAGACCCCCGGCATCAATCCGAGGCAGGAAAGGGGCCTGATTTTTTCTAAGTCCCGACACATCGCTGCTCATCGAGGCATCTCCCCACCAATTGACCAAAACATTTTTGATGAATTGGATTTGGGGAGAAGAACGCCTTTTAGGGCTGCGATGGGCTGCGATAGGCCGCGACAGCCGACTTGCGGGTCTCTGAATCGCGCAAGTTTATCAACCCTCCGAAAATGGTCGATAAGCGGCTGATCGCCGTTCAGTTGGCGAATTTCGGATGGTGATAAAATTTTGCGTAGATATAGGCCGTTATCGAGCACTTATCGAGGCTATCTGAATACGAGTACCCATTTTGGGCGATAAGTGCTTGATAAGGGCCTTATCGAGGCTTTCTGAATAAGGCCCTATAACTCTAAAGTAAATAGTAATGGTAAGTGATAAGGATTCAAAATAATTTTAATGGTATATCTCTTAAAATAAAGGGTGTACATAAATGTGAATAAAAATGACCGTATATCCCAGTTAGAAGCCTGCTATAATCAGGGTGTGATGAGACATGTGCTAAATAACTATATAGTTAAAAAGCTTGACACACAGACATGTATCACAATCTACAATGTATATGGGGTAATATATTAGCACTTGGTTATTGTAGGCTAGACACTTAAAAAGATCCTCGATTAATACCAGGATACATGAGATCAGTATTGCATAGGAGCCACATACCATTTGTATGATCAGGCAGTGGTTACAAATGCATCCAATCAGTGTATCAGTTGCAGGCTCTGTAAGTTGTCCTGCTAGGTCGAGCTCCTCTCACTAGATTGGGTATAAGTCTATGTGGTGTTCGGAACCACTAGCCACAATTGCAACATTAACTCATATAATTATATATTTAGAGCTTAGGTATATGCAGAGCTCGCCGTGACAAGAGCCACTGCATGATGATAGAGCCACTGCTTGATGATCAGCCTCACTGGCCGCGTACAGTATGCACTCTTTCTCAAGGCTGATGGGCAAGGGGGCGTGTGCTCTCCCTGCTCTCCTTATATACACATTTTCATGTTCAAATTGAAGTTCCTTATTAACCCCATAGGTGCCCTAGCGTAAGTAGTTTGTTCTGAACATGTCAGTAGAACTTTGTTGATGAATAGTACTTTGCCATCTGTACTTATGAAGTATGCACTTTACATATATATGTATTTAAACTCAAATCTGATAGATTGTATATTGCATTTTAATGCCAAGTAATGAAATGTATAGAAACATTCCTAGATCTAATTCAAGTCTGTGTAGACAGGAAACACTGGGATACTTGTGGTCATATGTGGAATCAATGGATACTACAGATCCAAATATACAGGGAATATATTTAGTTTGAAGATGATATGCTTCAAAGTATATGGGGAGATAAGTTAATATAAATTAACTACGGTTATTCTATATAGTAGTGATGTTAGTATCCATTATATAGGTATCATAATTGTATGTTTATATAGATATGTGTGTATTATTATTGTAAGGTATATATCTATAATAATGATTTATATCCTTACATGGATACCAGTGACTCCAAATATATTATAGATTGGAGTAGTTACTGTAACTTCGTCACTCGTGGATAACATCATGTGATAATACTATATATAGATGCTTATAATGATAGCAAGACACCGAATCTCTCCATCCTGTTAATTGAGTTATATATTCAACACCGGAGTATTGATGGTATAGGTTCTATACAGTACATCCCTATTAGTCATACTGTCCCTTGCAGGTATCAGTTCAAATAAAAAGTGTATATACAAAACCCTCATTAATTCCCTGTGGTGTTATTGTCTCCAAATTATAGATCCACCTCGGCTCTCGTTTGAGAAGAATTTGGTCCCAATCTCCCCCTCTTGATCCTAAAGTGGGGTGATCTATACCCATAAAGCTCAGTACTGTGTGGTCCCCATTGTGATATTTCTGTACATGTCGAGCAACCGGAGATTCCAAATTGTTCCTGATGGATCCAAGATGTTCAAGGACCCTTCTGCGAAATTGTCGCTTGGTTTTTCCAATGTACTTTTTTGAACAAGTACATTCAATTTGGTACACTACTCCCATTGTCTGACAATTAATGAAACTTCTAATGGAATATGTTTTGGTGTGATTCCAATTATTAAAAGTTTTGGTGATCTTTATATGGTCACATGCTTGACATTGGCCACATTTGAAGAAACCTAGTGGTCTTGCTGGTAGCCAGGTGGGATCATTTTGTCTTTCAAAATGACTATGGGTAAGTATGTCTCGTAGGTTCTGGGGATGTCTACTGGGAAGTGTCGTGTGGGATTTGATACCACATCTTTGAAACAATTCATCGACATACTTAATGTGAACGATATAAACTTAAAGCTCACATTTGAATCTGATCCCAATAGCATTCATTTCCTGGACCTACACATTATGCAAGGTATGGAGAATGAACTTGTTACAACTATACACAGGAAGGAGATGGCGACGAACAGCCTCCTACTAGCCTCCAGCCACCACCCACAGAACCTCATTAGAGGAATTCCAGTGGGACAGTTCCTCAGATTGTGGAGGAACTGTTCCACTGATGATCTGTTTGAACAAGAAGCCAAACTGATGAAATTAAGGTTTTTAGAGTGAGGCTATAGTAACAAAGTGATTAGACGTGCCTACTAAAGGGCAAAGTCTATGTCAAGGCATCTCCTCCTACAGGATACATGCAAGAATCAAGAAGATCAAACAGTAATCCGGTGTATAGGCACATTTAATAACCAATGGTGGCCTATACAATCAATATTTAGGAAACACTGGCATATTCTAACTGCGGATCATGATCTCCAAAAGGTCTTAAAATCCCACCCGACACTTACCAGTAGACGTCCCCAGAACCTACGAGACATACTTACCCATAGTCATTTTGAAAGTCAAATTGATCCCACCTGGCTACCAGCAAGACCCCTAGGTTGCTTCAAATGTGGCCAATGTCGAGCATGTGACCATATAAAGATCACCAAAACTTTTAATAAATGGAATGACACCAAAACATATTCCATTAGAAGTTTCATTAATTGTCAGACAATGGGAGTAGTGTACCAAATTGAATGTACTTGTTCAAAAAAGTACATTGGAAAAACCAAGCGACAATTTCGCAGAAGGGTCCTTGAACATCTTGGATCCATCAGGAACAATTTGGAAACTCCGGTTGCTCGACATTTACAGAGATATCACAATGTGGGCCACACAGTACTGAACTTTATGGGTATAGATCACCCCACTTTAGGATCAAGAGGGGGAGATTGGGACCAAATTGTTCTCAAACGAGAGTCGAGGTGGATCTATAATTTGGAGACAATAACACCACAGGGAATTAATGAGGGTTTTGTATTTACACCTTTTATTTGAACTGATACCTGCAAGGGCCAGTATGACTAATAGGGATGTATAGAACCTATACCCTCAATACTCCGGTGTAGAATATATACCTCAATTAACAGGATGGAGAGATTCGGTGTCTTGCTATCATTATAAGCATCTATATAGTATTATCACATGATGTTATCCATGAGTGATGAAGTTATAGTAACTACTCCAATCTATAATATATTTGGAGTAACTGGTATCCATGTAAGGATATAAATCATTATTACAGATATATATCTTACAATAATAGCATATCTATATAAACATACAATTATGATACCTATATAATGGATACTAACATCACTACTATATAGAATAACCGTAGTTAATTTATATTAACTTATCTCCCCATATACTTTGAAGCATATCATCTTCAAACTAAATATATCCCCTGTATATTTGGATCTGTAATATCCATTGATTCCACATATGACCACAAGTATCCCAGTGTTTCCTGTCTACACAGACTTGAATCAGATCTAGGAATGTTTCTATACATTTCCTTACTTGGCATTAAAATGCAATATACAATCTATCAGATTTGAGTTTAAATACACACACACACACACACACACACACACACACACACACACACACACACACACACACACACACACACACACACACACACACACACACACACACACACACACACACACACACACACAGCAACTGTAAATATTCCTGTATATTCATTTGCATGTCTTAGACAGGTCTGCAACCCTGTCTTTCACCATTATCACCCAGCAAACAGCACTTCCACTGCAGCAAGGAATTCTGGGAAATGACATGCAAATGAGCACACAGTGCCACTTTTTATCTCATGCTCACATTACATGAGCAACCCTTAGCCAATGCATGCTGCTTTAAACACAGCTTTTAAGCAAGGACTTAGGAGATGCAAAGTCAGTTAACCCACTCACAGACATGTTTCAGCCTTGATGGGTATCATCAGTGTGAGGTGGGCTTGCTGACATTTGCTCAAATGAGATAAGAGTAGGTAATCACCACCACTATTAAGGTTACGATGGGTAAAAAAAGTGACTAAAACCCTCCACAGTAAAGCATAAAGCAACTGTAAATATTCCTGTATATTCATTTGCATGTCTTAGACAGGTCTGCAACCCTGTCTTTCATCATTATCACCCAGCAAACAGCACTTCCACTCCAGCAAGGGATTCTGGGAAATGACATGCAAATGAGCACACAGTGCCACTTTTTAAAAGCTGTGTTTAAAGCAGCAAGCATTGGCTAAGGGTTGCTCATGTAATGTGAGCATGAGATAAAAAGTGGCACTGTGTGCTCATTTGCATGTCATTTCCCAGAATCCCTTGCTGCAGTGGAAGTGCTGTTTGCTGGGTGATAATGGTGAAAGACAGGGTTGCAGACCTGTCTAAGACATGCAAATGAATATACAGGAATATTTACAGTTGCTTTATGCTTTACTGTGGAGGGTTTTAGTCACTTTTTTTACCCACCATAACCTTAATAGTGGTGGTGATTACCTACACAGACAGACAGACAGACAGACAGACAGACAGACAGACAGACAGACAGACAGACAGACAGACAGACAGACAGACAGACATATAGTGCATACTTCATAAGTACAGATGGCAAAGTACTATTCATCAAGAAAGTTCTACTTACATGTTCAGAACAAACTACTTACGCTATGGCACCTATGGGGTTAATAAGGAACTCCAATTTGGACGTGAAAAGGTGTATATAAGGAGAGCAGGAAGAGCACACGCCCCCTTGCCTATCAGCCTTGAGAAAGCGTGCATACGCGAAGCGGTCGTTGGCGGAGGCTGATCATCACGCAGTGGCTCTTGTCACGGTGAGCTCTGCATATACCTCAGCTCTAAATATATAATTATATGAGTTAATGTTGCGATTGTGGCTAGTGGTTCCGAACACCACATAGACTTATACACAATCTAGTGAGAGGAGCTCGACCTAGCCTGACAACTTACAGAGCCTGCAACTTATACACTGATCGGATGCATTTGTAACCACTGCCTGATCATACAAACGGTATGTGGTTCCTATGCAATACTGATCTCATGTATCCTGGTATTAATCAAGAATCTTTTTAAGTGTCTAGCCTACAATAACCAGTGGTACATTAGGCTGATCTGTTTATCCTGATATTAATCAAGGATCTTTTTAGGTGTCTAGCCTACAATAACCAAGGGTACATTAGGCTGATCTGTTTAAGCATAGCCACCTCCAAATAGTGAAGACTTTACCACTAGAAAGCACTTTTTTCTGCAGCAGACTGACAATTGATTTAACTAATTCAGTTGCATTAAGGAGGAGGGAATATATCTCTTCAACTTTGATAATAGCCCTCCAACATTACAAGAAGGAGGGATTACTTAGTGCTAATATATTACCCCATATACATTGTATATGGTGATACAGGTCTGTGTGTCAAGCTTTTTAACTATATAGTTATTTAGCACATATCTCATCACACCCTGATTATAGCAGGCTTCTGACTGGGAAATACGGTAATTTTTATTCTCATTTATGTACACCCTTTATTTTAAGAGATATACCATTAAAATTATTTTTAATCCTTATCACTTACAATTACTATTACTATTTACTTTAGAGTTATAGAGTGCTACCAGCTAAGTCCTTTTTCTTTTGTGTATTCCTCTATTGTTCAAGAAATAAATGTGTGCTTGAGACTTATTACATTGCTCCTCTTCATCAATTGTGTGCTCAAACAGAATCATTAAAAATGTTTTAAAAAAGTTACCGATCAAACCAATCTGGATGTTGGCTATCAGCTAAACCTGAAGATAAACTATTTTGCCATACATAATCTACCCAAAATAATATGAGTAGGAATTGATCAAAATCTTGAGGGTTTGATTAATGTTTTCGAGGTGGCAGACAATTGGCTTTTCTATTCACCAATGCAAAAGTGCTTGAAAAAAAAAGTGCTTGAAAAAAACATTTCAAGCCAATTTTGAAAGTGGCAACATGGTTAACTGAATTAATCAATATGACATATTTGACAACACCCTAGATCAGCAATGGCTTGTCACCACTTAAAGCAACTGCCCTTGGTGATGCTCTGACTTCAATCAGATAAGTAGCAAATAAAGGGATGTCAAAATTGTAAACTATATAACCTTGGTGCAACTTTACTGCAAATAACTGAGAACCTTAGTACCACTAATACTTTCTACATACAAGAAGAGAGGGAATTTTTTTGTGTGACCCAAGCTGGCAATTTCAAACACAATACTACACAGCAGATTTATATACCCCTCACAGATATTAAACGTTCGCAATTACTCAATGCCTTATTGTCAGAATGACAATGGATGTAGCCTATGTACTATTGGATAAGTAGATATTTACAAATGAGAGGATGAACTGATATTAGGTCAGCAAATCCTCTGCAGAAAGCACATTACCATGGTGAACTCCAGGCTAATCAATTTTTAATACATGTTCATGCTTATGTGATAATATGAAGTGATAAAGTGATAAGTGAATAAAATATCAATATTAAAAATTAAACACGTAGTGCTACTTACTGGCTCTTATGTTAACTTGCTGAAAGAGATATAAACCTCAATTTATTAGGAGACACTGGTAAATTCCACATAGCCTTTCATAAGGTATGATAGTGGTTAATCTAGTATACAGTATAACCTCGGAATTCAGTTATATCCTATGCTCTCTCTCGCCCCACCTCTGCCCCCCACCCCCCCTCCCACCTCTTTTGATCCCCCCAGACGAAACATTAAAGCACCAAACATACCTATTTCTACAAAATTCTGAGAGAAAGCAAGACCCCCACCTTAGGAAAATGGAGGGTCCCCTTCTCCAATTAACCAAAAAAGAACCATGTCAAATCCAACATCAATAAAACTGGTATCTCTGAATGTCACGGGTCTGAACTCAATTAGAAAAAGGAGGTTAGCACTACATGAATTTAAACAAAAACAAAAGCAGATATATTGTTTATTCAGGAAACATATTTTAATACTACTACACCTCCAAATACGTTTCAGAACGTGTTCCTCCAGGCATTCTATGCATCATTCTCTAGTAAAAAGAGAGGAGTAGCTGTTCTAATTACAAATAGCATTCTGTTCGCACCCAATAAAGTGGTCTCAGAACCAGAGGGTAGATATCTAATTGTTCAAGGCTCCTTATCAGGGACCCCAGTTTCCTTAATTAATATATATGCTCCTAACAAAAACCAAATATCTTTTTTGACGCAAGTATTGGAATCTCTAGAGCAACAGTCTCTCGCTTTCCTGATAATAGCAGGAGACATGAACATGGTATATTCCACAGAACAGGATAAATACACCACCCTGGGTACCACCCACTCCACCCAAATTAAAAAAACTGCCAAAAAATTCAAAGATCAGATAAGGGACTTTTCTCTGGTAGATATCTGGAGGGCACAGCACCAGGGTCAGCGGGACTACACTTTTTTCTCAGCACCACACCAGACCTACTCAAGGATTGATTATTTTCTGGGTACCAAAAATATTCTACAGGCATCTTCCCAGTCGAACATAGACCCAATAACCTGGTCTAACCATGCCCCTATGGAACACACAAGATGGCGCTCAATACCTAAACACAGTGTATTAATGTATATAAAACACTTAAATGAAAAATATGTGTAAATAAATGTGAAGATAATCACAAAAAACACAATATGAAATAAAAGTAAAAACACTCAAACCCTTGGACGGACTGTTTCAAGGTCCACACGAAACATAGGAAGGAAAAACCAGGGGAGCGTTGATACCTTTAAAAAGAAAAAAAGACAAACATAGTGCAACCTGTAGCAAAATATGTTATAAGGAGCTCCCAACCGGGCACCACACACTAAGGCCAATGCCTTATGGGGTATAACAGCAGGAACAATACGGAGGAGATAATCTTAAGAAAAGAGAAGCACACGTGCAGTATCCAATAAAATACAGTTTATCCAAAATGATAAAAGTGGAGGCTTACAGGATCCCAATGGGAAAACAGCATTGACGGTGGTGATCTCAAGACCACATCACAGCGTCTCTGTGCCAGCAAACCGCCACGGTACACTTCAGCCTGGAGCCGTCTCGTCACTTCCGGTCTTGGGGCCGTTACGTCACTTCCGGTTTCGCCGCCGGTAGGAAAACAGCTACGGGTACCCAGGCACTCTCTCCTTCTTGATTATTAGGTCACGCTCAATGAAAAGTGCAGTGAAGTTTTTAATAACACTTTACCACTGAAAAAGTCAACGTAGACAGCAGGACCTAATAATCATAAGATAATAATCACCTAATAATCACCTAATAAACCTAATAATCACAGATAAAATAATTAAATTAGAACATAAAAATAATCCCTCGAAAAAACTCTATAAAATACTAGAAAAAACAAGAACGAAGCTTAAACAACTCCAACACGAAGATATGGAGAGAGCGTTAAGATGGACTAACCAACGATAAGGGCAACAAAGCTGACAGGCTGTTAGCCAACAAACGTAGAGGTTTGAGAGTTAAATCTAAAATCTTATCGATTCGATCCAAATCTGGACAAATCCTATATAATGAAAAAGAAATAGCACAAGAAATGTCAAACTTTTACTATAAACTATATAACTTAGAATCTCCAAAAGAAGGCCCAACAAGCGCGGAGGCGGTATCGCAATATCTAAAACAAGGTAATCTACCCACAATTTCTGAGGAGGACTTACAGACCCTGCATAGAAAAATGTCTCAGGAAGAATTATCAGAAGCGATTAAATCTTTGAAAATAGCTAAAACACCGGGCCTAGATGGTTTTACTAACCTCTACTATAGGAGATTTCAGGTGATCTTCTCCCCGTATATCCTTAAAACGTTTAATTCCTTCCTGGTGGGTGAACTAATATCAATGTCCATGGCCAACCGAGCCATCATCCACCAGGAAGGTAGAGACCCGCTCCAATGTGGAAAATACAGACCAATATCCTTACTCAATATAGGTGTTGCAGGGTACATGCAACCACACACGCGGGTTCTCTTGATAAGGCTTCTTTATTGAGCCTTAAAAATATACAGCACATAAAAACAAAATAGCTTCTCTTCAGCATACAAAAACAAAATAGCTTCTCTTCAGCAGACAAAAACAAAATAGCTTCTCTTCAGCATAGAAAACAAGGCAGCTTCTCTTCAGCATGCATGACACAGGCAGTTCATCACACATGTACTTTGAAAAACAGACCTTATAGCAGTAATCTCTTCAGTATTTCAGTCCTATCTCCTGACCAGCTATCTTGCATGTGTGTACAGCCTGGGGTTTTTAAAAGGTGCCACCTACCTCCATACAACAATTAGCTAGGAATGTGTGTGTTAATCAATTTCTGACTGGCAACAGTTGTATGGAGGTAGGTTGCACCTCCCCCCAGAGCTCACTCATCCTCACCTTTTTAACTTGGGAGGTTTTTTCACTTTTCTGCAAGAACATTATCTACTATGGTTCTTTCCCCTCATACAGAGGTAAAAGAAAGGGTTTACAGTGTAGTGTAGGACCTGCATTAATTTGGTAATAACTTGACGTTGGTATGCAGGCTTATGATGCTTTGGCCAAAAGATTTAACTAAATAACCAAGTAATTATTATTATTATTGAAGTATTTAAACTTTATACTTATTACCATATACTGTATGTTTTGTCAATTGGATGAAGCATTGGGCACCCCTGTCTTTTATTGTATACATTTGCCACGCACAGTAGAACTCTTGTTGACATAAATATATATTCATGATGTGGTGGGTGTAGGAGTTTGAGCTATCTGGGAATGTGTGTGTCGATCTTAAAATGTGCCAATATTTAGCAAATATAGATTTGATTTAGTTCCATCTGTAACTGTATGTACCAGTACAATGTATTTGTTTATCTGCTGGTACTTCTGTTACTATTTTTTGCCCTGTTGTAAGCTCTTTTTAGATCATTAGATTTATATCCACTTTCAAGAAACCTTGTTATTAGATCATCTGATTGTTTCTTGAATTCCTGAATGCTAGAACAATGACGTTTCAGACGTAGAGATTGTCCCGCTGGGATGCCTTTGATCAATGACCAATGATGCATCATCGCAGATAAAAGATTGTTTGTAGATGTTTTCTTTCTTAAAACAGTTATTTGTATCTCATAGTTAGTATATTTCTCAATTAGTAGGTCTAAGAATGTGATACTTTTGAAATTTGACTCAGATATTAACTTGAGATTTAATGTATTGGTATTTATTTTTGTAACAAATTCTACCAGTTGTGCCTCTGATCCCTTCCAAATTAATAGTGCTCAGTATATATGACATTTTCATCTGTAAACACATATTCAGCCTCCCACCAGACAAGGTACAGATTAGCATATGTGGGGGTACAAGAAGTGCCCATTGCTGTACCCTGGGTCTGGTGGTAGAACACCATCAAATTGAAATAGTTGTCTGTCAACACAAACCGTATCAAATCCATGATGAATTTATTATGGGCCACATAGCCACAATTTCTCATTGATAAGTAAAAATCACAAGCTATTAGTCCATTTGAATGTCTAATACTAGAATACAAAGATTCCACATCAAGTGTGACTAGTAAGGTATTTTTTATTGGTAATAATGCCATTCAATCTCAAAAGTGTGTCCTTCGTGTCTTTCACATACGACGGTAACGCAATAACGAATGGCCATAATATTTTATCCAAATAGACACCACTGTTCTCAGTGAGATTGTTAATACCCGACACTATTGGCCTACCTGGTGGTTTTTCTTTGTTCTTGTGAATTTTCAGTAGTGAATAGAAAGTGGCTATTGTTGGCTACTTGGTTTGCATAAATTCATATTCATTTTTACTGATGAGTTTTTGGTCTAGGCCTTCTCTTAGTAATACTGTATGTGTAAATGGTTCTAAATCTATTTGTGGGATCACCTTCTAAGGTACGGTAGGTATGTTTATCTCTCAGAATGAATTTTTTTTACATAATCAATTGTATTGAGAATAACAATATTACCTCCTTTATCAGAGGATTTTATTGTAATTTTGTCATTGTTCATCAAGTCATTCAGAGCCATTTTTTCCTTTTTAGTAATATTATGCTGAGAAAAATGAGTGGGTTTCAGTTTTACTAGATCTTGTGTTACAAGTTCAGTGAATACCTCAATTTGTGGACATACTGTCATCTGCGGAGTATATTTGCTCTTTGGTTTTAAATTTGTAAATGGACCTTCGTGGTATGTATTTGTTCTCTCATTATATTCTAATAATGCTAGTATGTTATCCAGGTGTATTATTTCTTGTGTCGTAATACCAAGTTCATATCTTTGTTTTTTTGCATGATACTTGTGAACACTTGTAAACAAGAAATTGCGAGAAAAAAGATTTACATTTTTGACCCAATCACATAACTAAAAATCTGTCGTTGGTGAAAACGATCAATCCCTTTCCAATGACTGGTATGTGTGCTTTACTTAATTCAACATTTGATAGGTTAAAGATTTTGGATATTTGTGGTGTTTAATGTCTCGCTTGTCACCGCCCACCTTTTTCTCTTAGCTTTCTTGGTATTACCTCTTCTTGTAGCTCTTGTGTGAGGTTCTGTTCTAAAAAAGTTTCCCTCTCTGACATAGGGGGTTGTCTGCTCTTAGAGATTGCTCCCCTAGACTGTTCTTACCTCCTTCATTCATTATTGCCCGTGTCTGTTTCAGAGTTTTTTGGCTTCAGAAGATGCATAATTAATTGTCTGTGTTCTAAATTTACGCGTTTATTTGTAACTATACAGTATAATTTATCTTGATTGTATTCCGACATGTCTTTTTGGAACTTTCTATGTTTCCGATCTTGTAATTTATTTTCAAGTTGTTCAAATTGTGTCATTGACTTAAATTGATCTAGTTTTTGAAGTTGGACATCCAAATCCTTCCCTGCTACTGTTAAATGTAATTTTTGTGTTTCTATCAGTAATTTTATTAGTTCTTTTGAACAATGTGACAGCGTTTTCTCCCATTTTTTTAATGAATTCAACTGTTGTGATATGATAAGCAGGGGCCAAATTGATTCTTAGGACTCTTGGTATCATATTTTTAGTGTTATAATGTTGAAGACTTGCCACCTCCCACCATATTTTAATTTGAGATTTGAACAATTTTGATAAACTCTTAAAATAAGCACTAATATTGTCAGGCTCAGTCATAGATTCGCAAACATGTTTATTAGAGAATACAGATCTGGCTTCTTCTTGCCATAATGTAGTATCCCATTTGTTACAAAGAAACCCGGTAATTTTGTATGCAGGTGATTGGAGCTGGTATATAGAGAAAAGGATTTCTACGTTCGCTATTAAATACAATACTACACAACAGATTTATACACCGCTCACCACTAGAGAACCAAGCTGGCATTATCAAACCCAGTGTCACAAGAAATCTAACCAAGTCATGTATATTGTACTCTAACTCTTTCTTAACCACTTTCCTCTGATTTTCTTCTCTCTCTAGATACCTCCCTCCAATTTATGTTTACAAATTAAGTTCCAATTGAAGACGTATATATAATTCATTATTATTCATTAAACATCAGATCCACGTTCATTTAAATTCTAGCACTGCCGTTAAACAGCACAAATGTTTCTATAACTGCCCTCAGGCATACTATGAATTCTAGGTACATTACCTAAAAACAATCAGTGGTAACATTTCCTAGAGGAATTTCAACAGATTAATTGATACAATTATAGTACTCATTTAGAGGGAACATTGAACATCTACATTCCTAAATGTTACTTTTATGTCTGAAGCACTTCTTCCCATTATGTGTTATTTGTATTATTTTTTATTTATATGACTATGTCACGTGTATTACTTCTGTGAAGCACTGTGTGAATTAATGGCGCTATATAAATACATACATACATATATACATACATACACACATTTACAGTTACCAGTGGCTTTATTATGGTGCAGCTTTTGTGAGCAGCTTTTGTGAGCAACTTTTGCTCACAGATTTAATAATAGACGCTGGGATCACCATCTTTTTTTAATGAAAATGTTGACATTTCAATTTAAGCAAAACATCTGTTTGGTTTCCTTAAACAAATCCTTATAGCAAACATTAGTATTTGACTTTAATAAAGAGCCACTTTTACATCGAAAAGGGGCAAAGTGCACTGCATCAGAGCAAGAGCTCAATCACTTAACAGTAAAAAACAATCTCGGTTCAAACTTTTATTTGACATATTTATAACTTTCTAAATGAGCTATAAGAAGATATTTCACTTGTCTTAGAAACTGTCATAGGAACACTTTAAAATATCTGGAAGCTCTCTGAGGTGTCGTATTATTAAAATTAACTATTTGAAAGGCATCAACATATTCCACCGACCAATTCAACTTATGTGATTGTAAAGTACATTGATACAATCGTTTTACAAATAACTGTTGATTGGAATTTACAGGCCAAAGGGAGACAGGAGGTTATTAAAGAAATGAGGATTTGATTGTTATACAGTATAGACTTGGATTCCAGGAGGATTTGTGACTGGTTGCATTAGCCCTGTCAGCTAAAAAAAACATCCTCTGACTTGTCAAATAAAATGACAGCTGCAAATAACAGACATGGGAACACATTGTGGGGGATTATCAGGGACAGGTGGGGGTGGATAGATACAGTATGCTCCCTTGAACAGTTCCACTTCGCTAAATAATGTAAACTGCTTACCAATGTAATTACCATCCCTAAACAATGTATTATTTTAGTGTCTAAAACTTGGGTAAGATAGGAACCTGGAGTTTGGTGGCTTTCTATCAACTTGTTTCCTTGTCCTTTTGGGCCAGCTCCACGATGATGTTCTAAATATGTACACTGCACTACACGACACAAAGATCAAGTACGTTTAAGGGAAATACTGTAGGCGAGGGCAGGTTTCCTAAGTGAAGAATTGGCACAGACAAAGCACACAAACTAAAGTATCCAAAGTAAGTATAGCGGTGGCTGGTCCAGCTAGCTCTCTGCCTACCCCTGTCATGTAAGTTCTAATAAGATGTAGACAGTAACATTCTATCGTATGGGGTTCTCCCACTCCTCATGCTGACTTCCTGAGTGACAGGAGTGGAGTTGACACAGGGTTCTGTGATAGTCAATGGTGGTACAGATACTGAACCCTCCCTCTTTGACCTGCAGGAAGGAAGTGCCTAAATTATAGCTAAGTTCAGCCCCTTAGGGGTGAGACAGTTTGTTAGTTAGTTTTGGAGTGAGTTCCGCCTGCCCCTGCATGGTGTAGGAGCTTGCAGTGTCTCCTACCGGACAGGAGTGAGACATGTACTTAGCCCATCATGAGCTGAGGCACTAATCTAATCCAGCCAGGCCTCATCATTACCCGCAGGCCCGTACCATCCAGAAGCCAGGGATCCACCCTATCCAATTGAAGCATATGCTGCAATAACACCAGTAGTGGCTGCTGAAATAAAGAACATCCTCATTTGTGTTTCTGGCTTCGCTGCAGTCTGTATGGAGGTAAATGAGAGTAAGGACCACCTTCAGCCTTGCTGGAGACCTTAATGTCTGGAGGTGCTGACACCCGGAAGAACAGAACCAGAAATATCCCTAAAAGTCTGCCCATTACCCACACACCATCGTGGGAAACGTATCTCTCTGTACCACAAAGGTAACAAGCACCACACAAAGCAGTCGCATAGCCATTAATCTCCCAGAGGGAAGGGGGGGGGGTGTGTATGTGCTACATAAGTAACACTGTTTGAAGTTTTAGTTTAAAAAATATATTTTAAAATGCTTGCAGATGCCTGATTTGAAAAAAGGCATCAATTACGAATTCCTTAGAAATTTAATTGTTATTGTTTTATTTTTGTGCTTCAAGCGACTTCAAATACTTATATTAAACACTATTGTCATACAGAAGTTTATTAAACATTCAGTTTCTATAGCCATACTGTATATTCCCCAAAAAGGTCTTCGTACTGTAATCGTTTGATAAAACATACTGTATTGTATTGTATGTCTTTATTTATATAGCGCCATAAATGTACTGTACATAGCGCTTCACAGTAGCAATACATGTTGTAATCATATAAATAACAAATAATATAAATAACAGGTCATGGGAATAAGTGCTTCAGACATAAAAGTAACATTAAGGAAGAGGAGTCCCTGCTCCGAGGAGCTTACAATCTAATTGGTAGGTAGGGGAACATATAGAGACAGTAGGAGGGAATTCTAGTAAGTGCGTCTGCAGGGGGCCAATCTTTATGTATCATGTGTCCAGTATTATCCAGTGCTATTTATATGCTTCTTTCAGCAAATGAGTCTTAAGGTGGGTCTTAAAGGTGGATAGAGAGGGTGCTAGTCAGGTGTTTAGGGGAAGGGCATTCCAGAGGTGTGCGGCAGTCAGTGAGAAAGGTTTAAGGTGGGAGAAAGCTTTAGATACAAAGGGCGTAGAAAGAATACAGCCTTGAGAAGAACGCAAGAGTCGGGATGGTGCATAGCGAGAAATTAGGGCTGTGATTTAAAGAGGGGCAGAAGAGTGTAAAGCTTTAAAAGTGAGGAGGAGAATTGAGTGTGAGATGCGGGATTTGATCGGATGTCAGGAGAGGGATTTCAGGATGGGAGACACGGAGACAGATTTAGGAAAGAGTAGAGTGATTCTGGCAGCAGCGTTTTGGATAGATTGTAGGATAGACAGGTGAGAGACAGGAAGGCTGGACAGCTGGAGGTTGCAGTAATCGAGACGGGAGAAAATGAGGGCCTGAGTCAGAGTTTTAGCAGTCGAGTAACAGAGGAAAGGGCGTATCTTTGTGATATTGCGGAGGAAAAAGCGACAATTTTTAGAAACGTTTTGAATGTGAGAGGAGAATGAGAGAGAGGAATTGAGTGTGACCCCTAGGCAGCGTACTTGGGCTACTGGGTGAATGATCGTATTTCCAACAGTAATGTGGAAGGAGGTATTAGGGCCAGGTTTGGGAGGAAGTATAAGGAGCTCTGTTTTTGCCATGTTAAGTTTCAGTCAGCGGATGGCCCTCCAGGATGATATTCCAGAGAGGCATTCAGAAACTTTGGTCTGTATAGCAGGTGTAAGGTCAGGGGTTGAAAGGTAAATTTGTGTGTCGTTGGCATAGAGGTGATATTTAAACTCAAAATATGTGATTAGGTTACCTAGAGAGAGTGTGTAAAGAGAAAAGAGAAGGGGTCCCAGGACAGAGCCCTGGGGAACCCCCACAGAGAGATCAATAGAGGAGGAGGAGGTGTTAGCAAAAGAGACACAGAAAGTACGATGGGAGAGGAAAGAGGCGAACCAGGATAGAGCTTTGTTCCGAATACCAAGAGTATGGAGAATGTGAAGGAGAAGAGGGTGGTCCATCGTGTCAAATGCTGCAGAGAGGTCGAGTAATATGAGCAAAGTATAATGACCTCTGTCTTTGGCAGCATGGAGGTCGTCAGTTATTTTAGTGAGGGCTGTTTCAGTAGAGTGAGCAGTGCGGAAGCCAGATTGTAGAAGGTCTAGAAGAGAATAGGTGTTGAGAAAGTGTAGCAAACGAGAGAATACAAGACGTTCAAGGAGTTTGGAGGCAAAAGGCAGGGGGGAGACAGGTCGATAGTTAGAAAGATGGGTAGGGTCAAGCTTGCTGTTTTTGAGTAATGGTATAACGGTTGCATGCTTGAAGGAGGATGGAAAGGTACCAGAGTAGAGGGAAGAGTTAAAAATCTAGGGATTATAGAAAGAGCAAGAGGTTTTAGGAGATGGGAGGGAATGGGATCAAGAGGGAAAGTGGTAGAGGGAGAAGAGGAGATCAGCAGTGACACATCCTCCTCCGAGATAGCGGAAAAAGGGTCAAGAAAGGCAGGAGGAGAGTTGGGAAGCGGTGTGGGGTGGGAGGAGGCAACAGATGGGATGTTCTGACGTATGGATTCCACCTTTTCATTAAATAAGTCAGCAAAGTCCTGAGGTGAGATGGAGAAAGAAGAGGAAGCAGCCGAGGGTGGTCTGAGTAGAGAGTCAAAGACAGAAAAGAGTCGGCGTGGGTTAGCCTTGTGTGTGTTGATTAGTGATGAAAAGTAGGTTTGCTTAGCCTGAAAGAGGGCAGAGTTAAAACAGGACAGCATCAATTTGTAGTGAATGAAGTCTGCGAGCATATGAGATTTCCTCCAGAGGCGTTCAGAGGAACGAGTGGAGGAACGCAGCATGCGTGTGTGGGAGTTTAGCCAGGGTCTGGGGTTAGAAGGGCGAGGACGGCAGAGAGAAAGCGGGGCATGAAGATCAAAGAGGAAGATAAGGCAGAGTTGTAGTTCCTGACCAGGTTGTCAGGGTCTGAAGCAGAACTGAGGGAGGAGCGTAAAGTGGAATCAAAAGCTGGTAGGTTAATACAGCGCAGGTTTCTGCAAAAACGAGTGCTATATGGAGATGGAGATGGAGAGAAGCGAGAGAGAGAAAATGAGATGAGATGAGGTGATGGTCAGAGAGAGGAAAAGGGAAATTGAGAAATTGGAGAGAGAGAAGTTTTTAGCAAAAACCAGGTCTAGGTAGTGGCCATCCTTGTGGGTGCTAGCTTCAGTCCACTGTTGGAGGCCAAAAGAAGAGGTTAGAGAGAGCAAGCGGGAAGCCAATGGGAGAGAGGGGTCATCAATGTGGAAATTGAAGTTCTCAAGGAGAAGAACAGGGGAGTCTGAGGAGAGAAAGAAAGAGAGCCAGGATTCAAAGTGAGAGAGAAAGGAAGAAGGGGGATAAGTAGCGGTAGGTGGGCAATAGATGACCGCCCCGTGGACAGCGAGAGGAGAGAAGATCTGGACTGTGTGAACCTCAAAGGATGGAAAAGCAAGAGAGGGAGGAATAGGAAGGGTTCGGTAGCGGCAGAGAGGGGAGAGCAGGAGCCCCACGCCTACACCCCTGCCATCAGTGCGCAGAGTGTGGGAGAAGGAAAGGCCGCCATAGGAGAGGGCAGCTTCCAGAGCACAGTCAGACTGAGTGAGCCAGGTCTCAGTTATAACAAATAGGAGCAGAGAGTTAGAGAGAAAGAAGTCATGCACAGAGAGGAACTTGTTTGAAAGGGAGCGAGCATTCCAAAGGGCACAGGAGAAAGGGAGAGAGGGAGGGTGGCAGGGGATGGGTATGAGGTTGGAGGGGATGACACCAGAAGGAGTAGAAGTTGCATGTGGGAGGCGAAGACGAGAACATGTAGAAATAAGGCAGGTACCAGGATTGGGAGAGATATCCCCAGAAGCAAGGAGGAGAAGCATGGATAGAAAGAGAATTTGTGAGGAGGATTTGTAGGGGTGTGTTTTAGTGCAGGGGGTATCGCTGTGGGTTGTCAGAGGGCGCAGATAAGAAAGAATTTCATGTGAACTGAAGAGGTGAAGAAAGGAGAGATGAAGATATATGAATAGAGTTAGAGACATAAGGAGGCTGGTGGAAGGAAGTACATAATTTGAAAAGAAGTGAGGTCACAGCAAATATAAAAAGTAAAGGTGGCATCTAAGCAAGTGTTAAGTACTGAGATGTGTAGTATAGGATGATATCCTCCTTTCCAGCGTAGATCAAATGCAGGAATCAGAAGCAGTAGGTGTTGTCCACTTTTCAACTTCTTTTTGAACTTCATCACTACTTTAAACATTTCTACTTAAAAGCATTTCTGCTTAAGAGCATGGCTGCAGGCAGTTATGGCTGCTGTGAGTTTACTTATATACTTTTACAAAGTCACCTGGCTGACCAACTTAATTAGTACATGTGAGGGACGTTAAAGCAAATGGTTTTCTAAGATGGGTTGTTGTCTTGCCCTTGTGTGAAAGCTGAATTAAATTATGACACAGTAGGGGATGCTTTGGAGACAGACAGACAATATTTGAAATATGTTTTTACTGTAGGTCAGGGGTTGTGCAAAGTGGGGGGCGTGGGTGCAAGATTTTTATGGGGTCGCGGCGGCTGCAGAGGTGCAGCACTCTTCCCCACGGCATTTAAATTAAGTGCCGGGGGATCACGTGAGGCCTTTGCAGTGTCTTCCACCTTGTCTTCTGTAATACGTCGCCATGGCAACGCGGCATCAAATGACGCCACGAGTCATTTGATGCCGAATTTTAGGTAAGGGGGCCGCGAGCACAGGGGCTGGCGGGGAGGGGGGGGCACAGTGCACAAAGTTTGTGCACCCCTGCTGTATGTCATCATTGTATTGCTATGGCACTCAAATTTGAATTGTGATATTCAGGACCTAATAGATGAGACAGATGAAAATAGCTCTGGATCTGCCAGTGCGAATTCTAGCTAAGGCCGTGATTATATTAAAAAAATGCAGGCGGCGTCACTCAAAAACAAAATGCACAAATCCAATTTAGGTAAACATACCTTGAGTGACATGCGCACTGCCTGGAACTGCAGGCGACAGACTGGAGAGCAGAAAGAGTAATTTGTTCTTGGCAGGCAATGGTCGCGTCACGTGAGCAGTTCAGCAAATGAGGACGAACCTCTCATGGCCATGCCTGTGCCACGCCTCCTTGCCTCCTCTCCTGTCTCCTCTGCTTGTTCAGATGCCATTCAGCGGCAGCGTGAGAATGATGTCACTGGATCGTGTTGCCGCCCAGTGGCATCTGGAATAATCACAGCCTAAGCCTATAGAGCAAAGGTGGCCAACTCCAGTCCTCAAGGGCCACCAACATGCCAGGCACTAGGAATATCCCTACTTCAGCACAGGTGGCTCAATCAGTGGCTCAGTTATTCTGTCTGATCCACCAGTGCTGAAGCAGGGATATCCCTAATACCTGGCGTGTTGGTGGCCCTTGAGGACTGGAGTTCGCCACCCCTGCAATAGGGGGAGATAACTAACATCAACACAGAGTTATCTCCCATATAGGGAAAAGGGAGACCAAAAAGCGCACCAGCACAAACGGAGCAGGAAGAACCCAAGACAAAAAAAATGATTAAAAGGGCACTTTAATGTGGCAAAAGACCCATCCAATGCATTTCGAACGTCGCAGTGTTCTTTTTCAAGGATAAATCACAATGTGATAACATCCATTATATACCCTCTTACCTGTGGGCCATTTCGCGCCAAAAATCAGAACCTGATGACGTCATAACAGAGCGACTCAGTGCTGATCTAAGGGCAAAAGGAAGTACCAAAGGCAGTGTGGCCATCTTGGATGTGGGCAAACATAGGAACACAATAACAAAGCTTTATTGACCATTCCAGCAGAACAAAATACATTGCTGCTAACTGGACAAGCATATTTAAACGAAATAAAGCTATATTAAACTAAACTAATGCTTAATAAAGGGTACTATTATATCAAGAAAAAACATGAACAAGGTGGATTAAAAAACTAGCTGTGTTGCAACTAAGTTATATACAAAAAAAAGTTAAAAATAAAAACCTCTAGACATGATTAAAAAAATGTGCAAGAAAAGTAAATTTAAAGACATATTACACATACATACTGCATAACACAGATTGTGTACCTAAATCATAGGAACCAGGGAAATACAACCATTATAAAATATGAAGTATTATCCACAAGATACATCAAAGAACAATTTAAGCTTACATATTAGCATAATATTTGCATGATAAGGCATAGGTTCAAAGGTTATAATGATAAGAATATAATGTCCAATATAATGACAATTGTCTTATTTAATCTGTATTACCAACTAATTACACCATAATACGTCTATCACAAAAATGTTTACAAAAAATGTGTTAGTTGCCAGTCAATGTTCAAGCCCATAGGGAAGCGTGTTTGGAGAGTGAAGATCCAATACGCCTCCCTACGGTCCAGAAGGTTGATATGATCACCTCCTCTAGATTTAGAAATAACTGATTCAATACCCAACAAGGAAAAATTATTAATTCCTCCCTGACCACATTCAGTGAAATGTTTTGAGACTGGATGATTAGTGTCTCTCAATTTTATGAGCCTTAAATGCTCTAACATCCTGACCATAAGGGCTCTAGTCGTCCTCCCCACATACCTCTTGCCACAACCACATGTTATTAGATAAATCACAAATTGACTTTTACAATTTATAAAACTGTTAATCTTAAATTCCTTATTTGGTAATATATTCACACCATGTGGCGGTGGCAAGGCAAACTGGAAAAAACTTTTGGCAGGCCTCATGTGTTTACATGCACTACAAGAGCCACATTTGAAGGAACCCCTAGTGATAAAAGGTTTTTTGAGACCAGAAGATTTGAGTTCACTTGGTGAAACATGAGATCCAATTGTTCTCGCTCTACGATATACAAAAGTAGGACCAGAATCCACATATTTTTTAAGGACAGGGTCCATGGATTAGACATTCCAATGTTTTGAAATTATAGAGTTTACTTTTCCACTTTGTTTACTAAATTGTGAAATAAAAAGAGGACATTTGTTTTTAATTCTGTCAGTCCATGTGAGTCCTGTTTAATACCAATTGTCTTAACATTGTTAGCAAGGCGAGAATCTCCAATTGGATGTGTGGGCAACAATGATGCTCTCTCTGTATGTAATGCATTTTCAAATGCAATTGCTAAATGTGATTTGGGGTATCCCCTTTCCAAAAATCTCCTTGTAAGTTCCTCAGACTGAGAAAGGAAACCACTCATAGTGGAACAATTCCTTCTCAGTCTGAGGAACTGTCCCCTTGGTATGGCCTTTATGACATGGGATGGGTGGCAGCTGTCCGCCCTAAGAAAGGTGTTCCTGGCATTTTGCTTCCTATAAACATCCGTTTGGATTTTTTTGTCTATGTCTACAAATAATTGTAGATCCAGAAATTCAATGTGATGGAAATGAAAATTTTATGTAAATCTTAGATTATAAAGATTATTATTAAGATAAGATACAAAAGTGTGAAGAGTAGTGACATCCCCCCTCCAAATAATAATTAGGTCGTCCACAAATCTTTTATAAAAAACAATATTGTGACGAAATAAATTAGTGCTCGAATAAATAAAAAGTGCTTCCCACCATCCCATAAATAAGTTTGCAAAAGAAGGAGCAAAACTTGTACCCATAGCAGTGCCAATAAGTTGCAAATAAAACTTACCATTAAATGTGAAAAAGTTGTGCGTGAGTAAAAAGTGTATAGCGTCCAAAATAAAAGCCGATTGAAAAATTGATATTTCTGGTATCTCAATAAATTGGCGGACCGCTGCCAAACCATGGTCATGTTGTATAAATCCAAATCCAATTTAGGTAAACATACCTTGAGTGACATGCGCACTGCCTGGAACTGCAGGCGACAGACTGGAGAGCAGAAAGAGTAATTTGTTCTTGGCAGGCAATGGTCGCGTCACGTGAGCGGTTCAGCCAATGAGGACGAACCTCTCATGGCCATGCCTCTGCCACGCCTCCTTGCCTCCTCTCCTGTCTCCTCTGCTTGTTCAGATGCCATTCAGCGGCAGCGTGAGAATGATGTCACTGGATCGTGTTGCCGCCCAGTGGCATCTGGAATAATCACAGCCTAAGCCTATAGAGCAAAGGTGGCCAACTCCAGTCCTCAAGGGCCACCAACATGCCAGATACTAGGAATATCCCTACTTCAGCACAGGTGGCTCAATCAGTGGCTCAGTTATTCTGTCTGATCCACCTGTGCTGAAGCAGGGATATCCCTAATACCTGGCGTGTTGGTGGTCCTTGAGGACTGGAGTTCGCCACCCCTGCAGTAGGGGGAGATAACTAACATCAACACAGAGTTATCTCCCATATACTAACGACACCAAGGTGTTCGATTGCTGCTTTAGCTCCCTCAGCTCCTTCCAGAGGGCAAGTTATCAACAGAAGTAACGAAATTATGTTAATGGGAAAACTGCCCTGTTCTAAAAGACACTACAAAAAAATTCTATAATATTTGGGACCAGTGGATCCACAAGTGAACTGGAGTCTGGGGGGGATGTGAACCCACTGGCCGAGACAGATGGAAACGATGTACAATACGTAATAATGTTTTAAGATGATTGTACAAATGTATCTAAATGTTTAATTCACGTGAAATGTTGGAACTGCTTCTTTTTCTCCCCTGCCCCTTTTATTTTCTGTATCCCCCTTCTACAAAACTTCAGTAAACTTAGAGTGGGGGGGAGGGGGTGACTTCTATATTTCAGTTATTTGAAACTAGGCTGTCATCAACCAATGTCACACAGAGGGTAACTTGATTACTAAGTGCTAGTATCAGGATGTAATCACTTTCAAGATAGTGAACTGATCTGTACTGTACAGTACATCACAATTTTAACATGCTGTGTTTCCTATCAGTAATCTACATAATTTTTTCACCACCAGATTTGTGCTATCTCCTCTATGGGTATCTTTACTGTGATGTCACAGGCTTAGGGAGGCTAGTCTAAACTTTTAAAAGTGCACAATAATGCAATGATGTCTAAGTTGGGCACATTGCTACTTTAGGAGCTGTACTTGTATCAACGATGTGTGAACCGGACCCGTGATACTAAAATGGGAGTGTTTTTGCAGAAGCAGTTTAATCACATTTAATGAATAGTACTGGATTTCAATTACTCAGGGACACATGCTACAAATAGATTTATTCTAAATGTAGTTTGTTTCGTACAAAATAAGATGAGCACACTTTTTATAGGCACAAATAAATTGTGTAAAAATGCAATATTGAAATACCTGGGCAAAGAACATTAGACAGATCTGATACCTAGAGAGGTTCATATGAGAAACTCACTCTCTAAATTGTTTAACTTTCTAAAACTTTTCAACAGAAGCATTGAATAAAGCTGATTAATGCCACATCTGTCAGATAGGAAATAAGCTGCTGACTTCTTCTTAGCATTAACTTGGGCAAATAACAGATGTACCAGCTAATCTCTCAAAGCCTTCACTTCACATAAAGCCTATTTGAGTAGTGAGTGGCTGGCCACAGCATCTCTTCATTGAGATACCGTCTTCCGTGAACATTCTCCAGCTGCACTGCGGATTCTCGCAGATGAGAAGAGCCGAATTGTATACACTTAGTGAGGCAAAGAAACATTTCATTCCATGCTTGATAAGCAAACTCATTTAGTGGTGTGAAGGTCCATAAAGCCACCGGCATCAACTTTATCATGGTGCTAGAGGTGATTTAAAGTGACAGCAGAGAGGCACTGTTTCTTCGCAGGCTTTTTGCTATACCTAATTAGGAATCAGAGGGCTTACTAAGCATTATGGTGATATAAATGTTTATGTGTTTGTAATGTCTTTTTTTTTTAATATATATAAATTTAATTCTTAGCTACTATACTAACTTTTCAAGCAGAGTAACCACTCATCACCATTTCCTAATCTCAATTTTTCCCTGAATCAGTTCACATTTCAGGAAAAAATGCCTAACAAATTACAACCAGTTTTCCAGTTGTTCTAATTTTTGCAAACGCTGTAGATAATGACATTAGAAAACCATGGATTCCTCATAAATCTGGCCTTTTTTTTCTTCTAAAGCAACTGATGTGTTTATTGGAAGCAGCAATCCTCCTGTTTTTAACCCCTTTTCTTTATAGGATGGGAACCAGGGGCACTGTGGAGCTGAACCGTCCTATTTTCTGCTCGGGGGACCCGAATTTCGCAAGCTACCACTGAAAGGTACTGGAATCACTTCCAGATTTTGCTCTGCGATTTAAACGGCCCTCCAATAGATACCATTGCAGATTCCTATTGGCCCACATGATACAGGAGATTTACACTGCCATTTTGGAGGGGACTAAAATGCCTTTATCTTCAACGGTTTCTCGGGAACTAGGGATTCTCCAGAGTTGAAAATACAGATGTAGCAAGACTTACTCCCCGGCACCATGGACTAACATGCCAAGATCCACGGCACATCCACAGCCCCGAAAACAGTCAATTCTGTGGCCCAGTTGCGGCCTGGGAGAATTAAAGTGAGACCCCCCCACAGCGTTAATCTTACCGGGCCAGTCAGTCGGATAGCTGCACAGAGGAGCCCCAGAGAGAAGCAGTCTCTCTCCCTGTCTCCCAGAGCAGCTCTGAAGCAGTCTCTATATCTGTCCTGCCCCTTGATGACGTAGATGACCAATTATGGATATCTACATCATGAAGGGGGATACTATACTGTATTACCATATTCAGTCATTTTGTCAACAAGGGGGTTTGACAGAACATTTGAATGATTTACATGTCATATACAACCCTTTTGAAAATGTAGATCAGGGGTGCGCAAACTTTCCTTAATGCGCCCCTCTGTCTCCTCTCCCATACGGCCTGCGCCCCCTCCCCCTGCATGGCTCCAGCGTCAAATGATGTTGCGGGGTCATGTCACGTCACGTGACCCCGCGGCGTAATTTGACGCTGGTTGCCATGGAGACGCGTCGCTGGAACCAAGGTAAGTAAAAAGTTACAGAGGCCTCGCGCGATCCCCGGCATTTGTTTTAAATGCCCTCGGGGAAGCGGGTCTCTGTAACAGCCGCGCCCCTCCCCCCTGAAAATCTTTAGCTCCCCTGATGTAGATGACTGAATATGTTTCTGTAGTATCCCTCTTATAATGTGGAGTCCATAAATAGCATGATTCAGCTTCTGTAAAAAAAAAATTGGGTGGATAAAAAAAGATCAGCAAACTCCCCCACTACTTCCATTTCCTTTCTCAAAAGTGGAGTTTCCTGAAGCACAGCAAAAGGCAAGCCTTTATTTTCCCATTGACATATATTGAAATAATGTTGAAAATAGGAACATGTTAAATCTAAAGTACAGCAAAATAAAATTATCCCGTCACATTATTAAACATCCGCGAACGAGAAAAAGTGTTATACAAAAGTAAAAACAAAGTGATGCATGAAACAAGCAACTTCTGCCAGACAGAATGATTATGTAATTTATAAGCCAATGACAGTATTTAAGTGTCTTGGATCTTCCTCAAGGCTTTCATGTTTGAACCTTCAAGTCTGTTCCTCCTCTTAACAGATACTGATAATATTGCATTACAGGAATGCACTATAGCACATTACAATAATGTTTTAGCTGTATTTTAGGAGTGGAATCATGGCAGAATTCTATTCTTCACTATAGTCCCCACAGGAAAAAATGACTTACTGTATGCTTTCTACATTTATTTAAATCTTTTATGGCCGTGTTCTGTGATAAAAGTTAAAAGGCATGAAAAAAGTGGCAAGGATAAAGCCCACAAGACAAATGCCCTAACTACAACCCCATTCTCTAGCAACACAAAGCAGAAACCTCTGCATTTATCATCAGTCTGTAAAAATGACAGTTACCGACACACAACAAATTACAATGTCCTATATTTATTAAATTGTGCTACACCTATACCCTAAACCGGTGCACATCAACTACATTACCAATAGGGCCAGATAAAAAAAAATATGTTTACCAAAACTGCAGCTACATACAGCTAAACCCCGTTATAATGCGCCTCGTTATACCGCGATTCGGTTATAACGCGGTTTTCCCGTGGCTCCCGTTTTTAAAAAAAAAAAAAAAAAATTTAAATTTTTTTTTTTACATTTTTTTTTTGCACACTGCACACACTGCACACACTCACTGCACACACACTGCTCATTGCTCACACTGCCACACTGCACACACACTGCACACTGCACACACACTGCTCATTGCTCACACTGACACACTGCACACACACTGCACACTGCACACACACTGCACACTGCACACACACTGCTCATTGCTCACACTGCACACACTGACACACTGCACACACACTGCACACACACTGCACACTGCACACTGCACACACACACTGCACACACACTGCACATTGCTCACACTGACACACTGCACACACTGCACTGCACACTGCACACTGCACACACACTGCTCATTGCTCACACTGCACACACTGACACACTGCACACACTGACACACTGCACACACACTGCACACACACTGCACGCACACTGCACACTGCTCATTGCTCACACTGCACACACTGACACACTGCACACACACTGCACACTGCACACACACTGCTCATTGCTCACACTGCACACACACTGCACACACACTGCACACACACTGCACACACACTGCACACACACTGCTCATTGCTCACACTGCACACACTGCACACACTGACACACTGCACACACACTGCACACTGCACACAATTATTATATAGAAATAAACAGACAACTGCACTTTAACAGATGTATTTTGCCTGTCTTGTGACTTTTGTTTCACAAAGTTAAGGGGGTGGGAAGTCATTGTGCTGTGGGGGTTGGGGGGGTGGCGGGGCCCTGTGCTGCGCTGCGGCTATGGCGGGCCCTGTACTGCGGCGGGGGGGGGGGTTAGCGGTCTGTGTGTGTGAGTGCGAGTGCCTGTCTGTGTGTGTGTGTGAGTGCGTGAGTGCCTGCATGTGTGTGCGCGCGTGTGTGTGTGTATGAGTGCGTGAGTGCCTGTGTGTGTGTGTGTGTGTGTATGTGTGTATGTATGAGTGCTCCAGCCCGAGTCCGTGGAGGGAGGGGGGGGGAGAGTAGCGGGTCCCTCCTGCAGCCAGTGGAGGGAGGGACCCATAGAAATGAACAGCACTTGTGTTACCAAAAGATGAAGATGATCATCTTGGCAATGAGGCTAGGCAGATTTCTGTACCAAAGATAGATTACATGTCAGCAAGATTGTCATTTGTTGTTAAATACCCCACACGTTGCACATAGTGTTAGCATATTAAAGCGAGGCCTTTTTACCATGCTTAAGTTCTACATACCTGGTCCCTCCTGCAGTCCGGGGAGGGGGGGGAGAGTAGCAGCTCCCTCCTGCAGTCCGTGTAGGGAGGGGGGGGGGAGAGTAGCAGCTCCCTCCTGCAGTCCGTGGAGGGAGGGGGGGGAGAGTAGCGGGTCCCTCCGCTCAAGCCACGCCCCCCCTCCCTGTCAAACCTCCCACCTCCCGCTCCGGCTCTTACACTTACTTACACACACACTCAGACACTTACACACACTCACAGACACTTACACACACGCGAGGGCCCTGTGCTGCGGCGGGGGGGGGGGGGGTTAGCGGTCTTCCGGAGACTGCTTACCTGTCTCCAAAAGCAGCACACTTATGCAGGCACCCCTCACGTTCGCCGTGCGCATGCGCATGCGCCGTGCGGCTCGTGAGGAGTGGATGTTGCCTGCCAGTTCCCGCGGTGACAGGGGGAAGCGGGGACAGGAGGGACATCCCCGCTCCCATCTCCTGCCCCGCGGCCTGTCCCGCGGTGACAGGGGGAAGCGGGGACAGGAGGGACATCCCCGCTCCCATCTCCTGCCCCGCGGCCTGTCCCGCGGTGACAGGGGGAAGCGGGGAGTGGAGGGACATGCCCGCTCCCATCTCCTGTCCCGCGGGATGAATATGCGCTAAAGCGCGGCGGCCATTTTTTTTTCTCGCGACCCCGTTAGTAACGCGGTGGTCTCGGGGTGGACCCCGAGACCCGCGTTATAACGGGGTTTAGCTGTATATGTTTAGATGGTAGTGATCTTTTTATTTGAGATAGATATATATATATATATATATATATATATATATATATATATATATATATATATATATATATATATATATATATATATACTAGCTTTTGTACCCGGCTTCGCCCGGGGAATGTAATACTGAATACATGTTTCTGAGATTTCGATGCTTTGGACATACAAACAAACAGACGGAATTCAACGTAGAATTATAGTATGTATGTATATGTATGTATGTATGTATGTGTATATGTGTGTATACACTGTGTCACACACACACACACACACACACACACACACACACACACACACACACACACACACACACACACAGTCACAGTGAGACACACACACACACAGTAAGTTTGCAGCAAGCAAAAGCAGCCTCTCTCCCTACCTCAGCTCACATGTAAGGAGAAGAAGGAGAAGAAGCAGCAGCCCCCCCCCCCCCCATTCCCCCTCCCAAGTGCCGGGCTGCTAGAGCAGCTCCGAGGAGGGAGGGCGGAGGGGGGAGAGGAGGGAGGGGTGGAGGGGAGGGAGGGGTGGAGGGGAGGGGAGGGAGGGGTGGAGGGGAGGGAGGGGGGGATAGGTGGGAGGAGGAGTGTGGAGGGGGCAGAGTCAGGCACAGGGACACTGCTCCACGGAGCCCCGGCTGAGAATCACATTCACTGCACATGACACGCACAGCTCCGTCACAGGCAAGTACATGCCCCCTCCTTTAGTAGCCACGCCCCCCGCCCCTCTGTTCCAGCACTAAGGTTTTTGCTGGACATTAGAATGTCCATAACTTGGCAGGTGAGTGACATGTGAAGCCCGAAATAGTTGCATTGACCTACAAATTCGCAGCACAACGTACAGTGAAAGTTTTGTGGTGCTACGAGGTGCTGTTTGTGAGATTTCGATGCTTCTGACATACAAACGGAATCTAACTTAGAATTATAGTATAGATATATATATATCAAATAAGAAAGTCACTTCTGAGCACATTCTTAGACAGGTGTGCAACCCTGCCTGTCACCATTATCACCTAGCATACAGTGCTTCCACTGTAGTAAGGGATTATGGGAAATGACATGCAAATGAGCACACCGTGTCACCTTTTGTCTGAAGTCCATTTTTACATGGAACCCTTATAAGCTAATGCTCACTGTTAACACAGCTTTTAAGCATAACATGGGAATCAAATGCAAAGCCAGAGAAACAACTCACAGACATGTTTCAACCTTAATGGGTCTCATCAGTGTGAAGTTGGTTGTACTGGCTGTGCAATGTTCAAGGCTGTAGGATTTACCATGACATTTTAAGTCACGGTGGAGGTTTCTTGTTGCCTTTTTCACCCACCATAGATTAAAATGTGATGATATATATATATATATATATATAGCAACTGTAAATATTACTGTATGTTCATTTGCTTGTCTTAGACAGGTCTGCAACCCTGTCTTTCCCCATTGTCACCCAGCATACAGCACTTCCACTGCAGCAAGGGATTCTGGGAAATGACATGCAAATGAGCACTCAGTGCCACCTTTTGTCTCAAGCTCGTATTACACAAGCCAATCCTCAAGCCAATGCATGCTGTTTTAAACACAGCTTTTAAACAGAGGCTGGGATGAGATGCAAAGCCATTAGACCTACTCACATACATGTTTCAACCTTGATGGGTATCATCAGTGTGAGGCTGGTCTTAATGGCTAGCAGGTTTGAGACTAGACTAGGTAATCACCACTGTCATTAAGGTTATGCTGGGTAAAAAAAGTGACAAAAACCCTCCACAGTAAAGCATAAAGCATATACACACATATATATACATACACAGTCAGAGCAGCTAAACAGAGTTCCTACCGGTGAGAAGTCAGAGGCTCAGAGTTTTATGCACAGGTTGCGGCAAAGTAGTTGGAGAGCTGATCAGCATTCCTGACAAAGGTGCAACCAGAGGCAAGCCCTGGGGATCGCGGCAAGCGACAGAGTGTACTGCATGAACAGTAGGGTGATTGTTTTTCTCTTTCAGATGCAACTGTTGTAAACAAACTGTACCTAAATACTATGACATACAGTAATAACATATCTGAGGTTATTGGTACAGTCTAAATACACATCTCACTTTTGTCCTGCTGTGTGACAACATTTCATACAAAATACAAAAGTTTTCAGTAAGCCGAATGTGATATGACAGTCAGTCTTAAATAGTTTTGTTAGGTAACAAATGGCAAAATGGAGCGAGATTATGTTTTTTTCAGTTACTGTATACAAGAAGAAAACCAAAGTATGCCATGAAAATACTTAATAAACGTTTGACTTTATGTTCATGTTTGCATCTTATCTGGATTTCAAGCACTTAATTACGAGCACTAGCACTTAATTATAGAATGCTTTGCATCAACAAACAAAAATAAATAAATGGATAAATAACGTTTGAATCCAAATGTAGCTCTACATACTGTAAAAACACAGCTATTTATAGTTTGAGGATAATTGCTGTATTACCGGATAACATCGTAAATGGAATTTTTCTATTCAAATGCATTGCTGACAAAGTCAAAAAATATTTTATCTAATGTAGACTATTTTGCAGAATTATCCCTGAGGCTGAATTTAGTTTAAATGTGAACGTTTCCAAATAATTTTCCCTATAATGGCTCAATCACTAAAATAGTGTTATTCAGAATTTCCATCCCATATAAATCTAATATTTACGATATTTTCAATCATAACCTTGTGTTATCCCCTGATGAAACTGGGGTGCCTGGCGAAACGCGTAGTGAAGTTGACAGGTGGTGACCATGCTCTCACTTCATGGTACTGAAATTCTATTGCCAAGTCTTCTAGTGATGTCAAGTAGGCAGGTCTTTGAAGCATTGTGAGCCCAACGTCATGACACTCACCGTCTCAGGTATAGGCCCACATGCCCTTATATAGAGCTTTTTAAAAGGTGAGTGCAAATGTTTTGTTGTTATTTTTATTAAATTGGTATTAAATATGCTACACTATCAGAGGGTGCCTTCTCTCTGCAACTAATGTAGGCTGTTTTACAGAATTATAACTAAGGATTTTGTGTAAATGTAAAAGTATCCAAATATGTTATCCTTATAATGGACTTCATCACTACAGTACATACCATATAAATCAAATACATGATGTGGTGAGAGGGATGTATAAACATTAATTAACCCATTCAGTGATGCAAGGAGAAGATTATTGCTAGGAATTATAATTGCAGTATATTTGCAATTTTATATAAGGATTTAGGAGATAATAATCCAGTTCAGAGCATGAAAATGCCTCCAAGGGCATGTTCCATAAAACAAATCCAAAAATGTGATCCTACAGTCAATTTTGAACATTTCTGAAACTAAAAAGAATGGAAATGTTGTAAAAGTCACCACAAAAAAATGTAGAAAACTAAATGGACATACTGTAGGGTGCCACTGATACGGCGGATTCCATTCTATGGCCCCACCACAAAGCGAAAATTGCCAGAAAGAGGAGCCAGTGATTTTTGGCATATGCGCAGACCTGCAGTTCCCCCCCTTCTACGCATGCGCAACCTCCTTTCTGCGCATGCACAACCTCGGCAGCCCCCGTTCTGCACATGCGCAACCTCGGCAGCCCCCGTTCTGCGCATGCCCAGACATGGCGGCCCCTTTCTCGGTACAGCCGTATTGGCGGATCGCCGAGAAGCAAAATGCCGAGAAGCGGGGCCCTATTGTGTACAATGAATATAGAATTGCTGAAAGATGCAGAATTTTACATGATAAAGAAAGCTCACTTTAATCAATGTTTCAATTGAACAAGGATTTGAAAGTCGAGAAAAATTGTACTTGAACGTCACTCCTTCCCTTTCCAATGTGTCCTCAAGTCATTTTGATGGAGCTGTGTGGTCTTCTTATAAACTAGAGAAGGCAAACTCACATATCTAGTGCCAAAGGTCCCGTGGGGCTATTTACTAATATATATATATAATAAATGGGACCCTTGACACTAGATGTGTGCATTTTGCTTGACTAGTTTGTAAAATAGTGAATAAGTACATCATAGGTTATTTGGATCTATTAAATAACCATTGAAGGGTGGTAAATATGGTAATATTTTACTCTGATACGGTTCTAGTGATATGGTAAAGATTCATGTTAAAAAATATATCTTTGCATAGACATTTTTCTCATTTAGAACTACTGGCATTCTTCTTTTTTTTGTAACGCGTTTTGTTGTTCCAGAATTTTTTTTCCGGCCTTTCAGTGAATAACATTATTTCAATCTCTGGCCATATGCCATTGTTGATCATTTGACATTGGCTTCAGTTTTAAAAGTGATTTAATTTCCTTCAAGAAAGGCAAAAGTCAGCAAAGCACAGTGTACTATTTTAAGTCTTTAGAAAAAAAAATACACGAGCCCTTATCTCTGTGCTAGTTCTTAAAATTAAATATTTTAAGTTGAACATAAAGCCAAAAAAATGTTTTTTTACGATCTCCTGGAAATCTGTGTTTTAGACTTTACTCCTAGGAAGCAACTATTTTCACCTATAGTTTGTGCAGCTTCTTTCTTTAGTATGGAACTGATCCTTGCATTTCTGCTGTTCACTTTGTGTTCTCAATGTATATTTACAGTTTTTAAGTACAATTTTACTTAGATAGTGCTAACAGTTTATGCAGTGCTTTACAAAATTACAATACAAGGGAAATAAAGAACAAAAAATGGGGATAATAGCCGCAAGTAAAATATAACGTAGTGCTTAAAATCTATGTGGTATATTGGAAGACTTAAAGACACCGTGGGATTAAAAGTGCATTTATTGGAAGTGCAAGTCAGGGAGGTCAAGTGCATTTGGAGTCAGTAGTGTAGGCATAGATAATTTAATGAGATACTCCTTTTAAGAGGTGAATATGCAGCTGGGCTTAAAAAACGGAAAGAGAAGACTTGCCGAATATTAAGTGGAAGAGATTTCTATAGATAGGGAGAAATGAGTAAAAGAGGTTAAAGATGTGAGAGGGCTATAGAAGTTCTGTAAAAGGTGCAAGAATGAGACATCCTTGTATCGAGCACACTGTAGCACATCATTATGAGTTTCCCCACAGCATCTACCTAGAAAAGGTCTTCTCCTTTTTCTCTTTTGAAGCAGCAATCTGTGCTGTTCATTTTGTTACATTTATCTTATTTGGAACAAGGCTCCCCACGATAGTGAACCACAGCGCCCCGAGCTTTGGTGCCGCCCTGGTTCCTCACCTATTCAATTTTAAAATTCTCTTAGAAGGATTCTTGTCCAGGAGAAATAATATGGCCACTGATGTCAGCCTCATTCACGACCAATTGACAGCTGTGAAAATATTGGGGGGATGGGGGGGGGGTCACTGCAATCTTACATTGGGATTGAGATGAATGGAAGTTAAAGACGATCAAGCTCCAATACCCCTTATCAGGGTTTTGTTAATCCACCACTTTTCCGTACAAATCCTGGCAAAAGTAAAAATGTTTCTATCTTGTTGCACACAACTTGATGTTACCTAAAAAACAGATAGACAGTATTTTCCATGCATACAAATCGTATTCACTTAGGTGATAATATGCAAAAACAATGGTTGGAGTGGAGCTCATCAGGTAGGGTTAACATCACATTGTATTATGTCTCTTATCTCTCTAGCAAAAGTCTTATTTCAGTGTCTGAATTTCTGAATGCGAGTAACGCTAGAGTTCGGTATGACTTAAATAATGTCATGTTATTTCCCAAATTTAAACTGGTGCCTAGTGAATATAAACATGCAGACCACTTTCTACTGTATGCTCTTGAACTCATTTCCATAAATGCTCTGGAAGGTTTCCTTCACTACAAATTCATACTGTCCAGCCTTAACTCTGCTATTTTTCTTGCCAAACAGAGCTACTGTACTTCATCTCTTCAATCAACATGCACAAATCCTCTGTCTTTGACTTCCTCCTATCCACAGAGGAATTCCTTGTGCTCCTTCCCCACCTCATCACCATAATCCATCTCCTTCCACCTTTGACTAATTTCCTCCAGTTATATAGAAATAAATCGCTCAGCTGCTCTGCTCCTCAACCCCATTACTCCACTCTTGCACTTTTCCTTCCCTTCTCAGGCACTTTATTGTCCATCGTATTTTAAAGACTAACATCCTTGAACCTACCTCATCAAGAGGATCAAGGCTACAGCAAGCCAGCACACTGGTTCCAGCAGCTGGTGGATCTTTTTGGACCCGTCCTGTGTGTCCTACATGCGTTTATTATTGCATTACCCATTTATCCTGAGAAACTTTTTTGCACTATGTCTTCTGCTTTCTAATTTTTGAGGTGAGTTTGGCGGACAGCGTTGATCACACAGACCTTACAGCAAACGGTAATCAACAACACTTGTTAGTGTACCAACTATATTCTTTCCTGGAAACACCCGTTCTTTTAATTATATTGTACTATTTATAATTTCTCTGTATTTATTCTTATATTATCCTGGGAGGATTTGCGCCCTGGTGCACGTACGTAAAGCTTTTAAAAGACAATTTAGAAGGTTTTATATATATATATATATATATATATATATATATATGCAATACAATACCGTTAGGGAACGAAATCAGCAGGCAGCACTCCAGAATTGATCAAACAAGTGTATTGAATGATTGAATGAATAGACACAGAACCGACGTTTCGGTCCACGAGTGGGACCTTTCTCAAGGTGGTGCAAGGTCTCACATTGGCCCGTGTGGTCTAACCGGTCCCCATTACGTGATTGTGTATGGTGGTGCACCTGCAAGTAACAGGACTCCTGAGTCTCCCACACGATGGTTTTAGGGGAAGTCATCAGGAACAGGTAGCTGAGGTAGTGGGTGCGAGTCCTACCTATATCATGTGCAGCGCCTCCACCACATCAGGATCTGTGCTTCCGCAGGGAGATGGTCCTGGTGAGGAACTCCTTCTCAGTGGTGACTGCCACTGCAGAGTAATCTCACACTCACACAGTGGGGGTATCTTTGAACAGGGCATCTTTATTGACGTACTCGATGAAGTAGACTGCCTCATGCAGCTATCAGCTCTAACCGCACATTGCTGTCCCTTTGCCAGGTACTGCCCTCCCAATTGGAGTGGGATCCCCTCTACCCGTAGGGAGATCACCCTGTGCCAGGTCCCTGGACACAGTGTGGCCTTGACAGGCTTGATCTGGAATCAGTGTCACTAGTTACAGCACTAGTGGGCACAAAGCTATTCTGCAATCCCTTTCACAGGAGCCAAACACTTTAGCAACAACAACACTAACTCTGACAGTGTTGTGCCTTATATACCTCAGGGGGCAGGCACATCTCTGATGTCATCAACCAGGGACTCAGAGCATGCAGCCACTCCCATCCATACATAGGGCACCTCACCAGGGTGTGAGGGAAAACCTCCATAACTACTGCTGGCATTCCTGTACTTACCAGGGTGTACTGCCAACAGGGAAGATGTCTGAAGTCCATTATTACGCATGGCTACATATACATACATATATATATATATATATATATATATCAACTGTAAATATTCCTGTATATTCATGTGCATCTCTTAGACAGGTCTGCAACCCTGTCTTTCACCATTATCACCCAGAAAACAGCACTTCCACTGCAGCAAGGGATTCTGGGAAATGACATGCAAATGAGCACACAGTGCCACTTTTTATCTCATGCTTACATTACATGAGCAACCCTTAGCCAATGCATGCTGCTTTAAACACAGCTTTTAAGCATGAGATAAAAAGTGGCACTGTGTGCTCATTTGCATGTCATTTCCCAGAATCCCTTGCTGCAGTGGAAGTGCTGTTTGCTGGGTGATAATGGTGAAAGACAGGGTTGCAGACCTGTCTAAGACATGCAAATGAATATACAGGAATACCCTAAACCAGTGTACTTCAACTACTTTACCAATGGGGCCAGATAAAAAAAATATGTTTACCAAAACTACAGCTACATATATAATGTTTAGATGGTAGTGATCTTTTTATTTGAGATATATATATATATATATATATATATATATATATATATATATATATATATATATATATATTTGGCACATTTTTATATCTTTGATTTATTGTGAAGTCACATGTGCTGATTTTGTTTGCACTTTTGGATTATCTGCACCTGAATTTACACCTGCAGTCGAGTACCTAACAGTAATCTGTCTGGATTCATTCATTTATTGCCTCAGGCTTAACATGGCCAAGCTTTTCATACTCCCTCCAAAAACAGACCCCATTGTTCCTTTCTGCATTACATTCAACTTATCCTGTACCTTCTTCCCTCATATAAACATAGTTATTAAATCTTGCCGTTTCTACCACCACAACATTTCAAATATATTCTCCTTTCTCTGTCCCATGACTACCAAAACACTAATGCATTGTGTGATGGAAGGAGTAGATTTGTCTGTTTTTAAAAAAAGGTTAAGCCCGTGATTACTTCTAACTGCCAATGATATTATGTACTTATTTATGTATGTACAGTTTATTGTACTAGACTTACAGTATATATGTTCATCTAAAAGCATGTGAAACAGTGATGTGCAGCTCTATTTAAGTGGGGACCTGCAGGGGTTAACTCTCTCTTGCAAACTGAGCTGTAATCACATTAGAGTTTGGTGTTTTAGGCCTCGACACTGATTGGATTAGGTCCATTGTTGAGGAATCAGGGAGAGGTCAACCACCTGCTGAGTGGACTTGCTCTACTGAGTAAGACCCGCTGACAGGGGACTGGCATAGCCACTGTAAAGGAAAAGCTGACAGGGAGTCAGCAGAAGGGAACGGAGGAGACCCAGTGCTAGGGTCTAGAGCATCCAGTGTTGCTCTGGTCTGTGTGTGCAGCTTTGGCTGGAGCTGTTTGATGTGACGCAGTGGCAGGGAATTTAAAACTGCTAGCTAGCAGAGCAAGGCAGTGCTGCAGAGGACAGCGGCGCAAGTTGGGTACGCATATCGGGATAGGCTCCTGGACAGAGGTCCCTGCACTTAGGATTTTAGGTTGTTCCCCCAGTTACTACAGTTGGGTGAGTTTGTGTGTGTTTTTATGTACTGGAAGTTTGTGGAAACTTTTTCCAATAAATTTACTTTTGATCAACTCTGCAGATCTGTCTAGTGTATTGATCCCTGGTGTAAATTGTCCTGGTCTCCCGTGACACATTGTTCTCTACTTTATTGATTAATTCAACATTCTTTTTTCTAACATCCCTACCTTACAATTCATTCAAAATACTGCTGCCTGAATCACCTCCTACTCTTCTAGATGCGTATCTGCTTCTGACCTCCTCGAATCTCTCTGCTGCCTTCCTCTTAATCTCTGTATAAACTATAAAATTACTTGGTCACTTTGTCTCTACACTCCTTTGTAGCTACATATATCTCAACTCCAATATCTCGATACACTAACCTTATTAATTTATTTGAGGAGGCAAGTTGAAACTTAGACCAGGGTAATGCATTTTATGTTGTCTACTCAGATTTTGCAAAGGCTTTTTATATGGTGCCACACACAAGGTTAGTGCACAAAACAAAGGAAATTGGTCTGGGTACAAATATTTGCACCTGCATTTAAAACTGGTTGCAGGATAGACACCAAAGAGTGTAGATGGAACCTTTTCAGGTTGGGCTAATGTTGTAAGTGGAGTACCTCAAGGTACTGGGGCCACTGCTAATAAACTTGTTTATTAATGACCTTGATGTTGACAAATAGAGCAAAGTCTTCATCATTGCTAATCACACTAAATTATGTAAAGTAGTGAAATCAGAGCAAAATGTAATATATCTACAGAAGGATTTTAAAAAAACTGGAAACTTGGGCAGGAAAACAAGATTGGGTTTAATACAGATAAATGTAAGGTATGCAAAAATAAATAGACTACTAAAACTAAACTAAACTAAAACTCCTGATGCAAATATTGCCATTCAGAGATACCCCATTTCTAGGAGAGATGGGTCAAAGAGAGGAGGAGGGGTGTTATTTTATAATGCAGACACCTTACAATTTACACTGTTAAATTGCCCCAAGCCCACTCTCTTTTGAGATCCTAGATGGCAAAATCTGCCTCCCCTTTTCTAAGCTCATCCTGGATGCTGGCATCTACCGCCCCCCTAAAGCCCCTCTACAGTCCCTGACTGATATCACTCAGTTTCTTGGCTCCATTTCCTCTCTGAATGAGAAGAGTGAGGTGCTAGTTCTTGGTGATTTCAACTTCAATTGACTCGACCCTAGAAACAAGAAAATCCAGACACGAATCAAGTCACTTTAACCTATCGCAACTCATTTCCCAACACACACGGACAAACCTGCACAACCACTCCTTGTTAGACTGGATTCTCTCCTCAAATCCCAGCAGAATTCAATCCTCTGGCATCCTTCCTGACATTTTCAGTGACCATGCAATAGTGTACTGTGTAAGGAAAATTAAACCACTCCAATCAAGCCCCAAACTGCTCCTCACTAGAACATTTAGAAACTTTAACCCACAACAGTTTCTGGCTGACCTTACCAACTGCCCTTGGCACAGAATCGATTTAAGTCCCGACCCTGATTCAGCGCTCGACTATTTCCAATCTGAGTTCTTAAAACTCTGTGCTCCACAGCGCAGAATAAGGGTATGGGGGGCCCACCTTCCATGGGTTATAACTGACCTTATAGCACTCTACCAGTTCAGGGATGCCTTGTGAAAAAGCTAAAAAGTAACTGTCACTACCAAGGATCTCAATCACTACAGATGCCTGCGGAACATGTGCACAAGGCAAACAAGGCATGCAAAAGCACAATATTACTCTGACAATCTCCTCCAGAATACATCAAACCCAGCTAACTTCTGGAAGGCTATCAACAACATATTCCAGCCTTCTAACCATCAACAACCAATATCATTAAGGGGGATATTACTCTGACAAACCCCACTGACGTTGCAAATGCATTCAATGATTACTTTATGGGGTCTGCTACTAACTTACAAGCGAAACACAATCCAAACCACAAACATGAATCTCATCCTGGGAGTACTCATATAGCCACACCCCCTCCCAGCACTGCCCACAATTTTGAATTTGGCCTAGTATTCGAAGGGGAGATTACACAAGCGGTCCTCAAATTAAAACTAAGCAGCCAATTTGGACCTGACTTACTACAATCTCAGTTCCTAAGACTTGGTGCCCCAGCCATTGCCAAACCAATTGCTTCCATAGTCAACTCTATTCTGTCGGCAGGTCATATCCCTAAGACCTGGTAACTGCCAGAGTTGTCCCAATCTAAATAAAATCATGCATACAGTACATACTGTACTGCATGGGATAAGCATGTTTTGGCTAATTTCCATGTCGTTTAGAATAAGATCCGTTATTTATAACGTGTTTAGAATAAGATGCTTTTTACGGGAGTAAATCCTGGTTAACATCCCATTATTTGCTTTAATAAATGATTGGGCTATAATTCACGGGTGTTAACTTAGGTTAATGTCACATTAAATAGAAAAACACAGCTTAGTGAATCTGGGCATTAATGCTTTCCCAAAATGCACAAAACACATGGCTGTCAATGATAGTTCATGTTAATGGGTTGTGAAGATGGCCCATGAGCTTATGGGTTGTTTCACTGCCAACTTTCAATTAACACTTTACTGAGATCACTTTTAGCTTAAATGATGCTTTCAAAATTCCTTTAGACCACCAGGTACACTTGATTCATATTCTGACCGAAAAGACACAGCACCACTGATACTAGTGAAATCTCATGGATGATCTTCATTTAAAATTACCACTGACAAGAATCATGAGAAATAGAACATGCATGAGAAATCGCTTTGGTTTATCTTGTGGGAATAAAGTTTGAGTGAATCAAAGCCGCCAACAGCTTTTCCAGGGTCCAGGATTATGGTCTCCATGGGGCCATCCCTGTCGGTAGCCCTCTCCCTCCCCACTATATTTCTCCCCCCCCATAGTATTCACCCCTGGTAACTTCCCCTTGTGTATTTCTCCACCCCCAGTCACTCTCCCCCTGCATTTCTCCCACCCAGTTACTCTCCCCCTATATTTCTCTCCCCACCAGTCACTCTCTCCCCTGTATTTCTCCCCCACCCAGTAACTCTCCTCCCTGCATTTCTCTCCCATAGTCACTCTCCCCCTTTATGTCTCCCTCCCTTCATCACTCTCTCCCCTGTATTTCTCCACCTCAGTCACTTTCCCCACAGGATTTCTCCCCCCATCACTCTCCGCCCTGTATTTCTCCACCTCAGTCCCTATCCCCCCAGTATTTCTCCCCACCCCCCAAGTCACTCTCCCCCCAGTATTTCTCCCCACCCCCCAAGTCACTCTCCCCCCAGTATTTCTCCCCTCCCCAGCCACTCTCAATGACTGGTGTCATTATTAGGGCACAAAATAAGTTATGCAGGAGAAAGCTTCACATGTTATTTTCATAAGCATGGGGTGAAAACAAGCGCAAATTCATTATTAAACGTGCAATGGTGAATAAATATATGAAGTGAATGTGGTGCAGCTCCCAGAAGACAACGTTTTTACTTGTCTTCTGCCTCAGTTTTTGTGTTCTTCACATTTTATTTTCAACCTGTGTTTTTTTGCCCAGCATTTACCAAAGACATATTTTTACATGACTCGTTACTTTACCCGGCCCATTGCATATTAGTATTGTAATTAAACAAATGCAATCAATGAGGCTGACCTTATATAAACAGAAATCTCCTCATTCCGCTCTAATAAATGTGTTCTACCTGTACAGTGCTTCTCTATCTAACTGGCAAGCCAATAATAAAAAAAGAAAGAAAGAAACCCATGAGAGGATTTGCAAGTCTTCCATCGAAACTGCTGTACAGTTCTTGTTTGCCTGCTACAGTAAATTATTGTACTCCAAATCTTGGAAATACAGAATCCGAAAATCACTAAAAGACTGCTGATTTGACACTTCAGACTGTTTGAGTTAATACATTCTGCATTGTAAACATGGCAATCAAGAAGAAAAAAAAATCAGACAGAATTAAAAAAGTAATGGACAAAAAACACTCCTACAGCAAATATACACATTGATACAATACAAGCGATAAGGTATGTAACAAAGCTAGCAAAATATCTAAAGAAAAGATTCCATGTTCAAAATGAATAGAAAGACTTCTCTGTGTAGTTTAGTCAACTTGGGCCATTTTTATTAAGCAGTTAAACAAAACAACTTAAGGCCCGTTCTTCTTGTGTCCAATAGAAAAGCACAGCTTAACAACTATTTGCCTATGTGAATAGAGAAAATGGGGTGAAGCCGGTTTTAAGGACCTGCAGAAGGCTCATGAATCCCATTTTACCCGCTGGCCTGTTAGAGAGGGGGAGGGTGGTGGTGTTTAAATGCCGGTTTATTGAGTTGGGGGGAGCAGGTGAGCCTGTCACCAGGCCACGAGAAACGTGGTTTGCAATGCCACTCCTCCCTGGCCTTGTGACACCCGTGTTGGGGGCTCTGAGGGTGGCAGGAAAAGGAAGGCAAAGTTTATTGCTTTTAACGGTTTCCTGATAATCGGATGACTCGGAGGATTTATACAATCCTCTTTATATTCATGCTAAATTACACATAACCAAACAGTAAAAAGGAAAATAATGTCTAATGAAGAATTACAGATGCAGCAAACGTTATTGCAGCAGTTAAAGCGACGCAATGAGTTAACACGATATGTGACGCATGCGTTATCTGAACGCTATTTAAAACAATGGTAAGCAATACATTATCACTTTACCATTTGCATTATTTGTCACATTTTTTTTCTCATTGAAGCATGCGTTAATCAGGATTGCCACGACTCCGGGTTTCACCGCGGGTTTTGGCAACGTATCTCCGAGCTACGGGTTTACCTAGTAAACCTATAGTGGCAACCCTGTGCGGGAGGGCGTGCGGGTGGCAACGGCAACATCTCCCCCTGCAACTATTGGCAATATGGCTGTGCAGACCAAATGGTGCAGCGTTGCCATGCCAATGGGAATGCCACATGACATAACAGCATCACATGATGTCCGTTACAATGACAATGAGACACTATGTGATGTCACAACGTCATGCGGCGCCACGTTGTTATGGCAACTTGATGCCGCGTGACGTTATGTAGTGTCCTGTTGTCATGGCAACATAGCATTATTTGACGCCGAGCAACCATTTTGAAGAGAGTTGCAGGGGGAAGATGCCGGGAGGATGCCAGACGTAAGTGCAATATTAAAAAAAAAAAAAAAAAAATCTCCAGTTTGGCCTTCAGTCGAAGGTGGCAACCCTGGCGTTTATGGGTGTAACAGCATATGCTATATCTGTACAGTTTTGTCAGTGACAGGAATAGCAATCACTTTTCACAAAGCATCAAGGGGTGAACTAATCACTAACAATTTAGCCTAATATTTACTAAGCAGTGCTATTCCCTTAAACCAGGGGTGCACAAATTTTTCTCCCTGTACCCCCCTGAATGTGCCCACCCTGCTCGTGCACACCCCCCCTTACCTTGGCTCCAGTGTCAAATAACGCTGCTTGGTCATGTGACATCGCATTGCCGCAGCGTAATTTGATGGCGGGTTGCCATGACGACGCATCACTGGAAGCCAAGGTAAGTGAATAACAGAGACCTTGTGCGGTCCCCCGGCATTTAATTTAAATGCCTTCAGGAAGAACGTGGAACCTCTGTAACCGCCCCCCCCCCCCCCCTGGAAAATCTGGCACCCCCCTGCGCACCCCTGCCTTTAAACACATACTCACTTAAATATGTGGCAAGCTGTTTTCCAGTGTCGGAAGTTGTCTCGTGGATAGCACTACTTGGTAAACATGAGCCTAAATCTTTAAAGCACATGATGTTTGTAGCTGACAAATCGTGTTTGTCTGCAAAGTAGGATTGCCCCTTTAAGTAACTGTAATATTGCTGTGCATTTTTAAGTAGAAATGAAAATAACAAAAACAACTGTGTCTCGGATAATAGAATTTACACAACCGTCTTTATTTGATTACTCAGTCAGCACAAGATTTATAACTTGAGCTGACAATTCTCTCATATTACAGAGTTAGATTGTGATTTACATTTCATTATTTCAACTTCACATCTATCTTTCAAAGCCTTATGTGATCATTGTACCAAGTAGCACACCAGTTCACACAGCACATATCATATTAAAACAACAAACCCAATAGCAGGATGCCTCAGACGTATGTCATATTGAATATACAGCTCCACAAAGTGACTTCTTAGAATCGTTTGCAATCATTTGTAGGTGTCAGCTCTATACGCTTTAGTGCTCAATTTGTAAAAAATGAATAACAGAAGTACTCTCTGAAGTTACAACCCACCAGGGGACCAATGTACAGATTTAGGATGGAGATACTCATTGGACCTGGTATTATTTATTTATTTTTTGCATTTCAATTATATGGAAAATTAGAATTTATTGGGGAATAAAAAGGAAAACCCACACAACCAGGTAATCTGGAAGTGTTTTTCCTTCCTACTTGTGTATTTGTCATTTTCTACTTCATTAGCAAAAATAATGATCATTAAAATAATGTAGCTGATAATAAGCATTAAAAAAACGTGGGTAATTAGTGATGTAATGTAATGGAACTGACTGGGTTTATGGACACACTGGTAGTAAGATAAATTTAGTGCTGGCATATCCTCTGTCTACTTAATTAATATAGATATGTCTGTTGAAATAAATACAAACACCCAGACACACACATATAATTGTATTTATTTATAATTATATAATTTAATGAAAAGTTCAGGATGGTCTAATTATCTGCACCAGAGAAAATGAATGCAAATGTAATGTGTGTTTATTGACCCATAACACACAGGAGCCTGATGACATACAACACACACACACACACACACACACACACACACACACACACACACACACACACACACACACACACACACACACACACACACACACACACACACACACACACACGTGGGAATTGTGCCCATGAATACATTTTATATAATACACATGCGGGAATCTAACCCATGGCCTTTTATATGCAATTCTCTAGCTGCTACACCACATGGTTGGTGTGATGAATCTGACTCTATAAAGAAACTTATGATTTCCCTGGACTGTACTGTGCAGGGCATACACCTGTGGTGTAGCAGCTAGAGAATCACTACTAGCATAGGAAGTGTCATGGGTTCGATTCCTGCATGGTAGGGTAAATTATAAATTAAAATAATAATTTATAAATGTGTTTTAATTTCGCGATCACTCTTATATCTCCATCCCAGTTATAACTCAGTCTCATTATGTGGTCCCCGAGCACTGCATTATAACGGGGTTCAGCTGTACTGAGTGTGCAGCCATTTCATAAATGGATACACACTGTGTTCAGAAAAAATGGTACCCCTTTTATTTTCATCATATCTTGCAGGCATATCACTCAATTGTCATGAAAATGTGAGCAATTATAGGTCTGTCACAGTAGATTATTCCAGTTCACAGTTATTTGATAATCTAATAAATATTCTTTGGAATTGGTGACAGCATGATGACCTCATAGTTACAAAACGCTTACATAAAATGTTTCTTGATATAGTAACAGACACACTGACATACTGTAGTAACAGAAACCCACTGACACACTGTAGTAACAGAAACACACTGACATATTGCAGTAACAGAAACACACTGACATACTGCAGTAAAAGAGACACACTGACATACTGCAGTAAAAGAGACACACTGCATACTGCAGTAAAAGAGACACACTGACATACTGTAGTAACAGAAACCCACTGACATACTGCAGTAAAAGAGACACACTGACATACTGCAGTAAAAGAGACACACTGACATACTGTAGTAACAGAAACCCACTGACATACTGCAGTAACAAATACACACTGACATACTGTAGTAACACAAATACACTGACATACTGTAGTAACAAAGACACACTGACATACTGTAGTAATAGAAACACACTGACATACTGTACTGTAGTAACAGAGAGAGACTGACGTATGTAGTGGCAGACTGACAAAGATGAAAAAGGCGTTTTTACCCCTATTAACAATGGTTAAATAACATAGAAAATGCATGCATTGAAGAGATAACCCATGTGTTACCATTGTTATCAATGGAGCTGTGTTATATCTTGTGTTAAATATGGCAGTAGTGTTAATGCAACATCTGCTACAGCTGTATTGACAGGGATAGAGATTTTACACCAGCACAGCACAGCCTTGATTGTTTCCATTGTGGTCTGCCCTTGTACTTTGTCCTTTATAATTTCTCTTGACCAATTACTGTAGGTGTGAAACAAAGTGCATTATGTATCAAAGGCTACTTGCTGGAAAAAAAAGGTGCAATACCAGCTAAAAATAGCAACTACTATTTTTATTTAAAAAGTAGAATATATTTTATTACTCCCCATGGTGCTATTTTCTCCCCTACTATTGCACTAGATTTTCTCCAAGGGACCTTTGATTCATAAGCCTCATAAATACACATAAAACAGAAATAGTTAGAAATGCATAATTGCAATAAAGCCTGCATACTGTACATGTAAAAGAGAAAAATAAGTTTACAATGTGCACAGGTAAATTAACTAAAGGGAATATCATGCTAATCTATTATACGTGTACATGCAGTCATTTGGGTGATTATTTCTAGTGCTTTATTGGTGAGTGTTAATACATGGCACTTGTCATTATGGACTTTTTATATATTTAATTAACCCACCCTGCCTTCTTTAAACAAATAATAGAAATCATCGTCAAAATATCATGTTATGAAAATTCGGCCTTTTAGCTTCCATAATATCCTAATTAACTGTTTATTTCAGTATGTTATATGGATAGATTACACTGCCCCCCAATGATTTAGTGCATGATTTTTAGGTACAGTAGATTGTAAGGTGAGTAAATACAGCTGTTTATTGCTCAGTTTTACAGAAATCTGCATTACTACTGTATTCAGGACACAGAATGGACACACTAAGCTCTTGAGGAAAAACAAGCTTTAATATGCGACTGTTCTTGTTTTAAAGCAGCAATCCTCCAACTAAGCAGAACCCCACTATTTATGTTTCTGGATAACCTCCTCTTCCCCCCACCCAAAGATACGGGAAGGGATTAAATAAGAAAAAACACCTATAGTGTATCAAAACACTATATATCAATAGTTTTCAGTGGTGGAATCAATTCCATTAAAAATTGACTCTAAGTAGTGCCTCCTGAATTGTTCATATTTCTACATAATGTCTGTCCATAATCATATCCCGCCTTTTCAATAACCTTTACTTTTCTTCTCGTTTTGTAATGTACTGTCTCTCCAAAGTCATGTCTAATGTTAAGGTGTTACATTAAAGTTTTATTTAACTTATCCATTTATTAATAGGCCTGTCTAAAAGCAACACCTCCTTCACTGGAAGGCCACAAGGTAAGAGGCCTTCCCATGTGACCAGCCCATGATAACATTTTTGCCTGAGACTCGCTCATTAGAACCTATCCCTTAGACTCCCTTGTGTACTAGTGGAAGGAGGCGGCAGGACTGGCTGGCTATCCTGCACCAACCTTAGTGCAGGTGCTTTCTTTTTTATCAGGAATATAATAGCACATTCACAAGATCCTATCAAATAGAAGCAGTTATCAGCAGAATACGAAAGTGTGGTTTTTAGGAAGGGCTTCCCTATTACATAAAGTGTAACCAATGTTGCAAACAGTAAGTTTGCAATCACGGGTCATCCCATTCACATCCAAATGACATTTACCCAATATTACGTATGTACAAAAGTTCTTCAAAATTACTTGATAAAAGTGGAATTCCTCTAACCAAATATGACCAATCTCTCATCTTGTCTCTCAACTAACACTATTATCCACAGTATTACCCCCATTTTCATCACACTCACCTTCTTACACGCATGAATGATCTCTGTAGATTTCAAATGGATCACCATCTTAACAAGCAGCATGGCTGCTACCGAACATTCCTCACTTGCCCACTTAGACTTTAATTGTATCACCCTCTTCAGATAACAACACAATCTCCATCACAAATAAATTAAAAATGCACACTTTAGATGCTCTCTGGCTTTCAATTACGGTTGAAATTTCGGTTATCAGCAGTACGAGCAGGTTAACAATGATGGAGATTAATTATGACCGCCGTAAAAACTCAACAATTTAACTAAAATTTAACTAAAACTGCTTCATAAGCTTTCTACTGCTTTAATGTGCATACAGAATGGAAATAAACAATAAAGTAATTGTCACACATCACATACAGCATTGCAAATGCTGCCTAGTACCATCATGTCATTTATCATGTCATTTAATACATATTTTGTCAAAATAAGTAGCACAATATAAGGAGAATCGTATGATTATTTAGTAGAATGAGAACATTATGCAAGGCAATGGAAATAAAAAAGACATTGTAACAGATTGCAGTTATTATGCTTCAAAGTAAATTATTTTCAATATTATTTAATCTATTCAAGATGTCTGTGCATGAATACAAAATAGTCATTTGTATTTTAGTAGCTTTAAATGTCCTATGAGTAAAGAATATATGTGGAAAACAAAGACAGAAATGTAACTGTGTGACACACAGGCAAATAAGCACAGCATAATGTTTTCAAATTGAGTCTGAAAGTAACCAAGCCACTAAGAGTTATTCACAATTTGATCAGCATTTCTATCATTTTACCGTCCCAGGGGGAATAAGAATAGATCTAAAAGGAAATCTGCATGAAATGACTTTGTAAGAAAGTCATGATTAAAATACTGGAACTTTAACTGCAAGCCATGGCATTTGAATCTGACTTCATGAATAGCCTACAATAAAGAAAAAACAAAACACTAAGGATAGCGAAGCTGCTGGAAAAACTGTTTTGCAAGTACAGCGAAGAGATATAATATAATCCTCACTTCTACTGCAGGTTAAACAGTAGAGTAACATCATATCCTTTGTCACTTCACACATACTGTACGGTATGACCATATTAAAGAATCACTTTGACCTGAGACCCAAAATGCATTGCTGATGTCTCTTCTTACAATATATTGTTCTCTTTTTTACACCTTTTGTCATGTTTTTTGTTTGTTATCACTGTTGCTCTTTGAAATAGGGATCAAACATGGCGGGGCAGAGGGGTGGAGGAGGAACACTAAAAAGTTTCTAATGTTCATTAACATGGATCTGGAGAAGGAGGAACGTCATTGTCACCCTTTGTGTGATCAGAAGTAAGTAATTATAAAGTTGCTTTGTATTATATCATTCAATACTTTGTAGAGCATTGTATTGTATTTAGATTGCAACCTTGAGTAAGGCACTTTATCTCTGCAAGCACCAATATTCGACTGACAGCTCTTCTGGGGAGAGATTCATTGTGGCTACAAAGTACTATGTGCAATTCTAGCACTAAATAACAATATAAAATATCAATATCATATGAATATGTTGAGTTGGACAACTAAGTTTACCCTCACACTTGTTTCGGTGAATTATTTGCACTGTGCTTCATCCAGACACAATGTGGACAGCTGTATCATCTACGGTAGCCAATTTTGAAAAACCCCACAGTTTTTTTTTGCAGATTAAGATAATTGGCAAGATGAAAAAATATCCACATTAGACAAGAACAACTGCAAGCTATCCTCTCTCTGAAAAAAAAAATAATAATAATAATTATATATATATATATATATATATATATATATATATATATATATATATATATATATATATATATATATATATAATGTTTACAATAAAACGTTTACAATAAAGTATTGACTAAGAATCCTTCTTGAAATATTTTCAACAAAAATATGGATTTTGCTTTGGTCTTATAATTACAATTATCATTAAGAATCAAGGAATTAAAAAAAAAATACCATATGATTTTGAGCAGTCAATAACCATAACACTTGTGGTTGAAGCAGCACTACGGGCTGCATTGCATAATTTAAGCTCTGGGGACCCCCTGCTTCCAGAGATACTTAGCTCCATAGGGGATCCCAGCAGCCAGGGTACTTGTGTACCTAACGGCAAATTTAAATGTACCGTGTCACGTGGGCCAATAGGAAGCCGTGACGTCATCGGTTGTGGCCATGGGCAGATTGCTTGCCCCGGCGGCGTACAACATGCCAACAGCACTGGCTCACAGTATGCCTGCGGATATGCTGTGGGCCAGTGCTGCACTATACATAGTGGTTGCAGAGGCGCTGCACTCTTCCACACAGCAATTAAACTGATTTTCGGTGGAGAGAGCAGGGCCTCTGCCAACTTACCTTTTCAGGAGTGGCCCTCTGCCATCATGACACCGCCTTGTCATGGCAATGTGATATAACACGGTGACACGTTGCCATGACACCGTGCAGTCACGCAATGTCACATGATACAGCTGGAAGAGGGCCAACAGGTAAGTGAAATGTCACGGGCCACATTTCACCTTCAATCTGTCCCTGGTTACGGCTTCCTATCGACCAGCGTGACCAGGACATTTAAACTGCACAGGGATACCTGCACCCCCAACAGAGGTAAGTCTCTCTGGAAGCAGGAGGTCTGAAATGAACATAGTTCAGCTCCGGAGACCCCCTGCTTCAATCCTATAATATATATATACAGTATATATATATATATATATATATATATATATATATATATATATATATATATATATATATATATATATATATATACAGTATATATATATATATATATATATATATATATATATATATATATATATATTTTTTTAACGCAATTCAGCCTGTAGTGCTGCTTTAAGTACCTGTTGTGGAAAAAAGAAGATTCTGATTTATCTCTGGATGAAGTACATATGGCATTCTGTGAAAAAGGAAAATAAACCAATTCCCAAACACCAGCTTCTTAGTGTCTAGTTGGTAAAGTTTATATTTTTTTATTTACTTTTGTGGCCCATGAATGTCTAGTAGCATAATTTGGGATTTCAGCTGGAATGTGTTCCTTGGGTCTCTCAGGGACCATGCTGGAAATCTAAAACAGTGATGGGAAACCTTTTGTGATCATATATTTTCATAGCAAGAGAAAAGGCAGAATATCTGAATCTTGCTCTAGTTTAGAGAAAACAAAAGGCAATATCTTATTAACACAAACTCTATTTTAAGCATGCTTAAGCCTTTAGCATAAAGAGAAGAACTGAAATTGCATTCTATGCAACACCATAGTCTCTCATTTTACATCTATCTTATTATTTTCCACTGAGTTCAGATACTTTCATACTTGAATAATAAGCTCATAAAAATGGCTGATGGGCTGCAGAATGTTATTTTTTTTTGCTGTCCGGAAAAAAATTACATAAATCAAATAGTGAACAACTGCCACTTTACAGCTAAATGCCATTATAAATAACTGTTTGTATGTTCTTATCATTTATTTTCTGCCTGTCAACCGCTGATAAAGATTCAGTCCCTAAAATCACTGTAATTTCCTCTTTGCTGTCAGAAAAAAAGATTTAATATGATGATAAAAAATAGATGAAAAAATGTGTTTTCTATTTTAAGTATTGTAGGGGTGCATACAGTATAATGGTTTTAAAACCAATTATTTTTTTCAATAACGCCATCAATTTTTCATGGAGCATTATGACTAAGACTAGCCTAAGTGTTAAATGTGTAACAGTTTGTGGAGAGATTAAATGTCAAATGCGTCTAAAATATGAAGATACAAACATGAATTTTTGGGGCTTCATCCATGAGACCATAAAACACATCAAATCTTCTTTTTGAACAATGATTGTACATATTATCACTGCCAAATATCCTATTAAGAAGCTCTTTCTTAACCCTTTGGCTTTTCCTTGGCAGGTAAAATACTGTACATTGCTTTGCATGCCCCTTTAGTCTCTGCTTCAACTTCTGGGCTTCTGTTAGAGCCCTGGCATTTTTATAGGGGGCCAGGGCTGTTCCAGAAGACTTGGAATGACAGATTGCTTGCTGCACCATGTGATTGCCGCCATTAGTTATGACATCGCTGATTTGGATAACCATGCAAGGTTATCTATGATGTTATAACTCAAAGGGGGAAATCACATGGTGCAACAAGCAATATGATTGGTTGCTGTACATGTCATACTGCGTCTACAAGTTACAACTACAAGTCTTCTGTGACAGCTCTAGCCCCACTATAAAAGTGGAGGGCTCTCGCAGAAGACCGGAGGTTGGAGCAGAGGCCACATCCGGTGGCCGAAGAAATAAAAGAGAAGATGTCAAGACGAACAGATGCAGAATGAAGAAAAGTAGAAGAAAAGAAGATTTAACAAGTAATACTGATTTATGAAGACACTATAATCAACTAAGGATTAAGGGCGTCGGTCAAGATGAGGATCCCTTGTCACCAGGCCATGGATGGCCGCAGATAACAAATAGAACATTAGGGCCGGATTCATTTGGCTATGTCATTTTTCTTACTTTTTTTGGTTTACTTTAGCCATCGGGTGTGTGGATTAATTGTATTTTTACTGGTTTTGTCTTAGCAATATAGAAAGTCAAAGTGAAGACACTGGAGTAGGCAAAAAAAAAATTGTAGAGGGAGGTTTATGTTTGTTTACGTTTGATGGAAAGACTTATGGGGGTAGGTGCCCCGGGAAGGGAGGTTAGGCCACCCGGGGGATTCAGAGAGGATGTTAAAAACTTGTTATGTTACTTTGATATGTTATATCGGTTGTACACTGGCGACACACTTTATTCGAGCTCGGCTAGTCCCACGAATTCGGGTATACCCGGGTGTATTGAGGTTTGTGACTGTTTTCAGCCCGAGTGCATTGGGTTATTTTCCAGGCAGGGATTGAAGCATTTTATTCCCGCTGGCTGCAATACTGCACAGTATATATATATATATATACTGCATTACAATTCATGAATTTATGCCATCTGGTAGACACGCGAAGCATTGCAGCCTATTAAATCCTAATCATTATCATTTAACAGATCAGCCGCCCGTCAGCCAGGCATGAACCCAGGCTGGGAAGGCAAACGCAACGGGGCTTGTCAGAGGTGAGGAGCGGCGCATTCCAGGTATCTGCCAGGTACATACTGGGTATTTGCTCGAATAAAGTGTGTCGGTGCAGTACCTGTAGGCCATGCAATGGGTAGTAAGGTAGCTAGGGTGTTTGTATTAACCCCTTGGTTACCTTAGTGACCCTGAAGGCATGCATAATAAATGCCTTCATGCTACTATGGCTTCAAAGGGGTTAATAAAAGGCCGTTTAAAGGCAGATGCCAGGTATATATTCCATTGCAATATACTGTATACCATCTTCCTTAGAATATGGATACCACAGGCCAGCGTTACTGCCAGCTAACGCCGAGGTGTCTTATCCTGTCGTTGGCTACCACTGCGTTAGCCATATGCAAATGAGGGCTATAACGGGCGTTATTTTTGCACGTCTATAGTTTTGTGGATACCTGTTAAAGTCATGGAAGCTAACATCCATTACCTATTTAGGTAACATCATGTTATTTGTCCTGATTTAGCGGAGCTCTGTGGATCTGTCCCTTAGTGTTCTATAATGCAGCTCCTATTTCTTCTCAGAAACACCAGCTTCTGAAAGAAATGTTGCTATAAATTGAGTAGCAACATGTGTAGCACGTTTTTTATATTGTTAGGACTAGGAAGCAACAAAAATCCAATGTTGTGAAGGATTATTTTATAATAGTGAACATAGCTCCAAAGCCTACTTTAGCAGAGTCATTCTTCCACATTTATCATCTCAAGTTCAAAACCTGTGAATTTCTGGGCATGTTCCAGCAGACGAGAGTTATGTGGACAACCAAAAAGGCTTGAGAACTAAATATGAATAATGTGACACTTATTGAAGTAATTTTTAATCTTTGGATGCCTGGAAACTATATTAGAGTTCTTAAACTGCCCCCACATCAGAACACATATTATTAAAAATGTGAGAAACTTATAGCAAACACATTTAGGAAGGTTGTGACTTGTACAGAAAATGAATTACTTTAGGGTGTTCAGAAAATGAGATGACAGTCATCACTCATACAGTACCACTGAAAGTAATTGTGCCTTTTTACCCTCAATGTTAGTGATTTGCTTTACATGTGAAAAAAATAATCCAGAGTACACCATGCTTTAAATAACTATATACTATAGTTGAATGACATTAGATATTCCCCATCACAGAACAGCACTGAGACAGCTTTACTTTGGTTCTGAGATTTTTTTTATTATTACAATAAGCAGAAGACACCATATGATGTGCCAATACAATATGCATTCCTGATAGAGGTGTTTATTAAAGCATCAGCCTCTGAGACTTATATTTGCATAATTAGAGGCCAGCAGCATAAATAACAATTAATTTTAGTAAATATATCGTTTTATTTTTTATGTAATGTTAACACAATTTTAACAAAACCTGCAATGCCACATACACGGTTTATAGCTGTATCATATGCATTTTTACAACAGTCAAAGGTTTTGCATTCAGTAGGTAATGTACAATCTCAAGTGTTTTAAATGCCATTTTAGCACAATAGGGTATGGGAATATTACTAAACACAGTTTATAAATAATAATCATTGAAGATTTATCCCTGCTGTTCATTGCATCCATCTGGCATTAGTTAGACATAGGTGCTGTGGGCTAATTAAAAGTTAATGAAATCTAAATAATATGCTGGTCCCAATACATTAGCTAAGGAGCAGTAACTGCATAACAGCTGCTGCAATCTGACAAAACCACAACTGTCAGCACCTAAAGCAATGGCTGTAATCTGGTTTTGGAAAAGTGAGTAAAGTAATAATGACATTTATGTAAAATTTATACCCGGATTGCAACTCATTTTCATGCAGATGCAAAAAGTTGAAGGTGACATAGTTCTTGCTTTAAAAAGGGCTCTTACAGGCCAAACTCAAACCACTTTGGGGGTTATTCATTAACTCCCATTGGCTTAAATCTGACTTAATATCCACTTTTATGTGATAGCATGTACATGGAAATAAACATATGGAAACCATTTAAGTCACTACTTTGATCTTTTAGAGTGTAAAAATATTGTTACTAAGCTTCACTTCTCTACCTTGCTATCATAATCTAAATGAAGCTGTTTTCATATGCATTAATGTTCTCCTAAGTTTGGGTAACCAAACGTTTGTTTTATATTTGTAATTTATTTTGTAATTAATATATCCGTTGGAAAAAACTAAGATATTTGACATGTGCTTACGCCTACTAATCATATATAATACTCCTCATTTTATAACACACCAAGAGGCATTAGGAGACAGTAGGAGCAGGTAGATATCACAGCCCAGGTTTACCAAGCGAAGCCTTTCCATAAGATACCTTCCGCCTCCGAAAGACAACGTATGGCCTATTAAAGGGTCAGAAGGTGTCTTATGGAATAGCACTGGTTAGTACATATGGCCCATTATATATTTCAAACAGTTTATATTTTACTATATAATAGTTGTTGTCTAATGTTGGCTAATTTAAAGAGGCAATCCAAGCGGGCAATTTTTTTTTTGCGATTTTGTGTTTTTATATTAACATAGGATTGAAAGTGGGGTTCTCCAGAGCTGAATCTCATTAATTTCAGCTCCGAGGACCCCCTGCTTCAGGAGATACAGACCTCCATAGGGGGTGCCGGTCGCCACTCTGCTCGGCTAGCAGAGATCACGCAATGGCCACTTTTCAAAACTCTAGTGCCCTGCAGGCCAATAGGGGGCTGTGACGTAATCCAGCACGGCTTCCTATTCTGACGCGGGAACTTTAAACTTGCAGTAGATATTGGCAGCCCCTTCTGCGATAAGTATTTCTAGAAGCAGGGGTTCCCCAGAGCATAATTAATGGGGTTCGGCTCCAGAGACCCCTGCTTCGATCCTACACTATATGCCACGTTTGATTAATTTATTGAAAATGAATTAACTAAGCTGCCGATCGATTAGTTCTCCTGTTATCTATAGCACTGTTTCCCCCACCCTCCAGATGCCCTATATATCAGCCCGCAAGGTGACTTAAGAATCAGCAATAGCTCACCCTGTGGATCAGCGTAGGCTGCAGTTCCTCGGACACTACACCTAGCCTCCCTCTCATTGCAGTACTTGCTCTGGAAGCGTATTTCATACCTTCCCGGTTTGCATCACTGAAAACCTGTCCTGTTGCCGCAGCTCTCAGCAGTGCCTCCAAATGTAACGCTGTTTCCCTGATCCTCTGGTGTAGGTTGGTGCATACCTGCTGCCTCACAGTAGATCTGAGTCTCCGCCGATGTTGTTGGGGATAACAGGACTGGCTTCTGGGGTATATAAACGGTTACTTCTCCCCCCAGAAAGATCACGCTCTAGGCCGGAGGTATATTCAACTAGATCTGATTTATTATCCTTCTGCTCCCACAGTAACAAATGGGCCTCTGCCCAATGCAGTTTACTGTAGGTCACCAATGCCAGGATGATCCCTGGACCTACACAACGGGTCAAGGGCCCCGCAGCAGTCCTTGCTCTTCCTGCCCCTCTAGCAGGGACAGGGGAAGGCCATTTTTCAGGATATCCTGTGTGACATCTGTCTCTCTCAACAGTAGAGACACTACTACATTGGGTAGTGCAACTCCTTAAGTACAGTAAGGGGAAGGTAGCAGGTATGAACCCAGGATTTGGCAGAACACAGTCCAAGTCCCACCTTCTCCCTTGTCACTCTAAGAAGCTGCCTGTGTGGGGAAACCTCATAATTGGTCCCGACACTGCCGGCTCTTACCAGGGCTTGCATGCCAGGGGGGCAGACTAGTAGACAAGCCAGTCATTGCTACATATCGATCAACAAAGATCCTGTTTCCCATGGTTCTCTAAATGGTCACTTTTTAGTTTCAATCAATCCTTCAGTCAGTATAACTCATCAGCTACAATGTATTCTTATATTACTAGGGTAACATTATCTATTGTTACAGTCAAGAGCTCAAACTGCCTGGAATATTGGCAACAAATGATCACAAACAGGAAAGTGTTACAAAGATCTTGCACTGCTGGGCATGTGCTAAAACCTGCTATAGAAAGGATGCTCAGTATTTTAAAATGCATTAAAAATGACATTAAGAGATTAATTTAAAAAAAATTGACTGAAAAAAAAATGTAGTAAGCATTATTTAATAATACAGAACTGATTTATTTAAAAATAATACACATGTACAAAATTGCATGAATTGTTTCTTTAAGGTATACTTTTATTTGAACAGTTGTCTATGGTCTTCAGAACTTAGATTTTTATTGTCCATCCCTTCTAACTTCCACCTGCAGTGGCCAAATAAGAACTGCACAGCACAGTCAGGCCTACACAGTGTTAGGTAGGTGGACACCCTAGTCCTGGGCCCCGGCTTTTAGTATGAGAAATCTTATTGGTGCGTTATTATTGGTTCGTACATGCCCTCTCAATTTTCCTCTTCTCTAAGAATTATACCTGGGAGGTTGGCCTCCAGTAAGGAAGGACCCCAAGGAGGACAGGAGCTAGCCGGCTAAAAGCACATGGAGGCATGACTAGAAAGAGAGCCGCAGCTGAGGAGAGCTAGGGCCCTGCAAAAAATGTGGCTCCTTTGAAGCTTGACCTGATTAATCAAAAAAATTGGCAATTTTTATTTTTTTTAACTTTATATTCTGATGGATTGAATAAAGAATATATTTCTTAATTGAGGAGGATTGCTGTGGACATCCATTTCTTTTCGTGTGACTCCCATGACAAGATAAGTGACTTTAATTCTGTTTGTATTTACTCGGGGTGTCTACCACTGTAAAACAAAATGTGTTTGTACATATATTCAATTGAAAAAAACGTTATTGAAGTGTAGTTAGGGTTTGTAAGCAAACCCTTCAAAGGTCTCTCAGGAGCGAATTGCCTGATGTATAGAGGGAGCAGTGCAAGGAGACTCTGAGTGAGCAGCAGAGGATGTGCAGTGCGGACAGATCTATCAGACGTCAGGTCTGGGGGATCTGTAGTCTGAAGCCGCTGGGTGAAGAGAGAGATCTGAGTGTGGAGGCTTCAGATTAGCCCAGTAGCTAGAGGGGTAGTGGGTAGTAGTGTGCCCATTGATTGCCAATATTGCTATCTATGCCCCTGTTGAGGGCATAGGTAACCAGTGATAATCAATGGATACAATGGCTACTGTATTTTGTTTATATTATTGTATTTTGTATTGTATTATATTTTATTGCACTGTATTGTATATTTGAATTCGCAAAAGTGCTATTTACCATTTTTGGCTAATAGCATTTTTGCCAATTCCTGTGTGGTGTTTTTCGTGGTAGAGGAGATGGGTGCAGCTTGTAGTTGCCCCAGTGTGGGTGGTTAGGCCTCCCGGGAGGGGTTGTAACCGCTAGGTTAAAGAAGGGGTTAACCGCTCCCGATAGGCCTAACCACCCACCCCGGGGCAACTACAAGCTTCACCCACCCCCTCTACCACTAAAATAGCAGTTCCTGCTATTTAACCAATTCTTTACTTTAGCGGTTAGTCACTAAGGTAATGAAGCTGGGCTAGAAATTAATTTTTATTACCACTGAATGAAGCCGAGGGTCCCCATAGCTGAAATGAATTATTAAATTATTAAATGAATTCAATCCTATTTAATAAAAATAAAATAAATGCCATCTGATGCAAATCGCGATTCCGATCTCGCCACCCTTTATGTAGCAAGAAGAAAATGTGAGTGTTTAACAGCGATTTGCATATTGGAGCTTTATGAATAGCAGTTGCTGGCAAAAAATGCGCGTTTGGGCATTTTTTCAGCTACTGCACGGCTTGTAATAGCAGTAGTGCTAACGCTTGGTAAAAAAGCAATTTTCAAGCAATTTTGCCATGTTATTCAAGCTTTCTGGAAAGCTACACATGCAAAATCGCTTGAAAACTGCACTTAACCAGTGTTAAGTCACTTATCGAAGTTTAGTGAAAAGGGACCTAAGTCTTCACCTTTATTATTATATGCATGAGCTTATTATTATATTAGTTTTTCTAACAGTTAAAACACTCACATTAGACAGGGGGGAAAATGCTACTGAAAAGTATCAGTGAACTTTCTGAAAACAATACTTCTATGCACATTTACAATTTTCTCTCATCTTTCCTTCTCTTGCTTTATGTACATTCCATCCACTATTTAGTTGTGATGCATTCAATGTTGAATCATCAAAGCAATAAACACCAATTTCTAAAAGACCATTGAAAAATGAGATATTACTACAATTACCTTCCGAAAAAATAATCTTGTAATGCTTCATCTTGACATTAAAGGAGCTATTTACATCGTTTTCAAGGATATGACTGTTGGCTTTTTATTGAGCTTTTAAAGTAGAGTATGTTGTGTAAATGTAAACCTAACAGAGTACTGCAGTGTTTTTTTTTATATTGTGCGTATTATACCACATTTACATTGATAATAATGTTTTTATCTTATCAGTGAAATGTCTGAATAAGTGTCCACTTTCTTCTCGCGAAGTCTGACCATACAAGACGGTTAAGTATCTGTCCAACACATTATCAAAGATAACATGCACTTGCTTATTTACTATATTTCACTATTTTACTGAAACACGCTGCACAACTCTTTTACTTAAATTGTAAGCAGAAGCTCCCCCTGCCTTATGTTATCATTTACCTGTTACATTTATCCCCATTGTTTGTCATTTATGAACCTGGTATTGTCTTTTTGTAAAGCATTGCGTACATTGTTGGTGCTATATAAGCAAACATTAAACATACAATACATAAATAAAGGAACACTACCACTTTCTGAAGGGAAAAAAAAGGATGTTCACAGTGCTCCCCAAAGTAATAATGTGAAGTATTGTAAACATCCATGTGTTGTATCTGTATACACTTTTTTTTAGTCCTCTACATGCTGAAATAAAATCTATTTCATTGTTTAAATATTGCTCTTCTGCCGTTAGCTATCTTTCCCTTTACCTACTGTAACTCCAATCCCATGCAGCTACATAGTGAGACACATCAGTAACTCTATGCTCATTCTCCATTTGAAACTCTCTAATGCATTGGTGGGTAACAATAGCTGGACATCCTTGCATTTCGCTTCCACTCCCCCCCCCCCCACCCCCTCAGTGCAGAAGGAGTGGAAATGTTGCTGGTGTGAACGTAACTTCTTCCCGCTCCCTTAGCTGCCTAATGACAGTGTTAATCAATAGTTCCCAGTGAAGGGAGAGGAGTGGAACAGCATTCATCAGTGTGTCGGCATTAAGAAGCTGAATAGATGGGGCGGGGAGAAGCTCTTACCCACGGACACAAGGTCTCTTAGGCTACACTTATAGTCCCGGCAACGGCGATGGTGACGTCAGGCTGCGGTTGCTGGAAAAATCAAATTGAGATAATTTCCAGTGATCGCGACTAAGCCGTTGCTCTGTCGCACCGTGCTTACTATAAGTGCACGCGACGGCGGCAATGCATTTGTTTTGACGTGACGTTGCATCGCTGTCGTCGTCGTCACTCTAAGCGCAGCCTTATGCCTGTGCACCACATATATGCTGCTCTTAAGGCAGCGGTGCACAAAGTAGGAGGCGCGCCCCCTTGGGGGGTGCCAGATTATTTAGGGGGGGGGGCGCGGGCCAGAAGCCGTTGTGCACGAGCGGCAGCCAAGAAGCTTCATGCTGGATGCATCCCTGCTCTGCTCTTGCTGCGAGTGGCGGGGACTTCCCTGCTCTGATCTGTGCTTGCTGCTGTGCTTGCTGCTGTGCTTTCAGCTTGCCACGGGGGACCAGCATGTTTAGTATTTCCCCCCCCAGGTGAAAGTGTGACTGTGTTGTGTATGTTGTGATTGAATGTGTGTTGTGATTGAGTGTGTTGTGTCTGTGTTGGTTTTGATTATGTGTGGATGTTGTGATTCAGTGTGTGTGTGTTGTGTGTCTGTGTTGGTTGTGACTGAGTGTGTGTTGTGTGGGTGTGTGTTGTGATTGAGTGTGTGTGTTGTCTGTGTTGGTTGTGATTGAGTGTTTGTTGTGTGTGGGTGTTGTGATTGTGTGTTGTGATTGAGTGTGTGTGTTGTCTGTGTTGGTTGTGATTGAGTGTTTGTTGTGTGTGGGTGTTGTGATTGTGTGTTGTGATTGAGTGTGTGTGTTGTCTGTGTCGGTTGTGATTGAGTGTGTGTTGTGATGAGTGTGTGTTGTCTGCGTGTTTGGTGATTGACTATGTGTGCTGTGTCTTTGTTGTGATTGTGTGTGTTGTGATAGAATGCAGCGGTGCGCAAACTGGGGGGCGCAAGATTATTTAGGGAGGTTGCATGCGACGTGCGGCAAAATCTGGTGTGCGCGGGCCGGCAGACACTATGTGCGGGAGGGCGATATATCTTTACACGGATGTCCAAGAAGATATGCAAGGACGACCAAGAAGATGTGCGCGGCCAGCCCAACAGGATAGTGCATTTGGCGGCCACGTGAGGTTGTGTGTGCGCACGCATGGGGGCTTCGGAGGTACCGGGAGGAGTCAATTTTGTTTGTCTCCCCATGTACCAAGCTTGGAAGAGCATACGTGCACAAAGGCAATCCTTTTGGGAGGACATTCATCCACCTCTTTGTTACCTCCCTTCCCTCTCCCCCCCCCTTTTTTTTTTCCTTCCCCTCCTTTTTTTCCTTCTCCCATTTGACTTTTTATTCTCCCTGCTCTTTGGCTTGCTGTCCCCAGTGTCATCCAAAATCCTCCCTACAGTATTATGTATTATTTATTTTTTATTTTTTCTGTTTTCAATGTTGTGTTTTCAATTTTTTAAAATTATTTCTGTACATTCATAGTATGATTGATATAGTGGCAGCCTACCCTTTCACTTGCAGAGGATCACAGCGAAGCAGGTTGCCAGCTGAGGAGAGCAGGACCACAGCGCTATTGTTGGGCAGGCACCGGAAGGAGGGACGTTTGACATCACAGCACTGGGGCTGCTCCTCCCCTGTACCGCCGAAGCCCCTACGCGTGCACAAATACCATCACATGACCACCACCTGCACTATCCTGTTCGGCCGCCTGCGCATATCTTCTTCGGCTGCCCGCCCGTGCACAGCTTCTTGGCCGCCCGCGCACAGCGTTTGCCAGTCCACGCACACCAGGTTTCGCTGCCCGCACCCCCCTAAATAATCTTGCGCCCCCTCAAGGTGGCGCACCCCCCAGTTTACACACACCGCTGCATTCAATCACCACACACACACACAATCACAATACAGACACAGCTCACATTCTCAATCACAACACACACAAACACAACACACACTTATATCACAACCAACAAACACTCAATCACAACACACACAGACAATACACTCGATCACACCGCACACACAACACACACACTCAATCACACCACACACACAATCACAGCACACACAGACACAGCACACACACTCAATCGCAACACACACAATCACAACCAACACAGACACAACACACACACAATCACTACCAACACAGACAACACACACACAGACACAACACACACACACACACACACTCAATCACAACCAACACAGACAACACACACACTCAATCACAACACACACTCATATCACAACACACACACAACACTCAATCACAGCCAACACAGACACCACACACTCAATCACAACACACACAACACAGACACACATACACAACACACAATCAAACAGTCACACACTTTCACCTGGGGGGGGGAAGTACAAGCGTGCTCCGGTCTCCCGTGTGCAGCTGAAAACAGAAAGGAGGAGGGGATGTCTGTGTGCAGAGACAAGCCCCAACTCCACATCAAGGTCCTGCCCCTCCCCCAGCAAGCACAGAGAAGCAGCAGCACAGTGCTTGAATTTCTTCACCCTTCCGCACACAGCCGCCTGCGCCCTCCCCCTAACTAATCCTGTGCCCTCCGAAGGGGGCGCACCCCCCAGTTTGTGCACCACTGTGCTAGACCATGGGAGGAAAGGTCGTAAGTGGAGAAAACGTTATACAAGATTGAGAACAAAACAGTAAAAATGCAAATCCCTCAAATATTAAAATGCTTAAGTATTGTCAAATAAAAGAAAGTTGTTTATCACAATTACTCCACTGACAGTACTAGATCCACAAAGCTCCGCAAAATCAGGCCTCATAATGGGACATTACCAAAAACAGTAAAGAAAGTTATTTTCCCTGAAGTTAATGCATATCCACCCATCTAATTATATGCAAAAACAATGTCCGGAGTACATCTCATTAGCACAGTATTGTAGTGTAAGATTCCAATACCGTGTCGTTCAGTCTTAGTTCATGTCTTAGCCTTACTCCCACCCAGGCATTGAAATAGGGCTCTTTGATGAGAAAGAGGCATTTTGTAGCATATCCATTTCTGTCTGAAATGCCACATATTTATTACTGTTTTAGAATTTGATGCATGCTGCACAAAAAAAAGACGTACACTCACCTTTAAAGTGACAGAAAAATACAAAGCAGAAAACCACAAGAAAAGACCTGATCCAATGTGCAAATGTAACCCCTCCCTAACCCCTCCTACTTTGCTCCATCAATCCCTCATCTTGTCACAGACAGAACTCAGATGTTCCCAAAATGGCACAGGCTAGATTAATACATAGTCCCTGTCCGTTGCAGGCAGGGCCGGCTTGGTGGCGGTGACATTGGTGTCACTGCACCGAGCCACGCGCTTACAGTGGCCCGCGCTCTTCCTTAGGCTATACTTATAGTGACGGCAATGTGACGGCGACGTCAATCTATGGTCGGTGAAAAAATTAAATTGAGATATGACCTCCAGCGATCGCGACCAAGCCGTCGCTCTATCGCACCATCGCGTCGTGCTTACTAAAAGCCACGCGATGACGGCAATGCATTTGTTTTGACACGACATCACGTCGCTGTCGCCGGCAATATAAGCGCAGCTTATAACATTTCAACTGATTAGCAGCGGAGAGCGCAGGGCCTCTGTAACCTCCGTCATCTCCACCCTACGGCTCCTCATCTCTGGCATCTTCTCCTTGTAACGATGCTTCGCCATATCAACGCAAAGTAAAATCATACTGCAACGCCACACGATGATGCGTCACCATGACAACATAACAAAGCGATGTCACATAATGACGTGTCGCTATGACAACGCGAAGACAACTGATGCCGCATCGTCACGACAACGCGATGTAGTTAGAGGAGATGCCAGAGATGAGAAGTAGGAGGAGATGCCAGAAAAAGTAAGAGGCCCCGCGCTCTCACCCCAAAGGTGAGCCAGAATTCTTCATTTGATACATAGAGCTAAATGTGTATAAGTTTTGTGCTTGTGTGAAGGAAACATGTTATACTTTTAAGCATAGCCTAATAAATGAGTTAAAGATCAGGTAGCCACAGGATGCGGAAATGCAGAGCACAGCACAGCAACAGGACTCCACGGGACAGCAGCGGTATGGTAAAAAAATGCTTTATTCACACATCATGGTGCAGACAGGGACGGGAGCAAAAAAGCCTCCTTCTCTTACGCATTTCACGCCTGTGCGGCGCTTCGTACGGGCATGGTTCACGTGAGTCATTGTACTTATCATTGTACTAGGAGGTATACTATAGGTGTTCATAGGCGTTTTTTCAGACAGGTCCTTAATGGGAGTGATGTGGTGGGGCTTATATATCTCCATTCACTACACTCACCAGGACATCATACATATGTCTTAGCTATACGCCCACCTATATACCTCATATACTCACTTATACACCATTAACCCAGCCTACCATCCTTCTTCAATCAAGATACTATTTATTGATCACATGTTCAGTACCCAAGGTCATTAGAGCACTATCATGAACAATGTTCTTTTACCCTAATAAATGAGTTAAAGCAGCATTTAATATTTGTGGCACTGAAACGATAAAGATCATTTCAATATTTTATTACAAAAAAACATTTTTTAAAGGAACATTAAAGTTTTCTCTCAACAATTTTGGAAACGTCAAGTTATGAGTCAGTGACATACAACTCTACCTCTTTTTGCTTTAGTATTTCCTTAGAAATATAAAGAACATTATTTGTATAGAAATATGAAATATAACTATACACAATACTTTCCTTTTCATCCATCAATGCAACCAATTTCCATAAAATGCAAAATATGGGAGAAATCTTTATTGAGGTATAATTTTCGATTTTGGCATCCAATTTGCCTCTGATATCATTTCATACCTAAGGCTTAAATTATACACTGGTGTTTTTTTGTGCTGTGACATTGAGAGAATACAGTGCAAATTATTGCAAAGCATATTAGATGTCAACTAGGACTTTCAATAAGCTGTCAAAAAAGAATTTCTAATAGAAAAAAATGAGTATGTAATGATACTGTAGGTCTGTATGGAGCAAGACGTTAAAGGCACTTTTACCATAAATAAAGTTTCAGGGAAATAATACAAAAACAGACAAAAGTGTAATATATATATATATTTTTTTTTTTAAACATTGTATGTCCCTGTGTCTAGGGGCAATCACATTGGACCTTTGGCCCGTCACTCCACCTCAGGCCAATGAGATGGCTCCCTTGGCCCACCCGCCCTCGCACACCTCTCATTGGCCGGTTTGGTCTAAAAGTATATACACACACATATGTCTCACCCCTCCGGATTGCTCCCCCCCCCCACGGCTCTCATTGGCCGGTGCGCTCTAACCCAGGGGTCCCCAACCCCTGGCCACACTTCTGCTGCTGCTGCCTGAGGTGAGGAATTGCTACTGCTGGAGGGGGGGTGGGTGTTTGTCCCCCCCCAGCTCCGTTTTTGACCCCTCCCCCAGCTCCATTTTTGACCCCTCCCCCAGCTCCGTTTTTGACCCCCTCCAGCTCCATTTTTGACCCCTCCCCCAGCTCTGTTTTTGACCCCTCCCCAGCTCCGTTTTTGACCCCTCCCTCAGCTCAGTTTTTGACCCCTCCCCAGCTCCATTTTTGACCCCTCCCCCAGCTCCATTTTTGACCCCCTCAGCTCCGTTTTTGACCCCTCCCCCAGCTCTGTTTTTGACCCCTCCCCCAGCTCCGTTTTTGACTCCTCCCCCAGCTCCATTTTTGACCCCTCCTCAGCTCCGTTTTTGACCCATCCCCTCCGCCACCCCCCCGACATACACAGTGACAGACACACTGACACACACAGTGACAGACACACTGACACGCACAGGGACAGACACACTGACACACACATGACACACACAGGGACAGACACAATGACACACACAGGGACAGACACACTGACACACACACAGGGACTGACACACACATGACACACACAGGGACAGACACAATGACACACACAGAGACAGACACACAGTGACACCCCCCCTTGCCTCCTACCTCCGCCCCCCTTCCCTGCCTTCCCCCCCGCCCCCGCCTTCAACCCTGCCCCTGCCTTCCCCCCCCGCCCCTGCCTTTCACCCTGCTCCTGCCCCTGCCTTTCAACCCGCTCCCACCCCTGCCTTTCACCCCCCTCCCGCCCCTGCCTTTCACCCACCCGCCGCCTGCACTCCTGCCACCTCCCGCCTCTGCCTTTCAGCCACCCGCCGCCTCACACCCCTGCGCCCCACAGCCACCGGCCTCACTCAACAGACATCTGCCGCCTCTCACCCACCTGCCACACTCGACACACCCGCCGCCTCCCGCACCGACATCACTGACTAGCCGCCGCACCCACTCACCACCCACCCCGGCACCTCACACCCACTCACACCCTAGCGGGACTCCCACCCACAGCCAGCACTCCACTAGCCACCTGCCACCCGTACTGAACACCCACCCGATGCCTCACACCCACTCACACCCTAGCGGGACACAAACCTCACATTTTTACATCACTTATGTCACCAAAATATACATTGTACTGTGGTGTGTTTACAATAAACCATTTTTAAACAACAATATCGTATTACATTTTCTTCCATGTTTCTTTTCAACTATTTATAAATAATAATACCTATTACAGATTTACATCCCGGGCAACGCCGGGTATATATATATATATATATATATATATATATATATATATATATATATATGTTGCTTATCAAAGTGTTCTACACACTAGTAGGTTTCCTCTGTAAAAATGTCGGCTAGATGCTTTCTAAGGAAATAAAACATACTTCAAAGTCCCAATGTCACACAATCAAGAGTGGGTTTGGCCCCAAAAAAATGACAAACACGTGTGTGTGTGTCTGTGCATCAAAGTGCGAGGGTAATATGAAAATAAACTAGGCTCTGCATATGGTCTGACTGGACTTTTTCTCCTGTCTCCCTGAATAAAACATCTGGTAACATTCTAATTGCACAAATCTGGATTCGTAACAGATCTGTGTAAAACATAAGTTGACAGAACTGTACAGTAGAGTAATAATGGTGCCATAAATGTGCACCTCTATACAAGCAGAAATACAATTCTATGCTTCAAGACATGCTTTCTGGTAGCTTGCTACACACTTCTGCATAGAAGATTATTTGATCAAAGGTGCCATTTATCATGTGTAATTGTGTTTGATTGATGAATTTTGTCATGAATACATGAGCAAAATTATTAGTCCAGATAATTAGATTGAAAGTACCTCTTTTAAATACAAAATGGCATTATAAATGGTACCCCACTGCTCGGGGAAATGTAGATGATTTTCTGTTTGCAATTCCAGGTGCTATATTGGTAGGGCAAATGGGATTCTCAATTAAATATCAATGGGAGGTAACTATGAATATAAAATGAAATGATAAAGGTTGCAACAATTAATACAATAAAATGTACATGTTGTGTGGTCCCAAGTGGTAACAGAATTGTTTAAAAAAGGAGTTTGTATGTCTAACTAGATGAAGAGGGTAATGAGTGATTTTAATTCACAAGAAAAACATCCAAAAAGCACAGCAGATACATTTATGTGGAAAATCAGTAGAGAAGGCAGGGAAAGCAAAATATTTTGCCTGAAAGTACAGTAGGTGCACCGAGGATAAATGAGAAAGGGAATATATAAGTGTGAAACAAAAAGCCAGGGCAGACAAAATGACCTAAATATTTTGTACACAAAATTCACAGGGTAGCAAAGGTATAATCATAGACTTTCAATACAAATATGAAAGCAGTAATCCATTCTGCTCTTTTTTTGTGTGTGGAGGGAATAAGCTTTCTTACCTTAGAGGAGAGGCGGAACTACAATAGGTGCAGCGGCCCACCACTATTAGGGACCCATCCTCCCACGTGGCGGCACTTATTTTAGAAGTCGGAACAACGTTTGTAAGGACACCTCCCCCTTGTCATACCCCCTACCTGGACCCTACCTGTAGTGCAGGATGATACCTGGCGGAGGCAATGAAGGGAGCCCACCCAGGTGGTACTAACAGGGAGGTTAGGCCTACCAGGAAGTTGGACTCAACTTCCACAACCAACACCCAGGTGGGTTCCCTCCGTCACCACCGTGTAAGGCTCCACTCCAAAAGTAAGTCTCCGGGGAGAGGTGGGGATGGAGAGGGGGAGGCTTTTTTTGTTTTACTTACACCGGGGCCCACCGCTGACCAGTTCCGTCCCTGCCTTAGAGTCTCGGGTGAAACCCTCAGAGTTCAAACACGCGGCTCCTATTTCCAAGGATCCCCCATTTCCATATTTATTTGTATTTTTTAACCCCTCCCTTTTTTATATAGAACTAGATGAGAGACCCGGCGTTGCCTGGGATGTTAATCCGTAATTATTGTGTGTAAATGTTGTATAATAATGTAGGGGAAGGGGGGGATGAGGGGAGGGGTGGTGAGGGATGGGGGGGTGAGGGGGGCTGAGGGGTGAGGGGAGGCGAGGGAAGAGGTTGAGGGGAGGGGTATGTGAGGGGGGTGTAGGGGGAGGGGTGTGGGGGGAGGGGCAGGGGGGAGGGTTGAAGAGGCGCTGATGCTGATGTGTGGATCCACGTGACACAGTAGGGTGTGCGTGGCGGAGATGTCCGGCGTCGTCCAAAGTGATGGGTTGAGGTGAACGGGAGGGGTGGTGAGGCAGTGAATGGTAGTTGTGTGTCCGCGGTACTGTTGACGGGGAGGGGTGGGGATGCGTGTGTGGTGGTAGGGTAGACAGGAGGGTGTGCGGGACGGAGAGGGCCTGCGGGGCCGAGTGGGCGTGCGTGGGATTGTTGAGATGGCCGTTGGTGAGGTGGTTTGAGGGGGAGGGGTGGGTACGCGGTGAACGGGAGGGGTGGTGGCAGGGTACAGAGGAGTGTGTGTGCGGGAGCGAGAGGCCGTGCGGTACCGAGAGGGCATGCGTCGTGTGAGTAACAGAGGTTGGAGGGTGGGAGGGGCGGTGAACGTGAGCTGTTCCAGGGTCCACAGTAGGGTGTGCGGGACAGAGAGGGTGCCGGCGTGGCATTGGTGAGGTGGCCATTGGTGATGTGGTTTGAGGGGAAGCAGCGGGGTGGATACGCGGTGAACAGGAGGGGTGGTGTCAGGGTACAGAGGAGTGTGCGCAGCAGCAAGAGGCCGTGCGGTACAGAGAGGGCGTGCATCGTCGCAAATGGTACTAATATGCATTGTTGAGGGTGGCGGTGAAGACGCGCTGTTCGTGAGGTGTGGGGCGACGTTAGACAGTACGGTGTGCGGCCACATTAGACAGTACAGTGTGCGGGGCCGAGATATCCGACGTCATTCAAAGTGTGTTGAGGTGGTGGGGAGGCGATGAACGGGAGGTGTGGGGACGCGGTACACAGGACGGTGTGCGGGCCGCATTTTTGCGAGGTCCGGCGTGCTACCGTGCGGTGTTGGAGAGGGGGGGGGGGAGTGTTGCGGGAGGGAGATGTGTGTGTGGCGGGAGGGGGGGGGTGTAAAAGCATAAATGGCATCTACTTTGGTTCAAAGAAGGCACTGTACCTCAGTATTCCGCAGGGGATGAGCGCTGGGGTTAATTTCTTTTCTGAGGTGAGAGCAGGCGGTGAGGCGTCAAACTGGTGCTGTCAAGCGTACTCCCAAAGCTCAGTGATTCTTGGGCGAGTGTGCCAGTGGTGTAGGTGTGGTGAACGAATGTCGCAGGCCAATGGGAGGTGTGCGGGGGCGGGGCCGGGCCACAGACCAATCTGATTCGCCAGAGGGTGAGTGACAGACCAACTGACCAATCTGATTGCCCATAAGCACAGCAAATATACAAAGTTTTCAAAAATATATATATAGATGGCATTGTTGTGGTTCCCTGAGCTAAAAAGCATTATGTTGTGTTAAGTTAAAGGGACCCCCGGTTCTTGAGATACCAATAAAAGTATTGCGCTTCAGCCCCAGGGAGGGGAGCATTGGGATTGATTTCTTTGTTACAATTTTTAACCTAACTTAAAGCAGCAATCACAACTACTGTTTTTCATAAACCCCTATTTTGTTACTGTATTAGAACCGGGGTCCCTTGGATACTTACTAATGAATTTACCGGGTTTAAATCTCCCTCCAGGGCAAACAAAATGGCTGCCATATCTCAGACCAATAGAAAGCCGCAACATCATCTGGAATGCTTCTTATAGAACAGTCATTTAAATCCCCTTTAAAAACCAGGAAGTAATGCTGGTAAATTAACTAGTAAGTATCTCGGGAACCGAGATGTCAGTGTAACTGAAAATAGTGCAGTTTAGCTCCGAAGGACCCCTAGTTCCCATGCTGTAAAAGAAAGGGAGAGGGGGAAGTTAGGGGGAACTGCTGCTTTAAAGTCATGTTAGGACCAGAGAGCTATACGTTATCTGTAATGGCCATTAATCATAATGAGATGCAAGTTATATACCAATTAGGCCTTACTATACCAGTGCATATCCACAGAAGTCCATTGAAGTTAACACTGAGACTTAACACTATGTTAGTTAGGCCAGCAGTGCGCAAACTGGGGGGTGCAACATTATTTAGGTGGGCGCAGGCTGCGTGCGGGGAAACCTGGGGGCGGGCAGAGCTGTGCACGGGCGGCAAAGCAGCTCAAGCTCCGTGCTGCTGTTGCTTTTATGTGCTGTCTGTCTGCCTGCTGCGGGGGCGGGGCCTTGCTGTGGGGCGGGGCTTCTCTGTGCTTCTTCTCTGCTGTCTGCCTGCAGTGGGGGTGGGGCCTTCCTGCCGGGGCAGGGTCTTCCCTGCACACAGACAAGCCCTCCACCTCCTGTTTGTTACCCGCCTGTTTTCAGCAGCACATCGGGGGGACCGGAGCAGGTTTAGTTACTCCCCCCCCGCCAGGTGAAAGTGTGTGTGTGTGTGTTTTGTGTCTGTCTGTTGTGATTGAGTATGTTTGTGTGTGTGTTGTCTGTGTTGGTTGTGATTGAGTGTGTTTTGTCTGTGATTGTGTGTGTGTGTGTTGTGATTGAGTGTGTGTTGCGTCTTTGTTGTGCTGGTTGTGATTGAGTGTGTGCTGTGTGTGGGTGTTGTGATTGAGTGTGTGCTGTGTAGTGGGTGTTGTGATTAAGTGTGTTATGTCTGTGTTGGTTGTGATTGAGTGTGTGTGTTGTGTTGGTTGTGATTGTGTGTGTCCTGTGCGTGTGGGTGTTGTGATTGAGTGTGTGCTGTGTCTGGTTGTGATTGAGTATGTGTTGTGTGTGTGTTGTGTCTGTTGGTTGCTTGTGTGTGTTGTGATTGAGTGTGTGTGTGGGTGTTGTGATTGAGTGTTGGTTGTGTGCGTTCTGATTGTGTGTGTGTGGGTGTTGTGATTGAATGCAGTGGTGCAAAAACTGGGAGGGCGCAAGATTATTTAGGGGGGGCGCCCCGGGAGCAAGATTATAAAGCTGTGTGCGGGCATCCAAGAAGATGTGCGCGGCCAGGCAGCCGAAGATGTGCATGGGTGGCCGAACAGGATAGTGCAGGTGGCGGACACGTGATTCGGAGGTACGGGGAGGAGCACGCCCGAGCGCTGTGATGTCAAATACCCCTCCTTCCGGTGTCTGCCCTGCAATAGCGCTGTGTTCCTGCTCTCCTCCGCTTTGTGTTAAATGTGTTTTAGTTTTAACAAATCAATAAACTGTATAGATATGTGCATCTTACTAATATTGAGTAACTTGTTTGCTTGTCATTTGTTTGCATCTGCATATTCTTACACTTTGATCATGTGTATTTGTTTTTTGTTTTTTTGTAAATTCTGTTATATATTGATCTTGTATTTAGGATAAAAATTTCTGTATCTGTACAGTATGTCTTACCATGCACTTTACATTGCAGCTGACTGCTCAGTAATTTTCCAGTTCAGTGCATTAATATGGACTGTCCCTGTATTTATAAGATATCATCACAATCATGAAAAAATTTTTCCCTTTGGTTAGAAACCTTAAACAAGATCGCAAAGAATACAACAGGGGATTTCATGTAGTTATACTACCGCGCATGCGCCGGACGGGGAGGAGGAGGTAGTCCCCTGCGAGTGCCAGAGGCGTGCTCTCATCTGTAGAGCCGCCCTGCTGGGCGTACCCCTCATGATTGAGCGCGGCTGGCACTGAGCAGGGAATCCCTTAGGACTCTGGCGCGGGGCGCATGCGCGGCGTTCGTATTCCCTATCGGTCAGTGACGTTCAGTGACGTCACCAGTGGCGCGAAAATACGGCAGTCAGCTACATTTAAATGATTGCACATACAACAGACAGCACTTCTTGATAAAGTTCATCCGAACGAAACGCGTAGAAGGTTTGCTGCTGTTCCACACCATATGATTCCCCAATAAAGGACTTTTTATTGCAAGACCTGCTCTCCTCGTTTGCTGTGCGCTGCACACCCTGGTTTTTGGAGTTCTCCTCCGCTGGCAACCTGCTTTGCTGCGATCCTCTGCAAGTGAAAAGGTAGGCTGCACCTATATCACTCATACTATGAATGTACAGAAATAATGTAAAAAAAAAAAACTTCCTGCTCGTGCTTGCAAAATTATGCAGGACACCTTGTGCTCATGCTTGGAGAGTTGGTGATGTAACCGCTCTCAGCGGCAGCGTGGACGCAGTCTAATTTTGCAAGCGCGAGCTGTTAAAATATGTAAGTATTTAGACATATTTGTATTTACATTGTATACCGTTTAATAAAGGGTTTTTTTCATGTGATTTTGATGACATCACGCAGGGGGGGGCCCGAGAAATTTCATGGATAAAAAGGGGGGCTCGGCATAAAAAGTTTGCTCACCCCTGAGTTAGGCCATACAGTCGTGTCCTCCTGTTCTCTCCAGGAAAATATGTGGCTATCTCACAGAAACGCTGCAACATTTCTTTGATGTTTCTGCAGCCAGACTAATTGCCTATCGGATTAAAACAGCGGGTGCCCCTGCAGTCCCATTCAAATAGCAGGGCCTTCTGCTGTGTTAATCCGATGGGCCAATAGTCTAGCTGGAGAAATATCACAGAAATGTTGCAGCGTTTCTGTGAGATAGCCACAGATTTTCCTAGGCTAGCAGGAGAGAACAGGAGGACACATCTGTACCTTAACTTGGTGGTACTCAGATCTAGAACCTACAATATGGCTTTTAAAGGGTCTGGATGGGTGAAGCACCACATTTACAGATGTTGCCGATGTTATTGCACCCATTACTGGACGGTAACAAGCAAAATCCTGCAATTTGATTGTGTAAATCACAAGTAAACAATAGTAAATCAAGCAATAACGGGTTCAAACTCGGGCCAGCGATAATGTGTTATCGTGCGATAACAGGTGCAATAACGTCTGCTACATATGTAAGTATGATTTTACTAACATAGCATTATTTCTCGCTGTTAATTCCTTCTCCTCTCCTTCTTAACTTGAGCTAAAGACCTATTTCAGCATCTCGATCGGTGTAGAGCTAATAACATACTTAATAGTCATTAGAAGATAATAGAATGTTGTGCTACAATAACAAGACTTCTGTACTATGCTAATGAAATTTAAAAAAAGACTATTGTTTTTGCATAAAATTAGCTTTGAGGAAACATGTTACCTCAGGAAAAATACAGTAACGTCCGTTCCTGTTTTAGGTAACGTCACATTCTGAACCGTGACTTAAAGTTTTGTGGACCTACAAGTGTTAGGACGGGGACTATGGTTTACTAGACGTGTATTTGTCCACAGTATCCTGCAGCTCAGACAAATATTGCAAGCAGTAGTATACTGTATGCTTCTGAAAAGCACAAAATCAAAACAAGATTTGACTTATTTGTTTTACGCATTTAATTAAATATTGTGCCTTAAGGTGCTATTGATTTAGAACTGAAAGTAGGTATAGCAATATATCAGTAGAGAGGGAGACGTCAGCTTCTTCATCAAGACCTTCCAAAGCCTCCAACAAACTATAGGTGAAGTTACTGTAGAACTGCAGGAGACTTTGATAGCTATTGGAAAACAAGAGGCATGTGGTGATGATGATGTGCAGGCCAACGGCTTTGAATGTATAATAATACTGTAAATAGAAATCAATAATAAGTAAAGCTACCTGGTAGCACAGGTACATAAGAAGAGTGAGTGATGTTTTTTCTTACTGACACTGAGTTCATATAAAAGGGTACAATTTGTTTAAATAAGGGTTTAAAATTCAGGATAGGCTCAACCGAATTTTGCTGATTTTGACTCACAAAAGGTATCAATCCCATTCATACATCTGAAAATCAGACCTCTAAGCAAAATGTATTAGGAGAAATAAAATATTAACATTGCAGCCTAGGAGTGGGAGGCTGCAGACTTACAAATCAACTTTATTTTACCTCAACTGTTTATGCATTAAACATTATTATGTAAACATAAGCCTTAGTGCTGGAAAATACAGTATGTGTTCGGTGAACAGATGTTCCGGTTTAGCCGGGACAGTCCCGGTTTCTAGTGAGCTGTCCCGGTGCCCCAAAAATTGTGAAAATGTCCCAGTTTAGCTGGGACAGTCCCGGTTATTGGTGAGGTGTCCTACCGTTTTGGGTGGGTAGGGGGAGACCGCAGGTTGAAGGAGATCAGAGGAGGATGCCGACGGCAGAGCGCGGAGCCGATCAGATAAGAACAGCTGTAGCCGTTACGAGGGAGGAGGAGAGCAGGGTTTTGTTGGCTTCTACAGCTTCTGGGCAATAGGTGGCGCTGCAGAGCACTCCAGCTTTGAGCTGCTGCTTAGAGCTACTCCTCTATAGATCTCCCGGTTCTGTGTGTCTGTGTTGGTAGGTGTGTGTGTGTTGGTAAATGGGTGTGTGTGTTTGTGTGTGTGTATTTGTAATGCATATGTGTGTTTCATGCATTATGTGTAGGTATATGTTGTATATTTAGTTTTTGCATATGTTGAATATAAATGTGTATTTGTACTGTAGATGGTATGTGTGTGTTGAACTAATTTTGCATGTTTGGTATGTGTGTATATGGTGTAGTGTTTGTGTGTATATATGGGGAGAGAGGGTGGAGAGGGAGTGGGGGGAGAGAGGATGGAGAGGCAGTGGGGGTGGGGAGTGAGGATGTACAGTAGAGGGAGTGGGGGGGGAGATAGCATGGAGAGGGAGTGGGCGGAGAGAGGATGAGGAGGGAGTAGGGGAGATAGAGGATGGAGATAGAGTGGATGAAGAGGGAGTGGGGGGAGAGAGGATGGAGAGAGAATGGGGGGAAAGAGGATGGAGAGAGTGTGGGGGGAGAGAGGATGGAGTGGGGGGCAGAGAGGATGGAGAGGGAGTGGGGGGAGAGAGGATGGAGAGGGAATGGGGGGGAGAGAGGATGGAGAGGGAGTGGGGGGGAGAGAGGATGGAGAGGGAAGGGGGGAGAGAGGATGGAAAGAGAGTGGGAGGAGAGAGGAGGGAGTGGGGGGAAGAGAGGATGGAGAGGGAGTGGGGGGGATAGAGGCTGGAGAAGGAGTGGGGAAAGAGGATGGAGAGGGAATTGTGGGGGGAGAGAGGGGGAGTTGTGGGGGGAGATAGGATGGAGAGGAATTGGGGGGGAGACAGGATGGAGAGGGAGTGGGGGGGGAGAATGGAGTGGGAGTGGGGGAGAGAATGGAGAGGGAGTGTGGGAGAGGATGGAGTGGGAGTGTGGGATGGAGAGGCTGTGGGGTGCAGAGAGAGGATGGAGAGGGAGTGGGGGAGAGGGTGAAGAGGGAGTGGGGGTGAGAGGATGCAGAGGGAGTATGGAAGGGAGAGAGGATGGAGAGGGAGTGGGGGGAGAGGGAGGATGGGGAGGGAGTGGGTGGATAGAGGATGGGGGAGGATAGAGGATGGGGGGACAGGGAGGAGAGAGAATGGGGGATTAGGGAGAAGAGAGGATGAGAGGGAGTGGGGGGAGAGAGGGAGTGGGGGAGAGGAAGGATGGAGAGGGAGAGAGAATGGGGGATTAGGGAGAAGAGAGGATGGGAGAAGGAGGAAAAGGGAGGAGAAAGGATGGGGAGAGGGAGGAAGAGGGAGAAGAGGATGTGGAGAGGGAGGAGAGAGGATGGGGGAGAGTGAGGAGAGAGGATGGGGGAGAGGGAGGAGAGAGGATGGGGGGAGAGGGAGGATAGGGGAGATGGAGGATGGGTGGAGAGGCAGGGGAGAGTGAGGATAGGGAGAGGGAAAAAAACAAAAGAGGGAAAGAGGATGGAGAGGGAGTTGGGGTTGGCAGACAGGATGGAGAGGGAATGGGGGTGGAGAGAGAGGATGGAGGAGTGGGGAGGGGAGGAGGTAGAGGGAGTTGGGGGAGAGAGGATGCAGAGGGAGTGGGGATGGAGATGCAGTGGGGGTGGGGGGAAAGGATGGAGAGGGAGTGGGGGGAGAGGATTAGAGGGAGTGGGGGGAGGAAGGAGAGGGAGTGGGGGAGAGGAAGGATGGAGAGGGAGTGGGGAGGGAGAGAAGATGGAGAGGGAGTGGGGGGAGAGGATGAGGGGGAGTGTGGGGAGAGGAAGGAGAGGGAGTGGGGGAGAGGAAGGATGGAGAGGGAGTGGGGAGGGAGAGAAGATGGAGAGGGAGTGGGGGGAGAGGATGAGAGGGAGTGGGGGGAGAGGAAGGAGAGGGAGTGGGGGGAGAGAGGAAGGGGGGTAGAGAGGATGGGGGAGAGGGAGGAGAGAGAATGGGGGAGAGGGAGGAGAGAGGATGGGGGAAGAGGATGGGGGAGAGGGAGAGAAGAGGGAGGATGGGTGGAAATGGGGGAGAGGGAAAAAAGCAACAAAAAAAAGGGGGGGGCGCAGTTTGATACAACTTGTTTTATAAATATTGTTTAATGTGTCCTGGTTTTTACATTTGAAAATCTAGTCACACTAAGTATGTGTGTATATTATATCTTTGCAGGTAAGGTCTTTAGGTAAACAACAAAAGACAAGGGTGCCCAATGCTACATCAAATTGAGGCTTGTGATGCTTTGGCCAAAGGGTTTAACTACATAACCAGGTAATTATTATTATTATTGAAGTATTTAACCTTTATACTTATTACCATATATGCTTTGTCAATTGGATGTAGCATTGGGCACCCCTGTCTTTTGTTGTATACATTTGCCATGCTCAGTAGCACTCTTTTTGACATAAATATATATTCATGATGTGGTGAGTGTAGGAGTTTGAGCTAGCTGGGAATGTGTGTAAAGGTCTTTAGGTAAACTGACCGATACTTATTACAGCTGGAGTCTTAACCAGGGTTGCCACCACTCTGGGTTTGACCCGAAAACTACGGGTTTCGGCCGTGTATCTCCTGGCTACGGGTTTACCTGAAAAATCTCCGGGGAGGTGGCGGCTCTCCCCCTGCAAATCCCGTCAACATGGCTGCGCGACGTCAAATAGCGCTCAGTTGCCATAACAATGGGACACTATGTGACATCACGTGATGCACGTTGCCATGGCAACAGGACTCTACGTGACGTCACTGCACCACGCAGCGTTACGTTGCCATGACAACTGATGCAACGACTCTGCGCCATAAGGCATCCCATTGTCATGGCAACTTGACGTTGTAACATTACGTTGTCATGGCAACGCGTGCCTTTTGACGTCGCTGAGTGGACCTTGCAGAGGTGATGATGCCGCCAGATGCCGGGAGATGCCACATGTAAGATAAATAAATATATAAATAAATGTAAAAAAAAGTTCCTGCAAAAAGTTTCTGGGTTAGCCTTCAATAGAAGGTGGCAACCCTGGTCTTAACTGAAAACTCAGTTATCAAGGCAAAAGGCTGTAGCAATGCCGATAACTTGAGACAGGCATAAAAACGTTGCGCATATAGTGGGGTTTATTAATCAAAGTCTCCTCGCAGTAAAACTGGGAAAAAACACGGCACCAGATTTATCAGCAAAAACATTGTACTCTTAATAAATATGCTGTTCTTTTTGCACCAGTTTGCCCCAGGTCTTTAGCTAGTAGACTCTGATGGAAAAAAAAAAACCTACCATATGTATCATAATACCCTGGGGACTATTTCTAAAGAATGATTTTTTGAAAATGTGTTGAAAGAGTGCATTGGGTCAAAAAACAAATTTCTCTCCCAAATCATTAGTGGCACATGTTGATGTGTCATTATTCATGTTCTTCAGGCGCACGTTTTCTTATTCTCTGTATGTTGTGTACCATTTTGGTATATATAAATGCATTAAGAATTGTTTGTGTCTACTTGCATTTGTCTTTTAGGTGAAGAAAAAGTTGACAGATCATTTGATGCATTTCTGGAGCACAAACGTGGTGCATACTTGCAGTTTTATTTGTATGCATATCATTTGCATATGTGTGCCACCAACAATATCCAAACTCCACCCACTAGCATCATGTTTTTCTTAGCGGGGGAAAACAATTGCCGCACAACACATCCAAATCAGATTTATTCATTGCTTTCAGCAGTGAGATTCTATGTGCTGCTATGCTGCTGTTTTCATTTCTGCCAAAGAATCTCTGGGACATAACACCTGAGTCGCCCCAAAGGCAAAAGCCTTTGTCGGTAGCCGAAGGGCAGCCAGAGGGTGTCACCGTTTGCTGCCATCCTCTGATGTTTGGTTATGTTTTAGCTGCTCTATTGTAATATGAACTCAACAACCCTCTCACCCCCTGTTCCCAATGTTTCAACTTATCCTGCCAATAGATTGTAAGCTCTTGTACCTCTTCAAACACAATTTGAATCTTGTCTGCAAATGTTTCTTGTGCCCATAATCATATGTTTAAATGTCCATGAAATGTCTGTAAATTGAATGTATAACTTCTGTTCATTTAATGCAACCATCTACTGTCATAACTTTGCCTTTCCTGTCTCTCTTGTGTAACAAAATAATTGTATTTAATTTCAGTTGTTCTCCAACTGACTGTAAAGTATTGTGATGCCCCCTTAAGTGGAGCTGTAACAGGGACATCACTGTTTAAGAGAAACTGCCTCTAAATCCCACAGTCCTGCAGATAGGGTCTGGGGAAGTAAGTTAGCCCTTAGAAAGGGATAGCGGTTTGTTATTTTGTTGTTTTTGTATGTTTTGCCTGGATAAAGGAACAGGCTCAATAAAGCCAAGATATAATTGCACCCAAATCGGTCTCCATTATATGTACCTCTGCACACATCTCTTACAGGAGGCCTGTATTAACTTCAAAAGTAAATGATGATAAATGCTTTATAGATAGGTCACATTGTTCATATTTGCGTCCTGTGTTTCTTTAGATGATTTAGGGTGTATCGATAGGAGAAATAAGAGATGCATTAAGGGCTTCTGTATGATACCATGATGTAAACTATTTTGCAAACATTCATATAATTTACTGTCTAGAAATCTTTGTAAAACATTTGTAAAACATTTCAAACATGATCATTAAGCCGTTACCTTTATGCCTGCTGCAAGTATAAAATATGAAAAAAATCCATGCATCAGCGCATTTTTGCTTGATATGGCATGTAAGTCCCAAACACACTATGAAAATGAACGTAATAGTTTCAGACCATATATAATATACATGTGTAGCCCCCTTTCCCTATGATTAAGGGAACTGCGCGTGCTGATTACCTGTTTGCTCACAGGAGGCCTATTCCTCCGCCACTGGGAGCCTGTGGTGAGCTCTTTCTTCCTTGGGTGCAGCGCCTCCACCTATGAGGGATCCCAGTGATGGCGGGATAATCCCTTACAGGAACCAACACAGTCAGTAATAAGTGATACACACACAGGTATATAACTAACATATATGTACTAACACACATATAACCATACGGTAACAATATAATAGCCCAATGTGATAACCCAATGTCCCCAACAGTACGGAGGGTGCTGTGGCCGTCTGTCCGATGGTGTGATAATACTACTGTGCGCTAAGGGGAAGCATCCCTATCTGGGGGCCTTTCCTTCAACACACAAACTAGAGGGACTGGGGCCTACGGGGCAACACTGGCATAGTCCAGGGAAGCACTGCTCCCTGGACGCGTCTGTCCTGTTGCCTCCTCTGCTCCGACTGGCACGTGGCTCCTTCACGCGACAAAGCTATTACCTCTTTCCTGCCCTCCCCCGTTCCTATTCGTTGGGCTTGCCCCATATGGTCTCCTCTCCTGTGGAATTCTAGGACATGTGGTCCCTTGCGGAGCCAGCTCAGATGACTGCCACAACTACAGTCTATCTGTGCATGCCCAAGCATTCGATCGCGCATGCATGAACACCAAGATGGCGGCCCCCGCTAACCGGGACCGCCGCAGAGCTCCGGCGGCTGCCTTGAACCAGTAGCCTCCCCTCCCCGCACTAGAGGTAAGAGGGGACTCGGCTACACATGTAACATCACATAGTACTGCAAGCCACTGCAGTTGTCTTGAACCTTAAAATTATCTGTAATATTACAGATAATACTATTCTGTTGGTCTGGGAGCTTTTATCACAATTCTGGTACAGTGTGATGATGTGAGCCTTTGAAAAATAAGTAAGTGACTTTACCCAATGCATAGCGCATTTTACTATCCAAAGAGTTCAGAAAAGTCATAAATCATAATAAGGAAGTCAAGTTTTATCTCTAATTCCTATCTGCATAGTCAAAAAAGTGTACCAACAGCAGCACAGGCCATGTATCAGATTTAGTTTCCCAGTCTAGGAAACTGTCCGTGTAGGGTGGGCCAAGGGACTTAAAAGTGGGGAGCAGAGTGATAGGAGAGACAAACATATTGAGAAATTGCAAAGTAAAGGAAGATATAGAGTAGCAAAAGACAGAGATAGTGTTAAAAGGAAAAATGCAGTTCACCTGTATAATTAATGCAATTAATATATTAAGACATGTAAATATACAACTCATTCTTTCACCTGAGTGTCGGAGCAGGATCATATTAGGATCACTCTCTGATCACAGGTTTTTCCCATAGCAGCATAGATTGAAGCAGGGCTTCCCACTGATTACTGTTGATTGCTTGAGCCTTAGAGTTATTGTTAGAGATTGTTGTTATACTGCAAAGACTGATTATCATTTGTACGATATACACTCATGTATTCTCCATTATCAGGCTCTTATGGTTTGTCAGGTGTCTAGTGCATTAGATTAACATACACATTATGTGACATAGTCTATTTAATTGAATATTGCTTGCACCTGCCTGTTTACAATAGTGTTGGACTTTTGTTCATTTGCTTTTACATTGGGAGGTTTTGGCTGTGAGGGAGTCGGGAAGTACCATAGTCCCACTTTGTGGTGGCTATGGGAATGGGCCTGTAGAAGAGGTAAGTGACCCCGAAACGTTGACCCCTGCTTCTCACCGCACTTAATTCCTACCCTGCTAGGGATTTCTTTCTCATATCCCTCACTTTTTAGTTATATCACATTCCCCCCCCCTCCTTCACCATCCCTCCCTTTTCTTGTTGGCATTATCATGTGATTTGCGCTTTATGCACAGTCATTCTATGTTATTTACTTTTGCTCATTAATACACATCAGTATTTCAACTATCACTTACTTTCTCGTATTTATTTGGAGTGCGGGGAACACTTTGTGTGTTCTATATTGTCCTTAGGAGGGGTCTCTTCATTGTTCCCCAGCACCCACTACGTAGTCAAATCCTCATTTAATTTAATACATTAGGTAGTGGGGCCTATACAATATACTTTCTGTATAAAACAAAATCTAGTTTCACTGCAATGATTACTATATTTTTAACAGTTCCTACACAGTGACTTTTTAATAACCTACATTGTGCTAGTCTGTTTTTTTAATGTTATTTATTTATTTAAAATGCTCCGAAACGGGAATGTCTCAGTATAACACACACAGTCCCATTTTCAAGACCTCCTCAGCTCTATTTAAATAAAATATTTGATGCAGGCAATGATCCAGGCCACCTCTGGATTGGGGAAATAATCAGTGACTCAAATAGAACCTACGAGTGCAAAGCACATCAGGAAAATATTAACGCAAAACATTTCCGGAACAAGGAGCTCTTGTATTAATGACCAGTGTGAGAGAGCTAATTGATAGCACTTCCAATAGAGGGGGGAGGGATTCTAGGAGTGCATGGGCCTCACTCATATACAGGATACATTTTTTTTGGGAGTCAGGTCATTATACACAGCCTTCCTTCCTCCTCAAGCACTCTCCCACCCATCCTAAGAGCAAGGATAATTCAAAATAAAAAATAGAGGGGGTTAAAGAGGAAATATCAAGTTATGTTTTTTCTCAGGTATTGTCATGTAAAATATGAGGATGTATGTTAGGAGTAACAAATGGTGAGTTCTGTTTATCCTTATTGGCACAGTATGGCGGTTGGGATTGCCAGCCAGACTTGTCCCCTTTAAGGTTGCCTTCTGAGGGCAGGTGGTTAGGATGTATCTTTCCTGACGGTGAATTTAACTCTGCTGTGCAAGGGTGTACATAGTTGTAGGGGACATGAGGGGGACATGAGCCATGGTGCTGCTGCTGGGTGCTGGGCATTTGACCCACAGTATTAACTATTTATATATTTAATTGTGCCAACTGGATTGTTATTGGGAATGTGACAAATATACTACACTAAAAAAGAAGCCACAATGCATATCCAATATGGCAAATTATTTAGTTAATTTCTATTTGTTTATTTCTTCCCATAAGTAAGGGTGTTAGTTGTACAGTAAATAAAAATACCACATGTGGTGCATTTGCATGTCTCAGACCGGACTGGAACCCTGTATTTCCCCATTATCACTTAGTAAACAGTAAGGTCAGTTAGTTTAATTTTTTGGCAAAACATATCAAGCCTGCAAGACATAAACCCTCAGCAGGTCCTACACTATCAATTTTATAGTATGTCCTTTTGTATTTCTTTCACTGCATAGAGAACAGAGAAAATAAAATAATGATGTAGTCAATAGCATGGGATGCGTGACATGTATGTGGTGCCAAAACGGTTAAAATGTTGTAGCAATATATGTAGGGTGACCAGATGTCCCGGTTTAGCTGGGACGTCCCTTTTTTTAGGCCTCTCTCCCGGCTTTTTGGGATGCTGTCCCGGTTTCCTATTCCGCTGGCGAGCGCCGACAGCGAACTCAACCGGCAAGCTCAGATCGCACATCCGTGACCAGGAAATGCCTTTAGTGCATGTGCAGTTGGCAAGTGCCAATCATGCATGCGTGGTCGGCAAGCACTCTGCACGCGTCCGTTGTCGGTGCTCGCACATGCGCAACCAGCAAGTGCCAACTGCGCGTGTGTGACATTTGTCCCGGTTTTTGCCGGGACAAATATGGTCACCCTAACTATATGTGCATCAGAGGAGGCAGCCTGTCAGGCAACCATCATTGTGAAAGTTTATAAATAAAAAGTGTGGCCTTGTTGATCCAGATCCGAGTGTATTTGTCAATATTGGGGGTGAGCGTTTGGGGCCCTTCCCCGCCATGTTTTTGCCCAAGGTTGCTACAGTACTACAATATGAGTTTCATAGTCCTTTATGATGTAAAGTGATATCTTCAAAAAGCGTGGGAGAAAATACTTATACTGTACTTACTGTAAGTAAGACCTAATCTATCTATAATCTGTTTAAAGCATGTCAGCCAATTAACAATATCATGTTTTCCCCCTCCTGAACCAAAATGTGCTGAGAACAAAATAATTTATCTCAATCATTCATAAGTATTATTGTCATTAGTTTAGGTAAGGTAGAAAAATGTAAAAGAAATAGTACAGGTATTGCAGCTTTAATGTACCTGTAATGATCAGTGTCAACTACTATATAATTATTAGCAGTGATATTAAAAAGTATTGAATATGACATGCATAAAGAATGGTGACACATTGAGATCATTTTAGAATGGCCTAAAAAAAATCTGAAAGATGTCAGCTGTGTAAGTATTGCTTGTCATATTGAATACCCTTGTCACGTAACGGGGATGACCAGACACAATGAGGGATCGTAGTACACACTAGGCAGGACACCAGGGTTAACAAACTAAGGGGTTGATTCTCAGAAGTCCATCACGTTTGCGGTAATAACGGTCATTAACAAAATCTGTAACGGATGTTATTTTTACAAAGATTAACACGTATCCTCAAAGCTAACGAGATGCAAAATGAACGTCCGTTAGTGCGCTCATTTGCATATGTCTAACGTGGTGCTAGTCAGCATATATTGCATTGCAATATATATCAGGCATCTTCCTTTCTAATTAAATAAAAATGAAATGAAAATACAATGGGTAACACAACTTGGTTAATATAAAAATACATAAAATGATCAGTTAGTGATCGCAACTACCCTGGACACAAGAGTAGTGCCATATAACTCTTTACATTACCCAAAAGGCAATCAACGCTTACACGGCCAACTCTTTTTGACAGTTAGGGGAAGCAGGGGGCTTTATTCTGGGGTTGCCATGCAACCCCTTTCATCACAACCCTGTATTTGAAAAGTATCACTGTATGCATAATTTGTTATTCATTCTTTTTTTAACATAATATTCTTTCATGCAAAAATTTATTTAGAAAGTCTTGATTACATTTATTTTTTTACTTGTAAGCTTGATTGCATTAATAAAAATCTGAATGTACATTTTATTATGCAAAAAACTAATAATGAATTCACTGAAGTGACCTATTAGAAATGTACTTGTACTCTTGAAGGAAAAAAGAGAAATGTCTATAGATATAGGTAACAAAAGAACAGGAAAGACATAGCGTGTTTGTAATATGGGATGCTAGTTTACATGTAAGAATCCCTTGAAACATTAATAGAAAGAGAATAAGATATAGTTAGTATTTTCAAACATTAAACAGCACTTGTTTTTGAAATTGAAAAACTAAAAAGTGGCTTAAAGGTGGAGCAAAAACAAAAATACATTTTCGAATAAAACATTTTGTGTGTTCTAAAAGCAGCAATCCCCGACAGATATCGCTTGTTTTTTTTGTCACCTTAATCGATCCGGGAGGTCCCACAGAGTTCAACCACAACGTTCCCACCACCAGGGAAACCACCAGGTCCCCAAAAATTCCAATACAAAAATGAAAACTCAAATACAAATATGGCCAAGGTGTCGCAAATAGAAGTTATTGTGGCTTTCTATTGGACCCCAGAGTGAGGCTGACTCTGGTGGCTATGTTGTATTCATGGACGAAATGTAAATTCTAATTTCTGTGCAACCACGATCGATCAAGGAAAAAAATATATAGAAATAAATCCTTGAGTGCTGCTTTAATGCTTTTCACACAGACTATTCAGTCCTTACTCAGATTTCCCTTTTGTCTCTCTGTTTTTGCTTGTGTTCGTCTGGTCGCTCAGCAAACATGTATAGAGCGCCAGTTAATCCCTTTTATGATATTATTAGTTGAACATGTAGTTTCCACCTTGGTTTTATTATTTCATTTAACAGCATATACTAGTAGAGACATTGCTTCTGGCTGGGTCTGACGCAAAGGTGGAAGATGGCTGCAGAATAATTTTACTGCAGTCACATCACCACAACATCTCTATAGGGGGCTAACAGTGTAATCTGCCTTCTCTGTGTTTTCCTCCTAATTTCTGTCATCTCCAGTCAGCCCTTTCATTAAACGAAGTCAAAGCACAGAAAGGCAAATTGTCTTCAAATTCTGGATTTTTGGCCCGTCCTGCTAAGCTTCAGCTGTCACAGTCCCTAAAAATCTGAGACAGTCGGCAGACCTATTAAAAATTGTATAGCATTAGACATGAAAACATATATTGAGAATGCACAATGACAATAACAATAAGAAAAGGTGATCAGAGAGACGTTATAAATTAGGTTTTCGAAAATCACAATGGCAGAAATAATTAGAAATCCCAGAATTGGAATTTTTACATCAAAAGTTCTAAAATATATATATTAAAAAAAAAAAAAAAACAGTATTAGACCTTGCAATGAAATATGTGAATAGAGAAAGTAGAAGAAATTGAAAAAAAAAATGAGACCATGATAGTTGGACTGCATTTTTAACAGCCTGTGGCATAAACTCAGTGACTGATATTGCACCAGATTTCAATACATTCTTAACACTGAGGCACATTTTAGACAGTAAATAGTAAAGTAAAATGTTGCCCAGTAGGTGGTATTCAACTATTTAAACTATTTACTATTTAGTACTTTTTTTCCAAACTAAGGAATGTACTTTTACATAAAACCATATTTATAGTGCTACATTTTAATGTAACCCAGTGTCTTTTCTGACACTAAAAGAGGATATGCAAAAGAAAGACGGTGCAAAACAGCGCTAAAAATAACAACCCTGATGGGACACACGTGAAATACAGTCAAAAAATATATATATAATCAAAAAATAAAAAATATATATATAATATATATAATAATGGCAGCCAGACAAAAACTGACAGTACAGTCAGTAGGAAGACCTGAAGAAAAAGAAATGCCGGCGCCAACCGTGACAGTGACTAATATATTGTATTATATTATAAAGTCCAAACCAATTAGGTGATAGTCCAATTGATGTCCTTGGATGGTCAGTGGGTAATGAACCGGACTGTGGAAACTCTCCAAGGGGTAGTGGAATATGTGAAAATAAAAGAAAATAAATTATGGTGCAGTATATCAGTCAATGCAGATATAAAACCATGGAACATATAACATTAACAACACAGTACAAACATGACACACTAGACAAACTAACATTAACACAAGCCAGACTATAAATTAATGAAAAGCGATTTATTAGCAACTAATTGTAGGGTTCTATGGTGAGCAGACCTCAATCCAAAGTGGGGGGTAAAATCGTTGCCCTACTCACGCAGTAAGGAAGTTTTCAAGCAGTGAGGATAAAGACACAGTCTTTAGTGATCCCAAGATGGCAACCGGAGTCTTCTTGCTGGCGTCCCACGTGACGGGGATGCAGTGTGAAGCCGCACGGGCCACAGGAGTCGCAGGAGTTTTAGCACCAAACGGACGTGATGTCACGCTCCTTACTCCTTCCTCCTTCTGCCGAAGTCTTGTCCTTTCGTGATTCTCGTCCCCCCACAGCACAATTCAGGATACTGGGCTGCTAATACCAGGAACCACAATCTTCAACTCTAAAATCAGTATTCCCAACGCGTTTCATGCGCATGCGCGCACTTTCTCAAGGGATGTCTCTGCCCCTAAGTCTGGGTGGTTTAAATACCCATGGTCCATGCTTCTAATTGGTCAAAAAATTGATTAAACAATTAAACATGGTGATCATTAACCACATGAGTGCCAGAATAAGGGTAGATAGCTACAAAGCCTGGCTGACCTACATATACACATAATCATCACAAACCTACACAACATAAACATTAAAACATTAAAAACATATAAAAAGTTACTAAAAAGTATAAAAACATAAATAATGAGTGAAGCTTACAGGAACAAGAATGAATTATAAAAAGGCCTTCAATTCAAAATCTATGTTTAACCCTTTTGGTGAGAGTGTTTTCAATTCATATATACAGTATGCTTCACGCATACTGGCATGCTTGAGTCTGCTCCCACCTCGAGGGTTCGCCTGCACCTCCTCAATGGCTTGACACCGTAAACCTAAGGGGCTCTTATTGTGACATAAAAGAAAATGGTGTGAGACACTGTGTGTGACCAGTCCCTTTTTTATATTGTAGACATGCTCGTAAATACGTCTCTGAAAAGTCCTCCCAGTTCTGCCAACATATTGCAAGCCACAAGGGCATTGCAGCAAATAAATGACAAATGTTGAATGGCAGTTAATAAATGTTTTAACTGGGTAACTCTTAGAGGTGACTGTGGATGTAAATTGTCTAGCACTTATGCCAAAGGAACAGGCCACACACTTGGTACAAGTAAAGAAACTCTTTAGACTCCCTATTTGTTTCTGTTTGTGCTGTTTAATGGGACAGCTGGGGGCTAATTTGGATTTCAAATTATTGGCCTTGGTGAATATTATATTTGTTTTTTTGGGAAGAATATCCACCAACACTTCATCTTTAAGTAAAATAGGCCAATGTTTATTTAGAATCTGTTTAATTTTTGGGGCCATCTCATTGTACTGTGTTATAAATGCAATCTGTTTCGTGCTTCTCTCCACCGTATCTTTTTCTTTATTTTTGTATTTAAGTAAAGTATCCCTTGGTAGATTATTAACTTGTTCAAAAGCCCTATCGATGAGATCCTCTGGATATTTTCTCATAATAAATTTATCTTTTAAATCTTTAGCCTGTATCTTAAAAGTTTCATCATCAGTGCAGTTGCGTTTAAGACGCACTAGCTGACCCTTTGGAATGTTCCGCAGCCATTGTGGGTTGTGTTGGCTATCTGCACGCACATAATTGTTGGCCTGTACTGGCTTGAAAAATGTCTTAGTATGTATTTTATTTTCTCTAATGTAAATGTGAAGATCCAGGAAATCAATATGCTCCAAACTAGAATTACAAGTGAATTTAAGATTATAGTGATTGTGATTAAGATAGGTGAAAAAAACATCAAGTGAAGTTTGGCTGCCTGACCAGACAAAAAACACATCGTCAATGTAGCGCCGCCAGAGAACGAGACCTGCCCCTAGTGGACAGTTGTTCCAAATGAACTCCTCCTCCCAACTGTCCATGAATAAATTGGCATAACTAGGGGCAAATCTCGTGCCCATGGCGGTGCCACATTTCTGAATATAATAATCCTCATTAAAAGTGAAATAATTGTGCGTTAAAATAAACTTAATGCCATCTACCAAAAAGTTCCTTTTATTCAGTGCAAAATGTTCCGTAGTTTCTAACTTGCGGGACACGGCTTGGCAGCCCAGTTGATGGTCAATCACTGTATACAGTGATGTGACATCCGCTGTAACTAGTATATATCCGGGCTGCCACGTAAGATCTTCTAAGATTTGTAATACATGTGTCGTGTCTCGCAAGTAGGACCGGACATTCGTGACAATTGGTTGGAGGTGATAATCAATAAATTGGGATAAATTAGAAGTGAGGGATGAAATACCCGAAATAATAGGTCTCCCAGGTGGTGCTTTCAAATTTTTGTGGATTTTAGGTATAAAATAAAATAAAGGTGTGCGTGGAAACTGTATAGATAAAAAATTAAATTCATCCTCACATATAGCCCCAGTTTCCAAGCCAGTGGCCAACAGATCGCCTAATTCGGCCTTGAACTGAACCAAAGGGTCACCTGCGAGTGGGAGGTATGTGGTCCTATCACCCAATAATCTCATGGATTCTTTAATGTAGTAATCCTTGTCCATAACCACTATACCTCCCCCCTTGTCTGCTGACTTAATGACTATTGAATCGTTCTTTTCCAAACCCGATTCAAACGATTCAATAGTCATTAAGTCAGCAGACAAGGGGGGAGGTATAGTGGTTATGGACAAGGATTACTACATTAAAGAATCCATGAGATTATTGGGTGATAGGACCACATACCTCCCACTCGCAGGTGACCCTTTGGTTCAGTTCAAGGCCGAATTAGGCGATCTGTTGGCCACTGGCTTGGAAACTGGGGCTATATGTGAGGATGAATTTAATTTTTTATCTATACAGTTTCCACGCACACCTTTATTTTATTTTATACCTAAAATCCACAAAAATTTGAAAGCACCACCTGGGAGACCTATTATTTCGGGTATTTCATCCCTCACTTCTAATTTATCCCAATTTATTGATTATCACCTCCAACCAATTGTCACGAATGTCCGGTCCTACTTGCGAGACACGACACATGTATTACAAATCTTAGAAGATCTTACGTGGCAGCCCGGATATATACTAGTTACAGCGGATGTCACATCACTGTATACAGTGATTGACCATCAACTGGGCTGCCAAGCCGTGTCCCGCAAGTTAGAAACTACGGAACATTTTGCACTGAATAAAAGGAACTTTTTGGTAGATGGCATTAAGTTTATTTTAACGCACAATTATTTCACTTTTAATGAGGATTATTATATTCAGAAATGTGGCACCGCCATGGGCACGAGATTTGCCCCTAGTTATGCCAATTTATTCATGGACAGTTGGGAGGAGGAGTTCATTTGGAACAACTGTCCACTAGGGGCAGGTCTCGTTCTCTGGCGGCGCTACATTGACGATGTGTTTTTTGTCTGGTCAGGCAGCCAAACTTCACTTGATGTTTTTTTCACCTATCTTAATCACAATCACTATAATCTTAAATTCACTTGTAATTCTAGTTTGGAGCATATTGATTTCCTGGATCTTCACATTTACATTAGAGAAAATAAAATACATACTAAGACATTTTTCAAGCCAGTACAGGCCAACAATTATGTGCGTGCAGATAGCCAACACAACCCACAATGGCTGCGGAACATTCCAAAGGGTCAGCTAGTGCGTCTTAAACGCAACTGCACTGATGATGAAACTTTTAAGATACAGGCTAAAGATTTAAAAGATAAATTTATTATGAGAAAATATCCAGAGGATCTCATCGATAGGGCTTTTGAACAAGTTAATAATCTACCAAGGGATACTTTACTTAAATACAAAAATAAAGAAAAAGATACGGTGGAGAGAAGCACGAAACAGATTGCATTTATAACACAGTACAATGAGATGGCCCCAAAAATTAAACAGATTCTAAATAAACATTGGCCTATTTTACTTAAAGATGAAGTGTTGGTGGATATTCTTCCCAAAAAAACAAATATAATATTCACCAAGGCCAATAATTTAAAATCCAAATTAGCCCCCAGCTGTCCCATTAAACAGCACAAACAGAAACAAATAGGGAGTCTAAAGGGTTTCTTTACTTGTACCAAGTGTGTGGCCTGTTCCTTTGGCATAAGTGCTAGACAATTTACATCCACAGTCACCTCTAAGAGTTACCCAGTTAAAACATTTATTAACTGCCATTCAACATTTGTCATTTATTTGCTGCAATGCCCTTGTGGCTTGCAATATGTTGGCAGAACTGGGAGGACTTTTCAGAGACGTATTTACGAGCATATCTACAATATAAAAAAGGGACTGGTCACACACAGTGTCTCACACCATTTTCTTTTATGTCACAATAAGAGCCCCTTAGGTTTACGGTGTCAAGCCATTGAGGAGGTGCAGGCGAACCCTCGAGGTGGGAGCAGACTCAAGCATGCCAGTATGCGTGAAGCATACTGGATATATGAATTGAAAACACTCTCACCAAAAGGGTTAAACATAGATTTTGAATTGAAGGCCTTTTTATAATTCATTCTTGTTCCTGTAAGCTTCACTCATTATTTATGTTTTTATACTTTTTAGTAACTTTTTATATGTTTTTAATGTTTTAATGTTTATGTTGTGTAGGTTTGTGATGATTATGTGTATATGTAGGTCAGCCAGGCTTTGTAGCTATCTACCCTTATTCTGGCACTCATGTGGTTAATGATCACCATGTTTAATTGTTTAATCAATTTTTTGACCAATTAGAAGCATGGACCATGGGTATTTAAACCACCCAGACTTAGGGGCAGAGACATCCCTTGAGAAAGTGCGCGCATGCGCATGAAATGCGTTGGGAATACTGATTTTAGAGTTGAAGATTGTGGTTCCTGGTATTAGCAGCCCAGTATCCTGAATTGTGCTGTGGGGGGACGAGAATCACGAAAGGACAAGACTTTGGCAGAAGGAGGAAGGAGTAAGGAGCGTGACGTCACGTCCGTTTGGTGCTACAACTCCTGCGACTCCTGTGGCCCGTGCGGCTTCACACTGCATCCCCGTCACGTGGGACGCCAGCAAGAAGACTCCGATTGCCATCTTGGGATCACTAAAGACTGTGTCTTTATCCTCACTGCTTGAAAACTTCCTTACTGCGTGAGTAGGGCAACGATTTTACCCCCCACTTTGGATTGAGGTCTGCTCACCATAGAACCCTACAATTAGTTGCTAATAAATCGCTTTTCATTAATTTATAGTCTGGCTTGTGTTAATGTTAGTTTGTCTAGTGTGTCATGTTTGTACTGTGTTGTTAATGTTATATGTTCCATGGTTTTATATCTGCATTGACTGATATACTGCACCATAATTTATTTTCTTTTATTTTCACATATTCCACTACCCCTTGGAGAGTTTCCACAGTCCGGTTGATTACCCACTGACCATCCAAGGACATCAATTGGACTATCACCTAATTGGTTTGGACTTTATAATATAATACAATATATTAGTCACTGTCACGGTTGGCGCCGGCATTTCTTTTTCTTCACTAAAAGAGGATATGCTGTTCTCCAAATCATTGATATCTTATTCAACATTTTTACACTTTGGTATTTACCAATTTGCTTTATAGGGTCAACTGCACACATCCATTGTCAGTGGTCCCACACTTACAGTATACTGTAAGGGCAATATGATGCTCATATATGCTCATATGACCAGACACTTGTTTAACTGAAACTTCAATCAAGTTATTCCCACACACAGCTGAGCCCTGAGGATTGGGATCATTTCCCATACACACAACTAACGTTTACTAATCAGGAGCTCGCTGTATATGGACTTTTATTGCATCTTATACAAGGGGCTGCCAGCAACACCTACTTTTATATATACCATAGTTTTACTCTTGTGGATCATAAAGGAGTCTATTTTAGAGATGGAAGACAACACTGAGGAAGCCATATCTGATATTCCACTGAACACCACCTTTGTCCAGAACTGTGCAGATAATAATGCACGTAAACGCAGAGCAGCACATGTCTTCACAGGGACTATATCCAACACATGTGAAGACTCATTAGACCTTACAATGTACTTTGCTAAACTTGAGAGGGCTTTAACAACAAATCTGAGACTTTGGTGGGACATTACAACTTTAGATAACTATGTTATTTCTAAAAGGATCCCCAGGGGCTTGAGAATTAAAAAGATGCCCTCCTTTGGTTTCCCGTCAAAGGGATTTGAAGCAGAATGGGTCAAAGTGCTAGATGATTGCTCAATGAAGCTGATGGACCTTATTATTAAAAATAAGATCCATAAGAGGAATATAGTGAAAAAGAATATTAAAGAACTACAACAAAGTTTGCACACTTTTAGAGGAATGACTGACTTTGATGATATGGATAACAAACTAAGCAAGGACATTGAGAAGATAGAGGACGACATTATGCTAAAAAAGCAATCAAAATTTGACAGAGACCGTATTGATTACGAACGAAACCAGATATATAGTTGGCAAAAACCACCACCTGCCCAATATATAAACAGACAAGACAATACACAGAGGAGAAACTCTGATAAACGCTCTAATTACCAGCGAAAATCCACACCAAAGAAATCAATCCTTAAAAAGAACACTGATACCTCTAGTATGTCGGATGTATCTGATAATGAGACACGCCAGTCAGCAGTATCCTTTTCTACGGATGATGAAGGCGATAAACGTAGAGACAACACTGATTATGAAACTCGTCAGATGAGGTCTTCTCTAGAAAATACAACATCCTATGATTTGAGGAGTTCAAAAAACTCAAAAAACTATTCAAAAGGACAAGGCGCTCGTCCAAAAGACGTGGCGCAAGCCAAAGGGAAGAGGGACTATTAACTAACCTTACAAATGTTATCAACATCTCAGGGGTGTCTCTCACAGATGGAGAGGTGGCAGTGCTGGAGAAAGGTCTTAACTTCGCCCTTAGCGAAGATTTTGACCTCTTCAGCACTGTCATCGATCTCCAAAAATATGTGAGAAAGTTATCTCTTAAAAAATTCTTTCTTTCTAGGGCTGTGAATAATACCAACACTCTTCCACAGGTTAATAGAGATGAATCTGATTCACCCCCTTCCCCTGTTGATATACCAACTAAACTGTCCTTTAGAGAATTGACCGTAATTCAAGATATGAATGACTTGCTCACTGAACAAGAGTCAGGAGAGCCTTCAATAATTGATGTTGAGCAGCAATTCAATTTCCTGGTAGAGAGTAAACATACGAATTTAAAGAACAAATCAGTTTTTTGCCCGTTTTTCAACAAAGGTGCTCAGATTGATACCTTTGAAAAACTGGTCGAAAAGGATCTACAGATATTGGCAAGGGGCTATAAACTGTCTACATCACAACACAACAATCTCTCAAAGGTTGAGAAGTTAAATCTAAATCTACTTAGAGAAAGGAGTGACATAGTCATTAAAAATGCAGATAAGGGTGGAGCTGTGGTGGTTATGCATGCAGATCTTTATTTACAGGAAGCCATGAGACAGCTTGGCAATACAGAGGCGTACTGCAGATTAGAAAGAAACCCCACAGCTCCATACCTTATTGAGATTAGAGAACTCTTGGAAATGGGCAGGGAGTTGGGAGTCCTAACACAAAAAGAGTACCAATTTATTTACAATCAATCTCCCACAGTACCTATTTTTCACCATCTCCCAAAGATCCATAAGTCTCTGGTCAACCCGCCGGGGAGACCAATTATATCGAGCATTGGATCTTTGGGAGATGGTCTTTCTAGGTACGTGGATCAATTTCTGCAACCTTTGGTCAAGAAGTTACCGTCATTCTTGCGAGATTCTATTGACTTGTTAACAGATATACAAGAAATCACATGGACTCATTCCTATCGGTGGGTCACATTAGATGTGACCTCCCTGTACACTATTATTAATCATACACTGGGTATTAAGACTATAAGTTATTTTCTTAACCACTCAAATATTCACCTTGCACAGAGCACCTTCATCCTGGATTCTATTATTTTTTTATTACAGCACAATTATTTCTTATTTAACAACACTTATTATTTACAAACACAAGGCACGGCTATGGGGACGTCCTTCGCACCCTCATATGCCAATTTATTCATGGGCTTTTGGGAAACCACTTTTATTTTTGGTGATGCTAACCCATTTAGACAATATATTATTTATTATCGTCGCTATATAGACGACTTATTGATTATTTGGTCTGGAAGCACCCCCATTTTTCACCAATTTCTTGTATATCTGAACGACAATGTCTTTAACCTCAAATTTACCTCAAATATACATGAAAGCGAGATTGACTATCTTGACCTACATTTATACATAGATTCTGATCTTAGAATTCAAACTAAGATGTATAGGAAAGAAAACTCCAGAAACTCCCTGCTCATGGCCACCAGTGCACATCCCAGACCCCTGATCAGAGGGATTCCGAAAGGGCAATATCTGAGACTTCGGATACTATGCTCAACAGATGAGTCATTTCTGAGTCAGGCACAAGAACTATCAGAAAGGTTCAGATGTAGGGGTTATAGGGATGAAGACATAAATGGTGCCCTAGATCATGCACTCAAAATAGACAGGTCGACACTACTAACACAAAAATCTAACAAACAAAAACAATCAAGATCCCTAGATGGATCACCATTGTTTATTACTACATACTCTAAACAGGCCAACCAGATTAGAGCCATTCTGAAAAAGCATTGGGACATATTGAAACTAGACAAAGATCTAGAGACATATATACAAGATCAGCCAAAGATGGTATTCAAAAGGGCAAAAACAATAGCCAATAAAGTGTCTCCTAGTTTGTTTGATCCCAAGAAAAAGAACAACAAACTAAAAACCAAGGGCTTTTTCAGATGTGGAGATTGTAGAATGTGCCGACATGCTTCCCCTATAAAAAGTATAAGAAATGTGAACACAAAGAGAACTCATACTCTCAATTCCATGATGACATGTAATACAAAATTTGTGATATATCTCCTTAGATGTTCATGTGGTAGTTCATATGTAGGCAGGACAATACGCCCATTAAAAGAGAGGATTGTTGAACATGTTAGAGCTATCAGAAATATGGATGTGAGATACCCTGTTGCACGTCATTTTGCAAGATGTCAGTCAGGTTCCCTGATGAATTTCTCCTTTAGCGCGCTTGAACACATAAGGCCACATGTGCGGGGAGGAGATAGAGAATCCCTCCTCAACAAGAGAGAAATGTTCTGGATTTATGCCCTTGGGACATTGGCACCCAGGGGCATGAATCTAGATTGGGAACTTAAACATTTCTTAGACTGAGATATTGTAGAGTGATATACTGTACATGATTAAGTGCTATATTGATTATTTCCATATATATATATGAATCAAATACAACTATGCTATTCATGCATTTGTGCGCTACAGGATATACTAGTATGATCTATCAGAGAGACTCCTCTGAGAAAACGTTGGCTATAATACATTAGGTCAAGACTCTGTATATTAGTATGCAAAAAATAATATGCCTAATCTCATGAACTTGCTTTTTTGTATATGTAAAAGATATTACCATACAGATACTCTGAACAAATCACATTGTCTATCACTTGATTAGAGTAATAGCAGCACTCTATGTGGATCCTATTCATAGGAGTAGTTAAATGTTAACAGTAGAGAGCTTGATCCAAATGAACAATTGTATGATTCTGTTTCAGTAGGAATATGTAAGATATGTATATGAAATCTCAAAATGACTAGGATGTATGTTTCAGACATTATTATCAGTCTATTTTCAATATACAAGACACATACATGAAATTTCATTATGAGTATAATATATGTTTATTTCCAATACCTATGTCTTCCATCTCACTTGCTTTGTTTTTAAACGCTGCGTCTTTCAAATTCCTGTAATTTTTACTTTAAATATTTGTTCACCATATGTTTTTAATGTCACCATACTTGTGTTTTGTTTTTTCCTGAGTATCTCCATTGTGTTATATGCTCCCCAGCTATGCCCAGACATCACATACCTGTATAATATAATTGGTAATTGGACATATATTAACACACAGGCTAAAGCAAACAAGCATTTGATATACAAAGAGCGTGTGACGTCACTAATAGAGGCGGAGCAAAAGTCCGTGGCTCCAATGCTAGTCGTACTGCTTAATTATTCACCCATGCCATGCGCGATTGGCTGACATGGCATCCAATGAGATGGGGGCCTCCGCAAATCACGCGATAGTAGCGAAACGTGTGACGTCACGGTTGGGGGCGGGAGCTATACTACATAATGGAGAACTCAGCAGACGCGCAGTTACTCTTTGATAAAGGGACAACTGTCCTGAAACGCGTCAGAGTGCTTGCCGTAAACTTCAGATGACCACCCAATAAATCAATTTTTAACTGGAACTGGTGTGCAGCCCCGAATTTCTTCACACAGCAGTGCTCCGCCGTCGGACCCCACGGGACCACCTTCTACTTACCTGAGACGCAGGCGTGACGCACGCACACTTCTGAGTCTGAGCAGCTGTTCTACTGAGGCTCCATCAAACACCATGGGAATGTACTTTGGTTTTCTGGGGATTTAGACAGTACCTTTATGGTATATATAGAGTTCTGTGTATTGTCTCCAGTTATACCTGTACACCTATTTGCATTATTACATATAGAGCCTCACACAGCTTTAAAATATATGCTCATATGACCAGACACTTGTTTAACTGAAACTTCAATCAAGTTATTCCCACACACAGCTGAGCCCTGAGGATTGGGATCATTTCCCATACACACAACTAGGGCAATATGAAATGTTTTTCTTGAAATAACATCACAGATACTGTGTCAGATTATCATTTTAAAGTGGGCTATATTGTAATTCCTTCGTAACGCCATATGTCCATGGAACCATGCTTTGATATTTATCGCTTAACAGATTTACACGCATGGCATAGAGAGGGCACCTTTACAAAGGTTACAAACCCAGCTCACCTTGTGCAATCTGCAGGAAAAAGAAAATAAACATCTGGGGAAATGTACTGTAACTAGCTCCCCAATCGGAGTAATTTTTTATTGGCTGCATTGTTCAAAATGCCACTAGCTATTCATTATCCAAGACAGAACCTATGAAGAGGTTTACTCATTTTTGGCTATCTATTGAGTCATAAAGTAGAACTATGATTTAAATAAAACAGAATAAGGACATCATTAATAGCAATGGATTGTTCCAATGGTATTAACACCTTCATTTCTATCTATGGGAAATGTCAAAGCAATGAAACCAGTGTGCAGTAGAAATAATAGTATAACTTTCCATGTAACTCATTTGTAAAGCTTAGCCAGCTATTTATTGCAAGATTAAAACATAGTGGCTGCATGACCAATTGTGGCAATAATTAGGTATGTGCTATATTGTCTCAGGTTCATTTCCAAATGCCTATGCAAACATATTTGGAAAACTTTGAAGATGTTTGTGAGTATTGTCACGGGAGACCAGTACAATTATACCAGGGATCAGTGCACTAGAGAGAACTACAGAGTTGAACAAAAGTGAATTTATTGGAAAAAGTTTCCAGAAACTTCCAGTACATAAGACACTCACTCAACTGGGGGAATAACCTAAAGTCCTAGGTATGGGACCTCTGTCCAGAAGCTTATCCCGATGTGCGTTCCCAACTTGTGCCGCTGTCCTCAGTAATATGGGCAGCATTGCTTCGCTCTCCGCTATCTAGCACTTTTAAATTTCCCGCCATTGCTTCACTCCAAACAGCTCAGGCTGATGCTGCACACAAAGACCGCAGCTCCACCGGATGCTCCAGACCCCTGCACTGGGTCTCTTCAGTTCCATTCTGCTGACTCCCTATCAGCTCTTTCAGCTCTGTCAGTAAACAGCCTTCACAAAGGCTATCAGGTCCAGAATGACTCTGTTTAGGTTGGGGAGGAGTATTTATACCCCTGTCCCGATCAGGGTGATGCCAGACAGTCTGCATAGGAACTGGTCTCTGTTGGTCTCCAATATATCTCTGTTCTATGGTCTCTGTTGGTCTCTATATCTAGACTGGTCTCCAGCCAGTCTGGATATAGTCCTTGTCTCTGCACATGGCCCCAGACCCAGTTGATGAGATTAATAGGCTTGAAGGGGCTACTGGAAGCCCAAAAGGGCATGCCCAAAAATGGTAATTCCTATCCATTAACATAGTCCACAATATGTAGACAGGTACAAGGCAATGCCCATGCAATTCCCCTTGACAGGCATACTACACCAATGAAGCTTACAGCTTTCTTGCAGAATAAGTCCACTCAGCAGGGGGTCGAGCTCTCCCTGGTTCCTCAACAATGGGCATAATCCCATCACCGTGTCCAGGTCTACAATACAAAACTCAAATGTGATTAAGATCTTTTTGCCAGAGAGAGTTAACCCCTGCAGGTCCATCCTCTTGAACAGACCTGTACGTCACTGTTTTACATACTTTAAGAATAACATATATAGGATGGTACAATAAACTTTACATACAAATACTTCATAACATTCACAGGTAGGGGCAATGGTGGGCTTAACCTTAATTTAAGAGCAGCCAAATCTAACCCTACCATCACACCTCCCCCCTAAATTGGTCCCCAAGATCGACGCTCAAAGGTCAGCACTTAGCTAGCCGGGAAAGTCAATTGGCATTGCCGTGTTCTCCCCCTTTCTAGTGCTGTACGGTCAATTCATATTCTTATAAGGCCAGACTCCACTGCAACAGCTTGGCATTATACCGAGACCCACTGCAACCAGCTCAGGGGATTGTGGTCCATAATGACCATGAAAGGGTGGCCGTACACATATGGCTGGAGTTTCCAGAGGGCCCACACTATGGCCAAGCACTCCTTTTTGATTGTAAAATCTGAAATCCACCCCTACCGTCACAAGTATATTTTATGAATTTAGCTGAGACACAAAAATAGCCAAACTTTCAATATCAAATTTCACTGAATCTATTATTAAAATTATGAACCAACGTGAAACCTGCTGGGAATACCACAAATTGTGGAGGTCAGCAAGAAATCCCTAAACTTTGGGCAAAATTGAATTGCTGAGTAATATATTGGCATTTACCTATTGTGGTTGATGTGTGACAATTTTTATGACTTTTTCAAATATTTGTCTTGGAAAAAACAACTTGATAGCTTCTTACTCAAAAAGTTGCTTTTTAATATAGTTATATCGCTATTTACATGTGTATCAATAAACATGAATGTTTATACGAAAGGTGTGAAGCCAAGCAGCCAATACTTTTATGCATGTTTAAGCACAATTGGAGTCATTTATCAATGTCTTCCAGCTGCAATACTGGGGCAGAATCGGTACATTAAATTGTATCACATTTATCAAAGAAAAAACATTGCTTTTAATGGGAATGTTTTTCCTGCTTGAATCTGGTGCAGTTTGCAGCCAGAAAACTTTGTTAAATAGCCCCTAGCATCTTTCTATTTTAATTAACTATATAAATCCAAATTCATAACTCCTGTGCGCCGGTAAAAAGAAAACTTCCACTATTACTTGACTGCACAATTCTCGGTTACTTTAAAATGCCCTCTTCATCCCTCTTCTAATTGGTCAAAGACGGACGGTATTCAAGACCAATCAGTCACCAATTACAGAACACAGACATCACAGCTAGTAACCTGGAGACTCTTTTGTGACTTTAAACATGAATAATGATAACTTTTTTCTCGGGTAGATTCAGACTCAAAAGTTGAATAGAAAAAATTATACAGTTAAATAGTGTAAAAAATATGTAACTTATATGAAAATGCCCCACGCTTGCATGGGGTCACACAGCTCACTCAATTAAAGAAAGCAGGATGTACAGTAGTATAGATCAGAGGTGCGCAAACTGGGGGGCAGGAGATTGGTCTTGGGGGGGCGCGGGCTGTTGCAGAGGTCCCGCGCCCTTCCCCCAGGCATTTAAATTAAACACCGGGGGATCGCGTGAGGCCTCTGCAACTAACTTACCGGGATTCTGAAGAGCTGCAGGGACGCGTTGCCATCAAATGATGCCGCGGTGCAATGCGGAGTGACATCACATGTCCATCTCCATGGCAAATGGGTCATGTGACGTCACGTGACCCCCACAGCGTCATTTGACGCCACCGAGCAAGGTGAGGGAGCAGGAGAGCAAGCAAGGGACGCAGCTGAAAAAAATTGCGCTCCCCTGGTATAGATCATACAAAACAATTATTAGAAAGCAGTAATGTGGCACATTTAGTAAGTAAGCTCAGATCTCTAGACTTCAATCACCCACTCTCCCTGGGCATCCTATGTCACTTCCGTACGGCAAGGTTTGTTCTGTACCACAACCTCTCCATCTCCTCTGTCCACACGGCTCACAATGGTCTCTGGACTTAACATGTTTTGCGTATTAAGACTTCCACCAGAGTTGATAATCGCTATCTCATACTGACTGATCTTATTAAATGCTAGCAGTTTTCTTAATTTGTCATTGATTCAAGATGGGCTGCTGTCTATTTCTCTCTAAATATAGATCAGTACAGTCTAATGGGATATATATACCTATTTTTTTTACTAATAGTACTAATGGTATTGCTAAATGATAATCAATAAAATACAATTTAAACTAAACAATCTGTTTAATCTGTTTATAAACATCCTATAAATCTCTTTTCACAGAAAAATCATTATGAAGATTTACTTACATACAGTATAAAACAAAAACTTTTCTCTAAACCAGCGGAGCGTAAACTTTTTGAGCTGCCCCCTGTCAGTTCCTCCTCTCTCTCGCGCCCCCCCTTGGCATGTGTGCAGCGTCAAATGACGTGACCCCATTTCCATTGAGACGGGCAAGTGATGTCACCCCGCATGACGCCGCGTTGCCATGGCGATGCGTCACAGCGTCTGAATCAAGGTAAGTTTTATTGTTGCAGAGGCCTCACGCGATCTCCCGGCATTTAATTGAAATGCCTCAGGGAAGAGCGCGGAACCTCTGCAAGCGCCTGCGCCCCCCAAAAAAATCCAGCATCCCCCACTTTGCACACCACTGCTCTAAACTATAGTGATAAGAACATGATACACATTTTTCACATTTCATTTCATTCTGAGAAAACCATGCAACTCATGTTTCTAAAAGTTACTTTTAGACAGTAAAGATTAAGTGCAATGCCATTCGCATGGATACAATGGTTATATTGATGCGATTAGTGTTAGCTTAATCACTTTAGTTCCCAAAAGTGTTTCTGCTTTAAATGTGGAGAAATCTCATTTTGATGTTTTTGTATAAAGCTTTGTGTTATATTTTGATTCATTTTGAGCATATCATGCATACCATTTATTATGTCCAGACAGTATCATGTTCTTATCACTCTAGTTTAGATAAAGGTTTTTGTTTTGTTCAGTATATATGCATCTAAGAAGACTGAACACACAGTCTGTTTCAAACATTGGAACTGCAACACACATTTTCATTTTAAGTCACCTATAGATTTAAAATGATTAATATCACTATTATACTATTGTTACCGGTATCGCTCACTTTCTTTCTTCTAGACTCAGATCGTGAAACAATCCAGATTGCAGCGAGTTAAACTGTAATTACAAAAGACTGGAACAATAGCTGTAGGCTATTTAACATATTCTGAGAAAAATAAATAAATGGGAAAATAAGCAATCATTGTAAGTGAATGTGGATGGAGAAAATTGTGAGCATGTGGAGAAGTGCCAGTAATAAAAAGAGATAGACGTGTTGCAAAAACTTATTACACCAATTAAGCAACCAAAGGCAAGAGCATTTACATTAGCAAATTAATTAAGTAAATCATATGTACACAAACCAAGAATTTAACACAACAGACGATTTTTTTTATATGTAATGCACTCCCCTTAATTAAAAAAAATATATATAACATTTGATAATGAAAGCATAGAAGGAAGCTTCATAATTGAGAAGCTTTTCAATATAAAGATTTTTTTTATTGTAATTATTCAACCTTTCTATAGTTGGTCACCTTATGTATATTCATCACTCTAAAATCAACAGAAACCCCTACCATTTAAATTATAATTACAGCCTTTGATGCATACTAGCATAGCATTTAAGCAGTACTACAATATTTTCAGCAACTCCATCTATTATGTGAATATATCAACAGCCTTTAGATGTCAGAGTAAAGAATACTGAGCGATGACACAATGAGGTTCTTTAAAATTGAGCTGAAAAAACAAAAACTGGTAACTGCTCCATTTACTTAATTCTTGTATCTCTGGGAGGTTGTCATCTGATATTTATAGACAAGTTATAAAGTAACAGGGTAAGTAACGATTATGCTATCTTAACCTGTGTTGTCTTTATAAGAATTACAGTGGTTAGCACATCTTTTCAGTCATAGTTACAAAGCTTATTTTCTACATGCATATCTTCAAGCTTCAATAACGTATGAGCATTGTGTTAACTATAACAGCTATTAGTGATAACTAAATGCAAAAGAGGCGCTTACACTAACTTCGCATATCCACTAAAGTCTGTGTCATGATTACCCGTAGTACTCCTTGCAGTCCTGTAAGCACGCACAGAGGATTTAGGTTCAGACTCTGGGCCTGTATGTACTAGAACAGTCCATAAAGCAAGCGGCCATCTTAGTTTGGATATAAACCCCACCCAGTCTGCTAGTTCTTTGCTTATCAAACTTTCTGTTTACAGGTCTATCAGTCAGGTTATTTTTTGTTCCTTAGCACTGCGTCTTTCCCTGTTCCTTTTCATCTGGCTTCTAGTTCTGAAGATCTACAGGTACCTTCTTGTTGCTTATCCTGTTAACTCCCTTAGCACTATTTCCCCCCTGTTTATTATTTGTTCCTGGCTACTATTGCTTTTGCATGTAGCACTGCAATTCTTGACGCTAACTTTAGTTTGTCCTGTTACGTCCAAGAGGCCCAACACCCCCATAGCCTGAGGTCTTAGACTCTAGTCCAGAGTATGAAGTTCGGAACATCCTGGAATCCAAGTATAGGGGGGGATCTTTTATTTGGTGGATTGGGCAGGTTTCGGGCAAGACTGGGCAGTAGGGAGAGGCCTAAAAGAGGGAGTACTATCATGATTATCTCTCGCAGTACTCCTCGTAGACCTGTAGGACTGAAGAACTGGTACGAACAATAACAGTCCATGAGGCCAGCGGCCATCATAGTTTAGGTATAAAACCCATCCCAGTCTGCTAGTTCTTTGCTTGTCAAACATTTTGTTTACAGGTCTAGCAGTCAGGTTAATATTTGTTCCCTAGCGCTACGTCTTTCACTGTTCCTTTTTATCTGCCTTCTAGTTCGGCAGATCTACAGGTACCTTCTTGTTGTTTGTCCTGGTATTCTCGTTGCACTATTTGTCCCTTTATTATTTGTCCCCTGCTACTGTTGCTTTTGCATGCAGCACCGCAATTCTTGCAGCTAACTTAACTTTTTTTTTGTAAATTTCCTTAGTACTGTTTGCCCCCTTTTTGTTCCTTAGCAATCTTTTGCATGTAGCTCTGCACACTTTGCAGACTCCATTTTGTTTTCCCAGACTTATTTACTTTAGTGTAACAATAAACGATAAACCCTGTCAGTTTTTATGTATTTTGGTCTCCTGTCTTTTGGGGGTGTCCATGTTACTTCTGAGGATTCCATACATCCTGATAGTCTGTTAAGGTTAACCTAGTGGCTTAATGTTATGTTAGTTAGGTCATACCTAAACTTGGCATCACTCCCATACAGACCCTGAAATAGGACTTTACAGAGCCTCTCCTCTCCAGAAAAAGCCCCATCTTAGGGTTTTGATGGGGTCAGGGTAAGACATGTTTAATGTCACATTATTGGAAGATAATAAAATGTTACATGACAATAATGTGGCGTTATGCCTATGCTAATGTGGTATACAATAGACATTGTTTTTGCATTAATTTAGCTTCATGGATATGTATTAACCTCAGCGGAAATAACGTCCCTTACTGTTTCAGGTAACATCATCTTATGAGCCCTGATATGATGGAGCTTTGTGGCCCCAGCACATAGAGCATACTCGATTAGTTTTTTTAATCGAAAGGCAGTCCAAGAAGTTGTCATATAAACAGCACGTCTGCCTGAAACAATATTGTCACAACTTTTGCCTAAAAACAAAAAAGTTCCTTATGAATACGGTTTTGCTACAGTATATAAATATGAAAAGATATACTGAAGCTATTCTTGGTCACTGGACTGCAATGATATTGTATTTTGCATGCTCTAAATCGGAAGTCGGGCACAACTTCTGGGATTGCCCGGCTGGGCCCCTGCCTCAGCTGGAACAACACTGAATGGCGCTACACAGATGGGCCCTTCTCCCAAGCTTCATAGGACAGTCCCCCAGCCCCATCCTCCCCAAGCCACGTGTGCATCATCCTCCCCTTATCCACCTCGGGTCAAGACTGTAGTCCTGGACCTTAAGAGAGCAGTTTGTGGTCCTGACTACTGCTATCCACTGCAACAAAACTGTACAAACATTAAAAACTGGCACAAATTCCAAAACTCAATTGCTTAAAATTGACTAAAGATTTTTCTGTCTTTTTTAGACCAGAGTTTGTGCTATGCGCCCCTCTGTGGCAGAATAGTTTGAATTACATGTAAATAAACCAAAGGGAGTGTTTTATATACATCTGGTAATATACCCCCGATGGAACAATTAGGAGCAATTTATAGAAAATATAGGGCAACTTTTTTGCTTGTTAAGATAGGCGTTTAGAATACTTTTGACCTCCAGTGAAAACTTTTGTAATTGCTTCATTCACAATTAGGATGGTACATTAAATCAAGTCTGAAACGTGAAGAAATAAAACGAAAAGAATAGGAGTTCCTTTTATTACAACATTTGCACTGGAGCTCCTGTATGAGCACCTTAGTAAATCTGCCAGATACTATTGTATCTAATTGGACCCACTAAATAGTTTCACAACATTAAATCAATTTGCTTGAAGTATCCTATTTTGGATAGTGTTTAGCATGATATTTATTAGAGAACATTAAATTCCTGATAGGCTCTGGAATCCCATATGCCTCTTACCAAATGAATATCTACAAAATAATTTGAAAGAGCATGTTATCTAAGTAATTTTGCTGCTGACGATGAGAACTTTTTATCTGGATATGTATTTTGTATCAGGAGGTTTAAGCAGCAGAACATTTTTACATTCAGTATTCCTTTCAATACTCTTTAACATATGACAACACAGAAATAATGTGATTAGTAGCGCTATTCTCTATACAAACTATAGCAGATATGCAACAATAAGCAGAGATTAAGGATATATTGGGCCAGCCAGGAAAACTGGTGTGAACAACACCAGACGGAATACAGAAAAAACAAATACAAACCAGCGCCCAAAGAATAAAATAATGTCCAATAGGTCTAATGGGGGAAAAGTCCAGTGAGTCCAATTGCTTGTGGAAATTCCAATCAGTGAATCCGTTATATGTGGACAGATAAAAAAGAGATTATCATAGTGTATACTGTAGTATACACAGTATACACTATGATAATCTCTTTTTTATCTGTCCACATATAACGGATTCACTGATTGGAATTTCCACAAGCAATTGGACTCACTGGACTTTTCCCCCATTGGACCTATTGGACATTATTTTATTCTGTGGGCGCTGGTTTGTATTTGTTTTTTACTCTTTAACATATGTAACAGTGTTTCCCCCCCCCCCCCCCATCGCAGATCGGGCCATTACTGGGTATATGTGGTGCCTACCTGCTGGTAACAAGAGAGCTGAGTCGTCCGCGGTAACCTTGGGAAACAGGAACAGGCTTCTGGGGTTTATACCCTACGTAATACATAGCAGTGCAGCGCCTCCATCTGCCGTAGGATTCAGGAATATGGAGGCAATCTCCCGCAGTAGAACTGTAACTCTCAACCCCCCCCCACCCCCCACTCAATTAGATCACACACCAGGCAGGAGGTATATTGCAAAACAGGAACAGGTTTATTACTACTTGTATTGCAGTAATACAGGTACTCAGCAGTCACCTGCCGGGAACACAGTCTCTTCTCTTTCGATTATCACCGGAGATAGTCCCTGGACAGTCACTATGGCCTAAGGCACCCGCAGCCATCCTAGCTTTTCCCCACCTCCCTAGCAGAGGCAGAGGTATAGTCACTCTACTCCTCCCCGGAGGGAAGAGCGCATTCGAAGGCCCCAATCTCAGGCTCTCAGACGTGACCTGCCTTCCTCATGGGGAAGGACAAACAACTAACTTTAGGCCGGTCCTGTCCTTAACTACAGCCAGAGGGCAGGCCTCCCGTTGGCCCAGCCACAACAGGATGTGCCACCCCCTGCTGTCACTCAAGCGCAGCACCAAGGATGAAGGGTGAAAACCCCATGATAACTACTGGCAAACCTGTGAACACCAGGGTTTACTGCCACCCCATTGGATAGATTTAGTAATCAGGGGGTACCCCGCTACACATACAACTCTAAAACTGTCATTACATCACTGATGTACTCACTTCTAGCTTTTTGCAGGTACAGCAGTGTTAGGACTTACAGAATGGAATCACATGAAGGAAGCAAAATCCAGACACAGGGGCGTCTGAATAGAAAATGAATTCAGCAATAGAACCAACGTTTCGGCTGCCAGGCAGTCTTTGTCAAGGTGAGGGCCCTCAGCAAAAGAGAGCGTGGCAGTCGAAATGTTGGTTCTATTGCTGAATGAATGTTTTATACAGAAGCCCGTGTGCCTGGATTTTGCTTCCTTCATGTGATTCCTTTGGGATTTTTCATGACTATCCCTTCCATCTGTGAGCACCAGCAGGTGATATTTTTTTCATAGAGAGGATACGTGTGCCAGACAGCCACTCTATTTGACTTACAGAAGAGGCCACACCGTGACGTGGCTACAGGCTTAAAATACTTTGCCCAAAGAATTGAAGTAAATGACCCTTGCTTATGAGAGGATAAACAGATAAGTATTTAACTATATAATGTGTCAAGTTGAATGTAGCACTGGGATATTTTGTCTTTTGTTTTAAACATGAGGTCACAATCCTAGTGGCACTTCTTTGACACAAATATATATTATGTGGTGGATTTGGATTCTGAACTCACAGGAGCTAAGTGTGTTCAAGGATGATATGAGACAGTGGGGCCGATTCACTAAGCTCCGTTAAAGGGATTTAAGAGCGCAAAGTACCCTTTAAGCCCGATAAGGCTGCAGTGCGATTCACTAAGCAGTGATAACTGCACTTTATCGGTCTTAATAGGTATTTTTTTTGCACTCGGCGCCAAATGCGCACGATCAGCCTATTGTGCTGATTTTTGCCAGTACTACCGATTCACTAAGCAGCGCTAAGTGAATCGGCCTTAAAAAACGCGCCAAACAAACACGCCAGTAAAAGGCAGGTGCAAAAGGAGCTGGACTTAGAAAATATTTCATTGTTTACCTTTTTGCTGGCACACCATCCATACAACAGGCCCGTGGAGGTGTCCGGGGGTCCCCGCGGGCCTGCAGTACCAATGGTGTGCCCCCCAAAATTAAACAATACTGTAAAAAAATACCCCCGTCCCCTAACACATACACTACATTAATGTGCAAAATTACTATTATCCACATATGGATAATAATGCATTTGCCCATTAAATATACATGAATACAATAAATACATTAAATACATGTTGTACTAACACTTCTCCGGCATCCACGATGAAGACCACCCGCATCTTCCTCACCGTCCGTACACTGGGGTGCTGAAAAATATACAAAATAAGAAAAAGTGCCCAACTAATATCCCTTAACCCCTTAATGACCTTAGCGGTTCTTAACCACTACAGTCATTAAGGGGTTAAGCCACCCTGACCCGATACCCACCCTTAACCCATTTATTTGTACAGTGGCTTCATCATGTATATATATATATATATATATATATATATATATATATATATATATATAATATTAGATTATATGTATATTAGAATATATATAATATATATATATATATATATATATATATATATTCTAATATATATATATTCTAATATTATATATAAATATATATTTACTGTATATGCATGATTAACCAATATACAAATAAATACTGTACATGGCCAAATACAAATATCTCCCAATATCAAACAGCACCAAGCTCAATCAATATCTAATAAATCCAAATACAAAACACTCAATTTGACAATGTGTACATGATACAATTAATCTTTGCATCATATATACTATGTCAAACAATGCTCCAAATCAAAGACACTAATCCAAACAAGATACAAATACAATCATTAAAGAAAAACAAAGCATCAACACAATTAATTTACCATCAATTAATCCAATCACCAATCAATTACAATACAAATCAATTACACACTTCAAATCCTACAAACAAACCTTTAAAAACAATTGAATCACATTAAAAATGAACATACAGTACAACCACTGATTTGTCCTGTACGTATGTATACCCATAGTGACATACATACATTCAGGACAAATAAATGGACATAAAAAAAAAATGTACGTCAGGAAAAAAAATCCAAAAAACCTGTCAAATAAAAATAAAATACATTTTATTTTTTTACTTACCATTAGATGAACCAGTCACAGCAATCAAGGGGAACCGGAAGCACTGGAGCAGCTAATCCAACAACAGGAATCAGGTAACCATAAAATAAATAAACCATTACCATCCGCAAGTGTCTGTATCTCCTGATTGGGCTGTGAAAACCATGTGTTTTGGCCGACAAAAAAAAAATGATGACGTCATTTAAAGGCAATGAAAGCACAGCCAATCAGAATTGGCTGTGCTTCAATTGCCTTTAAGATAACGTCATGAAAACAAAGATGGCCGGCCTCACATGGTACGGTAGCCAATCAGAGCGTGGGGAATACATCCCAACTCTGATTGGCTCAAGTACCATGTGACAGGCTTTCAATAATGTCACATCCATTCTCCCCAAAGCCTCTGTCACATGGTCTACTTGAGCCAATCAGAGTTGGGAAGGAGTTCCCACGCTCTGATTGGCTACCGTACCATGTGAGGCCGGCCATCTTTCTATTCATGACGTCATCTTAAAGGCAATTGAAGCACAGCCAATTCTGATTGGCTGTGCTTTCATTGCCTTTAAATGACGTCATCATTTTTTTTTCTCGGCCAAAACACATGGTTTTCATGGCCCAATCATTATTTTTATTTTACAGGTTTTTTGGATTTTTTTTCCTGAAGTCCATTTTTTTTTAATGTCCATTTATTTGGCCTGAATGTATGTATGTCACTATGGGTATACATATGTACAGGACAAATCAGTGGTTGTATTGTATGTTCATTTTTAATGTGATTCAATTGTTTTTAATGCTCTTTTATTGCACCTGTATTTATGTCTATAAACTATAGTTGGACATACATACAGGTATAATAAAAACTTGTTGGCTTGCCTTGTTTGGATGTTTTTTAGAATAGCAATTTGCTGTTTTATGTTAAAATGTGTTTATAATGTACATGTCGTTTTTGGAAATGTTTAGTTAAAGGCTGGTTGCTATAGTTTATTTTATTGCTTTATTTTTGGAAGATAGATTTATTTTGATGGTTACGTTGACATAGATTATTTTTCACAATGGTTTGTTTATAGGATTTGAAGTGTGTAATTGATTTGTATTGTAATTGATTGGTGATTGGATTAATTGATGGTAAATTAATTGTGTTGATGCTCTGTTTTTCTTTAATGATTGTATTTGTATCTTGTTTGGATTAGTGTATTTGATTTGGAGCATTGGTTGACATAGTATATATGATGCAAAGATTAATTGTATCATGTACACATTGTCAAATTGAGTGTTTGTAATTTGATTTATTAGATATTGATTTTGCATGGTGCTGTTTGATATTTGGATAGCTTTGTATTTTGCCATGTACAGTGTTTATTTGTATATTGGTTAATCATGCATATACAGTATATATATATATATATATATATATATATATATATATATATATATATATATATATATATATATATATATACATGATGAAGCCACTGTACAAATAAATGGGTGAAGGGTGGGTATCGGGTCAGGGTGGCTTAACCCCTTAATGACTGTAGCGGTTAATAACCGCTACGGTCATTAAGGGGTTAGAGGACATTAGTTTGGCACTTTTTCTTATTGTGTATATTTTTCAGCAACCCAGTTTATGGACGGGGAGGAAGATGCGGGTGGCCTTCATCGTGGGTGCCGGACAATGATGAGTACAAAATGTATTTATTGTGATTAATGTATATTTAATGGGCAAATGCATTATTATCCATATGTGGATAATAGTAATTTTGCCCATTAATGTATAGTATGTGTTAGGGGGTGGGGGGGATGTGTGTGGTATATTGCTATGTTTATTGGGGGCAATTGTCCCCAATAAACATGCTATTATGCCTTAACCCCTTCATTGCCTTAGCGGATAGCCACTAAGGTAATGAAGCTGCTTTAATGTATTTTTATTAATATTGTGCGGTAGCAGGGGACCCCCTGCTCCCGCACACTATTATTAAAATGTACATTAATGCAGCTTCATTACCATAGTGGATAGCCGCTATGATAATGAATTATTATTTATTGTTATGTGTTTTTTAATACTAGTGTAGATGTGCAGGGGGTCTCCTGAGCTGAAACGCATTGGTTTCAGGTCCGAGGACCCCCTACTTCAGGAGTTACAGTTATACTCACTAGTATTAAAAATCATATTTGGCCAGCACGATTGCCTGTAAGAACCGTGCATTGAGACGCAGCGTCTCCATGCAGTTCTTACAGGCTGCTTTGTTTATAATAGTTATCGTGCTAAATAACTTTTAGCACGATAACAGGGGGGAAAAAGGTGATCGTGGGCTTTGGCCCTTTTGGCCAAGGCCGGCCGTAAACGCGCCGAGCAGCCTTAGTGAATAGCGCTTATGGCTTCAGCCTTTTGCGGCCGAGCGATAGAACCCATTTTAGCGCTAGTTAACGTAGCTTAGTGAATTGGCCCCAAAGAATGATATGAGCCTAAGAAAGTGGTCAATGGTGGGAATGTTTATGTAACATCTCCTTGGCTCCAAAGTAAGTTGAAATTTAAAATGGGTATCTATAGTAAAACTTGTTAATTTCTCTATAAGTTTGATTTGCCAACAGCAATGTATTTATTTAATCCTGACAAGAACATTGTACAAATACAAACCCTAGCAAAAAAAAACATTCACCCAGGACACATGGAAATTGGATATGACGTGTGGTGTTGGCCGTGGCTGCTGAATCAAATGAAATCTTTCTGTCACATAGCCATACACTGTCTCCAACTATTGTCTGACTGCCATTTCTAAAATGCCATGAGCCCCTTATAATGTAAAGTATGTCCCAAGACATACTTAAAAACGAGAGGCAACTCTCAAAGTAACACTTCCTGGTAAAACATGTTATAAATAAAATAAATATACTGCATGTTTGTGTAATAAACATTCATTATGCGTGGGAGAACAACTGCAATATTAACCTTGAATCTTAAAGAATTTGATTAGATTTGTGTGGTGTACGTTTCCAGGCACTCAATAATATAAAATACAGGCATTTTATAATGATGATTAAGTTAACAGTAGGTGAAAATTATTTATATTAGTTATTTTTAATACTAATATCAATATTGTAGCAATGCTTAATAAATAAATTGTGGTGATGATAATAATAACAATGCACCCTCAAAACACATTATTCCTATTTAAAATTCATATAACAAACACACCTCTATTTGTTAAGATCAGCAATATTCTCTTGGAGACATTAATCATCAAAAGGATTTCCCAGTTCCCATATTGTAAATTGGCTTAACAGTGGCCAAATTTAACAGCAAGCCTGACCCCCGTTTTGTCAGTTTGAATGTATTTAACTCGCTCTTTGCTTACTCGTATGTTATTTTCCTCTTGAGTGTATTCTCTCATTAAATCCATGGTGAATTCATTTTTTATTCCAAACGAAAACTTATTTACAGTGTTCTGCAAATGCACCACTTTGTCTCTGTGACAAATAGGCACAATTTTGCAAATAGCCAACCTGCGTCCCTTTGCCTATTTGATAAGCTGGCCCAGGAGACATTCCATTACAAGCGTGTTACCCATCATAGTTACTCTGCAACAACATTTTCAATCTTTTCTCCTCTCTGCTCTGAACCCTTCATATAGGACACTTACGTTGTGAGCAGGACATAAATCATCAACTTGCCCTTCTTTCAGTCATGATGTTTAATGGAAGTCACGGGCACATTTCATTTATACAATATTTTTGCGCTCCCATTGTAACACATTACATACCCAACTGACATTTACTGCACAACTTGCTTTGGAATGTAATTTTGTTGTCCAAATGTGATGCAGCAGTGACCCCACAAGAAAGGTACTCGGCATGCATATGTTGTCATAGCCCTCAGCCCCCAAATGGCTATTGAACAGGATAATGCAACTATGGCATTGATCTATCCACACAAACTATTAGTGGAAGGTGATCCCCAACAGCACAGATAATGTGATTACAAATGCTAGAAAGCGTTTAAAAACATATATCAATTTACCTATTGAAATTTCAGTTTTGTTATAAAATGTTTATCAGTTATATTCAGGAATCCATCGCAAAATGAATATTTTGCTGAGTAAAGTAATACTGATTTATTATGCCGTCCAACAAATTGACCCTTTCCCTGAAGAGATCCGCAGCCAATTCCTCTAAAATATAAAGGTATTTATACGAATGTGAATTAAATTACAAAAGAGTAGCCAGTCCTGGCGAACGCAAAGTAATTTTTCAAAAGTCAATATGACATGAATCAATAATCTTTCGTGCACGGTTACCAGACGAAGCGTTTTCGCGTTTCCACATGAAACATTGTGTCTGCTGTCTGCAAACTTCACTCTGGCGCAATAAAAAGGCTATTGATTCATGTCATATGGACTGTTGAAAAATGACTTTGTGTGAGGCAGGACTGGCTACTCTTACGAATCAATTACATAAGGTTGAGGATTCCCTTTGCTGCCTGCATCAGCACCAGATGCCCGAGACCGCAGACACCATTTGTCGAAGAGGGCCCACGTCCACTGATTCCTTACTGCACAATAAATTACAAAGCCCAACAATTTGTTCCATAAATGACCCACTGTATCCCTGCTTTTGTCATGTTTTCATTCTCCAATGGTTCATGTTTAATTGCATTAGTTTAATTAAAAGGACTCTAGCCTTGTAAAGAAAAAAGAAGACAACATGCAATATGCCAATGTGTGTTATTTTCTGCCTCTGACTCATATTCACTGAAGGGTACTAAGCTTTAGCACGACTGTACTCCCATTCAAATGTATGGGAGTAGGACGTGCTAAAGCCTAGCACCTTTAACTGAATATGGGTCTATGTGTGGTCCATATAAATTGTAGAAAGTTATACAGGCATACCCCACATTAACGTACGCAATGGGACCGGAGCATGTATGTAAAGCGAAAATGTACTTAAAGTGAAGCACTACCTTTTTCCACTTATCGATGCATGTATTGTACTGCAATCGTCATATACGTGCATAACTGGTGTAAATAACGCATTTGTAACAGGCTCTATAGCCTCCCCGCTTGCGCACACCTTCGGTACAGGTAGGGAGCCGGTATTGCTGTTCAGGACGTGCTGACAGGCGCATGCGTGAGCTGCCATTTGCCTATTGAGCGAGATGTACTTACTCGCGAGTGTACTTAAAGTGAGTGTACTTAAACCGGGGTATGCCTGTATACATGCAACAATAATCGCGTTATTTCCAGCACCTTTAAGGTCACGTTTAATAAACTGTTCTAAGCCTAAAGACATCTTATGATGTGGAAATTAGCTTTTGTGCATACTACATGTCACAAAAAGTTATCCAGCATAGTTTAGGCAAGCAATGACGGCTAATAACAATGGCCATGGAGCATCAATCATTTCACAATATAATGGACATGCTTGTGTGATCAGGAAATACAGATGTATCATGATGATTTTTTCCATAGTACTCATTTATTTATATATACTTTATTTTACTAACCAGATTGACTGTTTCTATTTATACTTACTGATGGCACTGCCTTCAAGCTGGCCCAAATTTTTTTTTACCCCCTTACATCCTCCCCCATCTCTCTGGTCCTTTATATTCTTCCCCTCTCTTCTCCCATGCACTCTCCCCTCTCTCTTGTCCCCTTACACTCTTCTCCTCTTTCTACTCCCTTGCACTCTCCCCTCTCTCTTGCCACCTTACACTCTCCCCCCTCTCTCTGGTCCCCTTACACTCTCCTCCCTCTCTCTTTCCCCCTCTCTTTTCCCCTTACACTCTCTTCCCTCCCCCTTATCCCCTACCCCCTTATCCCCTACACTCACCCCCCCACCACACTCCACTCCACACACATTCCTCCCCGTGGCTCCCTTTGAACCTGACATACACACACCCTACCTCTCTTAGAGCCTGCACCGGTCCATAGCTCCCTCCTCCGGTAAGCCAGAAGTTGGACAAGACTTCCAGCACCGACAGGAGCAGGGAGAGGAAGGATAGCAGGGACCGGGTGGCTGCTGCTGCTCAGCTGGGGAGCCGCCACGCGCGGGCCTGAAACAGCTGGGAGATTTGTCCAAGCTCCCCCCCCCCCGAAAGTCGCAGAACCCCTCAGAATCACTGGTATATTCGCTACAAATTGCTTATATTTCTGCAAAATTGTAACACACAGGGATTGGTGAAGTGACCAGTTAAAATGATACACTACAGGCATACCCCGCATTAACGTACGCAATGGGACCGGAGCATGTATGTAAAGCGAAAATGTACTAAAAAGTGAAGCACTTCCTTTTTCCCACTTATCGATGCATGTACTGTACTGCAATCGTCATATACGTGCATAACTGATGTAAATAAGGCATGTGTAACAGGCTCTATAGTCTCCCCGCTTGCGCACAGCTTCGGTACAGGTAGGGAGCCAGTATTGCTGTTCAGGACGTGCTGACAGGCGCATGCGTGAGCTGCCGTTTGCCTATTGAGCGAGATGTACTTACTCGCGAGTGTACTTAAAGTGAGTGTCCTTAAACCGGGGTATGCTTGTATGTTGTTCAAAATCCAAACTTCCAAAGGCATAATCACATAACATAATGTGATGGTCATTTTAGATTTTTGTTTTGAGATTGTTTTGGATTGTACAGCTTTAATATAAATAACAATGCAAATTGAGCTGTAATCTGATCTAACATGTATTACAGTGTCTGACTTTGCTAAAGTCATACTGATTAATTTGCGAAACTTAAAAACAATTGATTAACGAGGCAATAATGCAATATGGATAAAATCCATTAGCTCTGTCTGCTTCCTTCTTTCTCAATGACTGTACTTCCCAACAGTAAGGACTTCTGAAGGCAAATTTACAATACCATTTAATGCAATCATTGTGTGCACCTAGGGAACTGTTATGGCATACTGTAAATTAACATCTAACTGTATTCCAGCACATTTAATGTCCAGTATTCTCGCCAAACACTGAAATAAGGTGATCTGTACTGGTTTGGACAGAAGCACAACACATGGTAAAATGTTAAGATGCACATTGTGATGAAAAATGTTTAATTTAATAGCACATAAAACTATGATTCTCAGAGAAATGTTACACCTATTCCCTTTCCTTTAAGAATTGTCAGCATACATGAAATGTATATGGGATATCATTCTTTCAATGCGCCATCGAGCGGAAGTTTAAATAATTGCATGTGACAATACAATGTATTGTGGTTTCACGTGATGTGCAACATAAAAAATGACCACACAATTGAATGCAAGCAATAGCAATGAACCCATCTAAAGACCTGACATATATAGTCAATAAAGAATATCACTTGTGAGCACATTCACATGTCTTAGACAGGTCTGCAACCCTGCCTTTCACCATTATCACCCAGCACACAGTGCTTCCACTGCAGAAAGGGATTCTGTGAAATTACATGCAAATGAGCACACTGTACCACCTTTTGCTTCAATACCATATCACATGGTCCCCTATAAGCGTATGCTTGCTGCATTGCACAGCTTTGAGAATAGCCTGAGTTAACATGCATAGCCACTAAACCTACCCACAGACAGCTGTTTCGACCTTTATGGGTCTCATCAGTGTGAGGTTGGTTATACTGGCTTTGCAAATATGAAGCTTTGGGTAGGTTCCACCACACTTTAGTTAAGTTATGGTGGGTAAAAAAAAGTGGCAAAAACCCTCCACCGTAAAGCATTCACTGGCTATGCATCTTAACCCAGGCTGTGCTCAAAAGCTGTGCAATGCAGCAAGCATAAGCATATAGGGGACCATGTGATATGGTATTGAAGCAAAAGGTGGCACAGTGTGCTCATTTGTATGTCATTTCCCAGAATCCCTTGCTGCAGTGGAAGCACTGTATGCTAGGTGATAATGGTGAAAGGCAGGGTTGCAGACCTGTCTAAGACATGGGAAGGTGCTCACAAGTGATCTTTTTATTAGATAGATAGATAGATAGATAGATAGATAGATAGATAGATAGATAGATAGATAGATAGATAGATAGATAGATAGATACATAGATCCCAAGTAGTTATTTCTAACAATTGCTCTTATATTTGCACTGAACATAAAAAAAAAGAAGCGTGTGTGCTGTGCACGCGCATAGTAAGGGAAACTTCTTTGTCTTTTGTCACAGAAATTGTATTTGTGATGGTGATGTTTTTAATTAAAAATCAAAACACAATTTCAGTTCCAAAACACAAAGAAGTTTGACCATGTTTGATCTATTTGCACGTCTATATTTATAGTAACTGAATTCCTTGTGTGTGTGTGTGTATGTGTGTCTCTCTCTCTCTGTGTGGTGTGCATGCCCCTCTATGTGTCCTGCCCACCACACCTCCTCCTGACACCCCCACCCGGCAGAGCTGCGGACATGGGGACTCTGTCTGAGCCTCCCCTCCCCCCTCCCCCCACGGAGCTGCGGGCTGTGTGTCCTGCTGCAGCCAGCCCGCTGCCGGAGGTACGGGGACATGGGGGGGGGGTGCTCGGCAGCTCACTGGGGGGGGGATAGGCACCTCACTCGGGGGGGCGGTGTTCGGCGCATCACTGGGGTGTGTGTGTGTGTGTCTGTCAGTGTGTGTGCCATTCAGTGTGTGTGTGTGTGTGTGTGTGTGTGTGTGTGTGTGTGTGTGTGTCAGTCAGTGCATGTGTCAGTCAGTGTGTGTGTGTCAGTCTGTGTGTGTGTGTGTCAGTCTGTGTGTGAGTCTCTGTGTGTGCCAGTCAGTGTGTGTATGTGTGTCAGTCAGTGTATATGTGTGTATGGTGTGTATGTCTCTCTGTCTGGTGTCCTGCCCTCCCCCCTCACTCCTGACCACCCCCCTCTCTCCTGACTCCCCTATTAAAGATATGTATCTTCGTTTATTTGAGTACATTTCACTCATCTGAAGTCCCTCTGACCCATTCTGACTTGAAGGTCATATCACTCATGCATTGGGTGGATGATTCACCTCAACTGTTCTCCTGAGCCACACTACTGCGGTGTGCATGCGCAGCACACTGCGCCTCTCTCAGAAGTTCTTTCCTTATAAACAGCCCCAAGCGCCAGATAAAAGGTCCAAGTTGCGCCTCAACGCGCATGCGCAGAACGGCATTTTCATTGGCGGGCCGGTCTCCGCTGCATTCACTGCGCATGAGCAACGCCTTTCCAGCAGGCGCCCCCTACAGGCAAGTCAGGGACGCGTCTCCCCACGCGCATGCGCGGCCAGCTGCTCCATGGGATGCTGCAAAAAAGGATTCTGTGCATTCAGCAACGTCGGTGGATCGGTGACAGGGGTGTGTGCAGGTGAGAGGGGTGTGTGAAGGTGAGAGGAGGGGTGCAGGTGAGAGGGGGGAGCAATGTACACTGTGCAAAGTGCACATTGCAGCTTGCACTGCACCAATGTCGGGTAAGGAAGGTGCATTGAATACATGGGTTGGGGGAGGCATTGTGGGGTTTGACATTGCAAAGCCCTATGTTAGGTGCAGAGGATGGGGGGGTCAGGCCCTGGGAACCTCGTAGGGTGCACCCTCAGTGGGATGCAATACATGGTGCACTGTGCATGGTCGGGGTGTGTAAGGTGTATGGGGGACGGTCCTGGGACCGACAATGACATCTTGCTGTAATAATGCTGGTCTGAATTCCTGCAATGATATGTACGGAGTGTGGGGGGAACGGTGCCACTGCCAGCTGCTTCTGCGCATGCGTGGCGTCCGTCAACAGCGCCATCACAACTGCGCATGCGCAGCATGTCAGCGGGCGTGTGGGGGGAGCGGTGACAATTAGGAGTGGCGCCGGCGGCTATCGCCGCCACCTGTGACAGCGGGCGTGTGGGGGGAGCGGTGTCCATTACGTGACGTCATTTCTGTTTCGCATTTTCGTCTCCATCTCTCCAGTTTTGTCCCATCATGACTAGGTGCCAATAAAGAATTTTCACTTCAAAAATGTAGCAGAAGTAGGAAGTTTCTGAACTTGTGTGCCTTTCAGGGGACAAGGACACTGCCAGACTACTTCTGTAACTTTGCCCCCATGAAATGAGCCATGCAACCTGAGCTACAAATATAACTAAGCTTAGAAACGGACATTATGATTACAATTTTCTTTTTTGTTTTTAGAGTATATTTGTCCCGTGACGACGGTAATGCAATAGTACCATTGCTGAAAGGTACTGTAGGCCTTTCATGCTTTGCTGCCTAAGTATACTCTCATTTTGATTCCATTTCTACTCTGGACAGTATTTTATTGGGCATGTAAACAATTTATCTTCACATTTTCATTTCCCATAAAGAGAGGTCAATCTGACAATATGGTTATCTGTGTTACCCCTCTAAGATCTGAAAGATCACCATAGAAACCCCAGTCGAGGCCATGAAAACTTGTGCTGAGTGCCAGTACAGTGTGGTGTGTTTATTCCTGCCGATTTCAACGGTCAGATCTGCACAGGGGGTTTACGTTTAATTTAAAAAAAAAAGATGTACTGAAATAAATTGTTATAGTTTTCCAGACTTTGGATCTTTTGTTCCAACCTTCCCCTTTGGTATAAACTATTACAGAAACATTATTTACAAATTACTTCCCTGTTAAGTTTATTCTTAATTATTTTGGTGCCTGTAAGGAATCAAAACCCATAGTATTCCTTTTATAATAGGGACAGCAATGAGAATATGAGAGAGGATGGATATGTGCACTAAGGAAAATCTGTACATGAGCTTGTTGTGTTGACCAAAGAGGACTGTGGAGGAGTAAGGCTGCGAACCCGCTGCGGCCGGCGGGGCGCGCGGCCGCGAACCACCAGGCCCTTGCCCGAGTGGTTCCTGCCCCCACTGCCTCCTTCTGGCAGGGCTGACTACGTACTGTGACGCGTCAGCCGGCCGATACTGCAAGAATCTAGTGATTTTCGGCGTTGATGCGTCACGTGGTACGCGAGTCAGCCAATGGGGAGGAAAGGAGCTAGATGGGAGGCGCCTTGGGCGGGGAGCAGGGAAGGAGCTGTGGGTTATTAAAGTATGTGTGTGTGTATGTATGTGTGTGTGTGTGTGTGTGTAAGTATGTGTGTGTGTGTGTGTGTGTGTAAGTATGTGTGTGTGTGTGTGTGTGTGTGTGTATGTATGTATGTGTGTATGTGTATGTGTGTGGGGGGGTGGACGGCACCACGATCAGAGCCCGCCCCCCTCCCTCCCACCTCCGCCCCCCTCCCTCCCACTCCGGCTCCCTGCTCCCTACAGGCCGCATATCGCGGTCTGTGTCTGTCAGCGCCCCGCCTGTCTGCAGTGTGGGCACGCTAACTGAGGGAGCGGGGCCTTAGCGTAACAAAGGAGAGTGACAATCTAGCAGGCAGTGCATTGCATTGTAAAGGCCTTAGCTAAAACACATTATAGAAGCAGAGATACTGCCTTTGAATGCAGAAAACCTTCATCCTAAAAAAAAAGTGGGAAAAAGCACCTTGTTCGGTCTTCCAAAGCAAACAGAAAACGGATTGCTTTGAAAATAGTCATGATTTTTCGAAAACAACAAAGGGTTTTAAAATAAAGTTGCTGCATATACAGTATATATAAAATGTTTTTTAATGTATATATCTATGTATTTATATATAAACACTCCACTAAGTATAGCTGTAGCAGATGTTATTGCAGCAATTCTACTTCCAACTTTTTCCGATACCTTTTTTCCTTATTTGTATTTGTAAAGCATGCGACAATGCATAATTCTACATGCTTACCTAAGCTGGCAATCGTTTGGTGCTCCTGTTATAAATCTGGAAAAACTCTGATTGCGTGCCTAACATAATGGCTGCTTCAGTCAGTATAACTCAGCAGCTACAATGTATCCTTATATTACTAAGGTAACATTGACTATTGTTACAGTTAACAGCTCAAACTGCTGGGACAATTGGCAACAAACAGGAAAGTGTTACAATGATCTTGCACTGCCCGGGAGGTGTGCTAAAGTAGCAGTGCGCAAACTGGGGGAGCACAGGTGGTTGCAGAGGTTCCGTGCTCTTACCCAAGGCATTTAAATGAAATGCCGGGGGGGGGGGGGCTGCGCGAGGCCTCTGCAACCTCTACTTACCGGGATTCAGCTGGCTTCAGGATGAGTGACCATGGCAACGTGGCGTCAAAAGACGCAGCGGGGTCATGTGACATCACGGTTGCCCAGGTAATGTGATGTCAAATGATGCTGCGCGAGATAAGGAGGGGCCAACAGAGGAGGTAAGGCGGGGGGTGTGCCCCTGTGCTAAAGCCTGCTATCGAAACCAAAGGATGCTTTGAATCTCATTAAAAATGGCATTAAGAGTTGCATAAAAACAAAAAAAACAGTCACTATTATCTAATACTACAGAACTGATTTATTTAAAAAAAAAACATATACGGTTTCACGTGTTTTACTACTTTAACGACATGCGCTGCGTTGAAGCATATATATATATATATATATATATATATATATATATAAAGAAAATAAAGTTATTTTTTACCTTGTTTGGGGTATTGAGTGCAGCTCTAAGGAAATTATTGCTCCTTCCCTCTCATTTTTTTTCATTCAAATATATTCCCTGCTAGCACCACCCCATGGGTTCTAAATTGATTACTAATTAAATAGTCCCACACCCTTACTGTAGAGCAGGATTTTTGTTCTGGTTCTAAAAAAAAACAGGATTTTTTAAATGATGGAGAAAATGGTGAACAAATTCATAAAGCTTATGTAGCCATGTATAAAAATGGTATACAGTTCTCTCTCATGCTGGCAGTAAACCTGGTAAGTATGCAGGATTGCCAGCATCAGTCATGGAGGTTTGCCCTCACACCCTGATGAGGTGTCATATGTACACAAGGGGAGTGGTAACATGCTCTGTGTCCAGTATTAGTGACATAAGAGGTGTGGCTTTTTCCTACGTTATATAAGACACAGCACTGCCCAAAGTTAGTTGGTTAAGCTGTATGGTTCAATAGTGATGATTCAGTTCTGGAGGTCTGCAGCAGTTAAGGCTGTCAGATATAGTCAATAGCATCTGCACTGTGATCAGGGACCCGACACAGGTGGTGATCTCCCTACGGGGAGAGGTGACCCAACTCCATTAGGAGGACGTGACCTTCTGAAGGGATGAGCTGTATTACAATGAGCAGCTGAGTACGACCGCTGTGAGGGGCAGTCTGTCTGATCATGCGAATAAAGATGCCCAAGTTCACCAAACCCTTGCTGTGTGGGAGTGAAGTTCTTGCACAGGAGGAGGCACCACAGAGGAGTTACTCATCAGTTCCATCTTCCTGCGGACGCAGAGATCATGATGAGGTGGAGGCGCTGCACTGGATATATGTAGGACTCTAAGCACACTACCTCAGATGCCTGTCATGCTGATATCCCCATACCATCCAAGCGGGAGACTCAGGAGTCCTGTAAGCCAGCAGGTGCACCACAACATACAGACATGTAATGGGGACCAGTTAGACCACAGGGGCCAATGTGAGATTGGGTGGGTCCAGAAAAACCGTTACACTTAAAACACAGAAACTCTGAAAATAAAAAAATAAAAAATAAAAAAAGAGGATGAGCATGTTAGGTTTTGGCTTTTATTTATTTCATATTTGAATTTTGGTTGGAAGTTCGCAGTCTGAATCTTTGAACGGAGTTCGTATACAAACCGCGAACGTGCCCATCATGAATTATTATGACTATTATGGTAATTATGATATTTATATTGTGACGTGGTATATTTTATTGCATAAATAAAGAGTTGGCACATAAAGTAAAAAATATACAGTGTCCTAATATTGTTATAATGTTCTTAAAATATATGACATAATATGGTAGCTGTTTTAGTTGAATTGCAATTACACAGAAATAATGGAACATTTCAATAGTAGTACGTGGCACTTGTTTTGTAACTAATGGGACATATTTTCAAGATATGCTCTCTCCCTTTTGCAGTAATGCTTGACCTGAGAAGGAAAGCAAACAGTACACATACATCTATCAAAAGCTAGCCTTCAAATTAATTCTGTCCAACTAAAAAGTTATCACCTACTGAAGTACTCACTTATTTTTGCTAACACATCTGAAAGGCTTTTGATGCTATCTGCTTTATTGTTACACTTTCTTTATTCCTTTCCCTGTGTGTTCCTTTTTTAAGGATTCCCGTGCCATACATCTACTTCTGAAGTTAACTTATTTCTTATTTGTTCCATACTAAATTACACTAATGAGACAGCAAAGGCAACATACTGCAGCCTCTTATCTTTGGGGACTCGTGAACAGCTTCTGGAAATAAATTTATTCAGCAAAAAATGGCACCGTTAGTGCAAACCAAACAAATGTGACCCATAATGTCAAAACAAAAACACGAAGATAATGCTTACTTAGAAATGACATTTTTATTATAGCAGAACGCCACTAACTTTGGAATGAAGAACAATAGAACACATTTATGACCCCCTGCAACTGTCTGTGCAGTCACACACATGCAGTTGTGAGTTAGCCTAGGTCTACATTAAAAATAACAATATTCAGAAGCATCTACATTTTGATCCACAAATGGGATTGGACAACATTTTGGCACATTTGACTCTGATAGGTGTAAATACGGTATATTTCATCCTACAGGTAATAAGTAATTGATCTAAAAGGTTACTTTTCAATTACGCAAGTAGCTTCTAACCTATGGTACATTAGTTACAAAACCATGCATTCTAGATAAACCAGTCTTGTATGAAATTGCCATCTTTTAAATTTTTTCACACTTAATAAAGGGGGTGTGCCACTGAATTGTAGATTCTGTCATACCCATGATGTGGTCAAATGAGGTAATATTTTGAAGGCTTTGCACTGACAGCTAAGTGCATAGCATCTAGTCAAAAGTAGCCATTGAAAAACAGACAACTAACTCTAGTGAAAATTGTGAATATAATATTATTGAACCCATGGGGTGAGAATAGAAGATGGAGTCCCTCTTGCAAATGCCCCATATGGGGCATGCTGATTCATCTGTCAGGATATACAGTAGTTGTACTGTGTCAGCCACTTTGAAGATGGTAGGGAAGAGATACAGCACTGTGCGAAAAAATATACATCATTGTGGTCATTTGAAAATATATCCTTATGTTCATATGTCTATTTATCTATTCTAAAGTTCCTGAAAGCTAAGGTTGAAACCACAATATTTGCAGGAGAGACCGATCAGCAGTAACAGCTGTTAAAATTTGGAAAAGCAATAACATGTAGTAGTACTGGAGGATACACAGAATCATTAAGTTTTATTTACCTCCTTGAACGTAGGGGACCTCTTTCTGTTTGTGTGGCATTAATATATCATAAACCTTTCAAAAATGTCCATGGAGTGCATATCTCGTAATATATCAGCATTAGGTTTGTTGATATAACTCGTAGGGAGAGAGGAGAAAGTAAGTCTGAGAAACATGTCAGATCTACTTGTGAAAAGTTTAATATATTCTAAAAAATGTCAAAGTGAGATTCTGTATTTTTCTTTAATCCTCCTGATGCCATATCCCACCTCACAGAATATGATTATTTTCTTGACATGTCTAAAGCTAACACAAGGACAGTAACAATGGAGCTACAAAGCATTTCAGCAGCCTGGGTTAACAACGTCTAATAGAAATTGAGATATTCCATTTGTAATGCTATTCATATTCTGCTAACAATTTGCCAATCATAAATGAAAGCCTCTTATAATTGCCTTTACAAGCGAAGTAAAGAAGCGTACTGTATGTAAGAAATCGTGATCAGGGATTTTATCAGTTTTTGTTTAATGTCCCTCACCAAATATTGCAATGTTTTATCATATCACCATTTCTGCACCTCTGTAGCTTGTGAGCAAATGTGACATCCTGCCTCTAGATTATTACACACAATCCCAGCCCGGGTATGTTGTATAGGTCAAAGACATGATTTATATACAGTAAATATCCGGTCAATAAGGAAACGGGGTCGACTAGCCAGTGACCCCTGATGTGTTTTGCATAAGTTCAATAAAACGTAAGGTTAGGTGTCATGTGCATTTCTCCCCCTGATCTTCACTAACACAATGTCCCTCTTTCAACAAGGATCCACAGAACAGATGTTGAATGAAGAGCTTTATATTCTCAACACTGAAATCAGGATAAAACAGCTTGTGCTTGACAAATGACATTAGGGTAGCTAGCCTCCAAGTACAGGAAAGTGTAGATATTACTTGATAGTCTGAGAAAGAACTATATGTCACAGAGACATACAGACAACCTTCTTTAGCTCCACAGTAACTTTCTGAAGACAGATACCTAAAGATGTTTTTCTGAAATCAACATATTGACAATGACTTATTTTGCTGTGTGAGTGTTGCACTTCTATCACTTAAGCAATCACACTGATAAAGCATTGTGACGGTAAGGGGTTGCCAGGCAATCAAATACAGGTTTAAGCCCGTTTGGTTACCTCTGATCTGTGTGTTGGGTTTATAGAGTGTCAGCTCTTGGACCCAGTGTTGTATCTGCATAACCTGTAATTGTGCGGTAATAAAGTATTTGGCTGTGGTATGAGTTTCAAGGGGGGTTTTGCGGCGAAAGTGTTGGCAGATTGTGTCTATCTAGACAAGGCCCAGAGTGGCTGGTTCCCCTAAAAATGTACCCAGGAATCAGGTTGGATGCCTTGATGTATGTAGACACATGGTCCCTGTAATATTTCCCGAAAACACTTGTGCAACTCACCACATGGTTTCCCTGCTTCAGCACAGACGAGAAAGGTAAAAGGGGCACAGGGATGTGAGGTGTCACTGAAACAATCAAGGGGTCCCTAGGTTTAATGGGGACACTCGGTAAAGTCCCCAGTCACCCAGAATCGGTATAGGAGTTCTGAGGTACTCCAATCATCTAAGGTTGAGAGGGGATTCTTAGAATATGTAGTAAGTTTATTATAAAGTGTGTAAAGTGTGTGTAGGGTATATGGCATGGGGGAAATGACGTGCACTTTCTTCTTCTATTCCCCATAACCAGAAAGACTTAGGATTGTTAAAGTGTATATTTTATTAACAAAGTCTGTTGCGTACATGTATGCTTTGTGCACAGTACAATGGGCACAAGGATGAAAAGTGTTCCTGTAGCTGCGGGGATCCCTAGGTAACATAGGGATTCAGGGGGTACTCCAGCTAGGTAATAAAGCTGAGAGGTTTTTATTAAAATGTAAGTCAGGTTTTGCAGCGTGTAAGGTATATTTTATTAGCAAGGTGTATTGAAACATATGCTTGTGCATTGTACCAAGCTGATGCCACTCTGTCCCAATCAGAGGTGTGAGGACCATTTGGGTAGGATAGCTAAGTAGTGTCCACATCCTCAGATCAATAGACATTTCAAGCTGTTTCCCCAGCTGGGCCGGAGACCTGTCACCGCGGGTGTCAGGAAGGGAACCAAGGACAGAGGCCATATTTCACCTGCCCTTTGGTTCAGTCAGATGTTTACGAATCCCTGTTTTTGATGCTGGGTTGTCTCAGATTGGTTGCTAGGGAAATTTCTCACACTCCTGATAGAGAGAGAGAATTCTGTGAATGAAACTGAGAGGTTTAAAAAACCCTTACACAACTCAGATTTGGCAGTTCCCAAGTTCTTAGATTTCTCCCAAGTTTTTAGATTCTCTCAAAATTCTAAAATCATCACTTGAGTTTAGGCACAAAGTTCACCTTTCCTGTCTTGCCTTCAAATTCTTTATGGGCAAGCTACCCAGCTATCTGAACAAGCTCCTCACCCCTACCACATCCAGCACTTATCATCTGAGATCAGACTCCAAAAGACTATTCATGGTCCCAAGCCTCATCAAAGTATCCGGCCGCTCCTCCTTCTCTTACCGTGCACCCCAAAACTGGAACAACCTACCAGAGACTCTCACATCGACCACCAGTCTAAGTTCTTTCAAAACTAAGGCGGTCTCACATTTGAATCAGGTCTGTAACTGTTACATACGCCCATAATATATATTTTCTTTAACTGTGCATGCAATGTCTTGTATATAATGTATACCGTGTTAATTTATGTAACTGTATTTGTAACCATGTATTATTGTCTTAACTCTATGCCCAGGACATACTTGAAAACGAGAGGTAACTCTCAATGTATTACTTCCTGGTAAAATATTTTCTAAATAAAAATAAAATTAAAAAAAAGGTTTTCCAGTTTCCAGCAAGAATGACACAAGGCTCTGCTTCAGCAAAATCTGCCTGGAATCTTTGCAGCTCTGGGTGTTGAAGTCCCTGCACATAGTAGAGTATAGTTTTGTTACCCAGTCCCAAGTAATTGTGCTTTTTGCCTGTGTTTTGTGTAACATTGTGTGTTTGCCTATTTTAAGTGAATAAATTACATTTTATTTCATCGTCTTGCTTTGCTCAGTGATATGATCCCGGTATAAAGGTGCCATTGCCTGGTCTCCCGTGACAAGCATAATAATAATTTCTTAAAAATACCAACTTGGCTGTTTCATGATTACATATCTATTACTGATGCTGCATGATGACATGTGAGAGCTCCTGTACAAGGAAATTAGTTATGTTAGGGACATCTCTTCATCTTCTGCTGACAAGCACAAGGTTGAGGGAAAACTAGGGACATTATTTTCAGCTATATTGGCTCTCACTATTTATAACATTCCATCAGCGCTATATATATACACCTATTTCTTGATAAACGTTCTCTTAACCAAATGCAAGTCAAATGAATGACTGTTAACAGGCCCTAAATGGTGTTTGTACTTCAGTAAATAGATCCTTAAGAGAGCAGCTCCTCCTATTCTGTCCTCCTAAACCAAACACTACTATTTTCAGCTCTGTGTATCCGCCCACCCCCTATGGTTCCTGAGATACTTACAAGGGTTTAACACTTTGATGCCATGACCCATCCGGCACCCAGAGTGCAAACGCAATCACACGACCTCTCCTCAGAGCAGTCACGGGAACACAGTGTCCCTTAATCTGGAAATAGAGGAGGAATCCTCTTCCATTTCCCTGCACTACAGATTGTGCCCGGCACTCAATAGGAACACACATTCAGCCCTAGAAAAGAAGCACTCAGCGGGCATGACGTACCGAGCATGACGTAGCCACTACGCCATGAGGCCACTGGAGTGCATTCAAAGTTTTTAATCTCCCTTCGGGGAAACAAAATGGCATCATCAGTTGTGGCTTCCTATTGGGTAGCCTATTATATCCCTTGAAAAACCAGGAAGTAATACCGGTAACTTCACCAGTAAGTATCTCGGGAACAGGGGCGGTCAACTGGAGCTGAAAATAGCATAATTCAGCCCTGTAGGACACCCCGGTTTTCCTCCTGTAAAAAAATCCTTAGTGTGGATTGCTCCTTTAAGCGTTCCCTCCAAAATTACATTTGAGCATGGCAAAGTAGACAAACTTTAAAAACTTTACCATTTTTGGTTTCTTCCTTCAGAATTATTTGCATTTAAATCTTCTGCTTTGCATTTCGTAATAGCTCAAATAAAGCTGAGTTACATTGTTCAATAAAATCTATGCATAGAACTTTTACACACTGCAACCCAGAAATCTTTTAGCCTACCCAGCACCAGACTAACGCATAAGGTAACTACAGTAAGCCAGGCTGTGGCAGAGTCCCCATTATGCCTGATAGGCCTGGGCCTAGGGCAGCAAAATGTTGGTGGCATACATCAGTGCTTGCCGCCCGCTCCTGTGCATAACCGATCGGCACTTGCTGGTTGCGAATCCGCAGCCGGCAAGCGCTGATCGCACATGCACGGCCGCAACGTGACGTCACACGGCGTCAAATGACGCTGAAGGAGGAGGACGGCACTGTCACAGGAGACCAGGTTATTTCCACCTTTTTACCGGGATCATTCATTGAGCAAAACGAGGTAATTAAATAAATTGTCATTTATTCGGCTTGAATTTGCTTACACACAATGATACACAAAATACAGACAAAGAGACACTTACTTTGGGACTGGGGTCTAAAACTAGACTTTCCTAGGTGCAGGGAACTCTATGGGAGTTTTACCCTGACCGGGACTAAGCCCAGAATCTCCTGGAACCCAAATCGGCATAAAGTTCCATACGCCACTACTATGTTCTGTTCTGAGAACTTGCTCCCTCCTGACCACGAGTTAGTCCAAATATCCTGGAACTCAAACCAGAAAAAAATCCCAGCCACATCCACTACGATCATTTCTGAGAACTTGGGCGCAAAAGTTGGGACTTAGGCTCTGGCGGACAGGCTTTTCAGGCTTGAAATCGAAGCCGGTTGCTCTGCAATTCGCACAGAAGCAACTTTGAAAAGCCCGCCCCCCTCTTACTACCGGAGACTATGAATCTGATTGGCTCATCGATTCTTGTAGTATTCTCAGCTTCATTCACAAAACTTAGCAGCCAATCAATGTGTGGGAACTTTCCCAAGCAACCAATCAGAGCCAAGCTGGCTAGAAAATCCGGGTCAGCGGCAAATCAGAAATAGCCAAGAGACATGCGCAAGCCTGCCACCTCTCTCCCTGGCTATCTCAATGCCACCCGCTGGGCAGGCTCCACCAGGTCTGGCAGAACAAATGGCATCCCAGAGGACTGCCATTGATCTCTGGACCTAGTACTCCGCCTTTCCCCACTGACCAAATGCTATTCACACCTCTGGGCATCCTCTGGCTGCTTTGAACTCTGATGTCCAGCAGACTTACTGGCGCCTATGGGTTAACTTGGGCAGCCTGTTTGGACGTTGGTTCCGAATGTAAAAAGCTCATTACATTATTAAAATATATTTTATTACACTTCTGAGTCTTGGGGAACAGGGGACAGAAAAGGAAAAATGTTGTAGTTTTATTTCTATCTGCCTTATTCCCCACACACTTTCCGTTGTAATCAGTCTGGACTCTCTGAGTCCCCCCTCAACATTATATAGGGTTGGGGCACACACAAACCCTTATACTGGTTGTGGGTTACCTTGGCACAAGCTGGGGTACGTCCCTTAACCTAGGGATTCCCTCAGCCACAGGAATACATGTTTATCCCTGTGTAATTCTCCTTTCTGGGCAATGCTGAAGCAGGGTACCTTAGTGGTGAGTCGCACTCACGATGTCAAGGGGAGGTATTGCCGGGACAATGTGCCTACATGTATCCGAGAATCAGGCATGATTCCTGGGTACATTTATAGGGGAACCGACTACTCCGGACCCCAACCTCCTAGGCACAATCTGTCAACGGTTCCTTCGCAAACCCCCCCTTGAAACTCCTACCCTAGCATTCCCTGCTTGATTGCATGGCCGGAAAGGGAAAAACACAAAAAATAGTTTTAATACATACAATACATTGGAATGGTACAATGTTACTGGGCCCAAGAGCTAACTCTCTTGGGCCCTAATACACAGATCAGGAGTAACCAAAACGGGCTTGACCTTTATTAGAGAGCCTGGTTACCCCCTCCCATTACAGGCACCAAGTAAGTGCCTAAGGGCAATGTATTTGTAAATCCGCAACTGGTTACAGGTTAGGGCCTCATAATATAGGGGCCTCAAAAATACAAAAACAAATGTATGCATTTCAAGGTTTAAAATCTGATAAGTAAAGAAGATATGGGAAAAAGAAGATTCTCTATAAATATGGACATTTTCGTTCAAATATGACCCTAAGCATCATGTGAATCGAAAGTGACAAACTTTGTCATTTATCATTTGACGACATTATCAATGACTTTGCTCTCCAAAAATCACAAATAATGTTTTAATATTAAAGTTAATGTGATGTGCAAATACTGTTTGTTTTAGCTTTACACCGCCATCTTTGTATATAACAACGCTAATATAATGCTTTAATACATTTCAGAATAATAAATCTACTTCTAATTTTTTTGGGGCCTCTCAAACCTGACATAGCTCAGGGCCTTAGAATGTCAAGGTCCGGCTCTGAGCCTACAATGTCCGCTGGTGCATCCGGGACAACATAACAAAGCTGTTTGGCATCGCTTATTAACTAGCACAAGCGACTGGAATATAAAATATAAGTAATACAGATTCATTGTAGAAGAATAAGGTATTTATTATGCGTGATAATACGACACTCAGTACTGTACGCTTTTAAAAGCCCTAATAAGCATGTGGTTTTATCACAAAACTTACTTTTTTGCAGTATCAACCAGGTTTTGATCTTCTTTAGTTTGCTTTGTTTCTGTTGCTTGTTCCACAGGAGACAGTAGCACTGCAGAGCATGACACTATAGATTGATAGGAATCCTCTCGACAAACTGTAATGACAAAGTCTTATTTATTTAATGTAGCACATTATCTGAAAAGAAACCTTGATACATTATAGAGGAATTTGTTTGGTCCCAGTTTTGCTTCCTGCTAGCTTTATCAAATAAAATATGTAATTCAAAAACAAAACACAGGAGGGGGAAATGTGTAATATTATATCGCACATAAAAAAAATCAGATTCACGTCTCAGAAAGGTCTGCAACCCTGCTTTTCACCATTATCTCCTAGCATGCAATGCTTCCACTGCAGCAAGGGATTCTGGGAAATGACATGCAAATTAGCACAGTGTCACCTTTTACTTCATATCCATTTTAACATGGACACATTAATATTATATGCACATTTATATATGTATAGTATACAGGCAGTCCTTGTTTTACAACGCTTCGCTTTACAACGAATGGCTTATCCAACACTATGCAATGCATACCTATGTTCATTTTTACAACGCCAAAACAGCTTATCCAACGCTCTTACAATGCTTTGCAAAGTTGTTTATGTGTATATAATATATATATTATACTATATTATACTATATAATATATTATATTTTTATATTATATTATATATTATGTAATATTATATATATAATACAGTATATGCACTATATAATTTATGTGTATGCTGCATATCTTATTGCCTGCGTAAAATATTTTGTGTATTTTAGCATTAAAAATGCCTTCAGGAACGGAACCTTTCATTTAAACAGCGTTCCTATGGGAAAACGTGTTTCGCTTTACAACGTTTCGCTATCCAACGCCATTTTGAGTAACGCATTGTGTCGGATAACCGAGGACTGCCTGTATATACAGTACACTAGGAAAACAAGGAGCAAATCTTGTAAAGTTCCTATATACTGTACAGTATGTGGAATTCATCAAAATTGTATTATACATAAACTAGATCTATCATTGGAAAATTGCATGAATTATGTATTACATGAATATGCAATGGCAAAAAATGTAACACTTTTAGGATTGCAGCTAAACTAGAATATACATGTAATAGATGCCAGGTCCTAAGTATATTTTAACTTTCTGCACTTTTTTCTATGCAAAATAAATAATGTCTGTGCCTTTTCTGTTTTTCCTTCAATCAACATCAAAGGGATTAATGATACAATTAATAGTATAGCCTATATCAGTTACACAAGGCATACGTGCATTATTATCATCTCATGTGTTTTTACTGTCAAAATTACACACAAAGTTATTTTTAATGTGTCAATGTATCAAGTTATTTTTATTTCATTTTGAGACTTGCGCATCAGTGATTGACATAGAGAGAAGTTAGGAAAGGAGCTACTTATGCAATATTGTCGTTGAATATATCAATGCCTGCCAGTCTGTCCACTGTCTGTGTCCCTTCCCCAGTGTTAAAATACCAATCAGTTGTGCATATATCTTTCTAACTATCAATCTGCATCATATCTGTTGTGGGACTACAATGACTACCTGCAATGTGTGCTAAATCAGCAATCCACCAACCACACTTGTTTTTTTGACAGGATGGGAACTAGGGGGTCTCTGTAGCTGAACCCACCCAGTTTCAGAGTACTTCAGCTATACATAATACCGCTTCTCCTCTCTGACATCATTTCCAAGAACTCTCCCACACGCAGTCAACACTGTTCTTTATCTACTTCTCTCCACGTTCCCATTTAACTTCTCCTCAATCCCGCCTCCCAGGCTTTTCCTGTGCTGCCCCCCAACTTCTTTTAGTTTCATCCTCGCACTGCATACTCAGCGCCCTGAGGTTGATAGCCAAACTCTTGCTATGAAACTCACACATGCTATTATTTGGGTCTCCGCTCCCCTCTTCTAGATTGCCAGCTCCTTAGGGCAGGGATCTCCTTCCTATTGTATTAACTGTGGCAAACGGCTCCCTTTATGTAGCGCTGCTGTTTGCCCAGGCTCTTCATGACACAGTCTTCTAGGGTTTAATTTGTAGAAAATGAGAACAAACATGTGTGTACACACAAGGGGCACTCAACCCTCAACCTTCAGGGGTTTATTTCTCCATTAGTGACACTAAACATTTTAAACACCGTCTCTTTAAGAACAAAAGAAATCATAAAAGGAAACATCTACTCCTGTCAGGAGTCTAACTCACATGTATATCCCTATCTGCAATATTGGCTGGTTAAGCCAGTTACCAACTTTAAATAACACACAGAGAAAACATTTAGACCTTAACGGTCAGATGGGGATAGCATCCCATTAGATCCTCAGATGCTGCAACACATGGGGGGGGGAGTCTATCCTGAACTGGATACTGGGGAGCAGCAATTTTCCTCCCAGTCTCCAGGCTCTAAGAGAGAGACTGGAGCAGCAAACCTCACTGCAATATATTCCTATTCTTTAATTAGGAGATCAGGTGAGGAAAACCAGAACCATTGTAAAGTCTGGTATGGATTTCCTATCCACCAGCCTTAGTGACTGTGAATCTGTGGGGCAGATCACTTACATACTAAGTCTGCACTTTCTTCTATAAATCACAGAAAGCTGCCCACTATCCTGAGACTATGTCACATAACATAAATGTACTCTTCTGTCATGCAATGTTATTTCCTGCCCTCGCACATTGTACTGTGCTGCGGAATATGTTGCCGCCATACAAATGAAAGTTAATAATTGTACATTTCTTTCCGGGCTCCAGGAAACATTTTCCCGAACCTCTCAAAAAATGAATATCATGGAAAACTACCCATTATAATCCAGAATATATCAATCCAGCCAAAAGGAAACGTTTATATACCGTACATCCCCAGTCCACTTGCATTTGCTGTCACATAGCATGTACAAGTGACATCATGACATTACCAGTAATTACCTATTTGTGAAACAACATATTTTTGATATGTACTGTGCCTTATTCCTACCTTCTGTCATTTATTACATATAGGCCATACTTCTGAACTATCTCAAATGTCAGATTAGATTTTCTCCTATCCATCAAAAATGTAGTATTGTCAGCAATCAGTAGCAGCCCTTCTCTAGACATTGAAGAGGTGAGAAGGCAGTTATTACAGATACTGTTCAATGTGCATCTTTGGTAATCCAATCTGTCAAAGACAGTGTGCAATATTAAGGGCTGCTAGATGATGGAGGAAGGTATACTAGTTTGAAGTTTAAAAAAAAGCAAACAGCCGAGATAGGGAAAATGACCATGAGCAATGCAGGGAGACAAATAACTACATTGGTAGATATGAGACATAAAGAGTGTTCTTATTGTGGTAGAAATGATTGTGAAAGAAGAAAACCAAGGAGCCTAAAAAATCCTAGATATTCGCTCCCATGGTTATGCCTTTTCTATGTTTTAATTAGATACCATCAAGGTAAATTCTTTAGATGTGACTCGGAAAAGGTGAAATAATATCTGCAAATCATTTTCATGATGAGCGAGTAAAAATTGCAATTTAAAGTAAATGTCCCCAGGAGCAATAAACACTTCAAGTTATGTCAAACAAATACATAAGCAAATAAAGTGGTTTCTCTTAATATAAATATAGATATATTTGTGTTTATTGAGAAAAACACAAATCATCTGAAGAAGTATATTGACTCGCACACTAATGATATATTTCACTAGTAGTTGTTTCAATTAAAACGGATTTCTTGCCGACCATCAATATTAACATATGTTCAATGCATGCATCTTGCTTTTAAGAGATGAGATTTTGCAGCACACTCAATATTCCAATATTAACACCATTAGCCCAACAGATGATTAAAGATGTATTCATGACAAACATTCGTTTTAATAATACAGTTACTAGAAATCAGATGAGAAAGTTCAAATCTTACTTTTTTTTAAAGCCGCAATCCCCCCAATTTTTAAGATGTTTTTTACAGAATAAGTAACAGGGGGTCATAAAGAGCTAAAATTCAAATCAAGGATGGCTGCTAGTGTTGTCCAATAAGGCTTCCTCTTAGTCCTTTGAAATTGTGACTTAAATAGCAGCCATTTTGATTTCTCTAAAGCAAACCGAAACATATGTGCATAAAAAGGTAAATATCTCAGGAACTGTGAGCTCCCCAGAGCTAAGAGTAACCCAGTTCACCCAGGAAATCCCAAACCCCAATTCTAATTCAGGTAGGTGGGATCGCTGCTTTAGCTCCTTACTTGCCAGAATTACTTTGCCACAAATGGGTTAATCACTTAATGTAAACAGCGCAACCATCAAATCGTATGCAAGCACTCCAGTGAATGCATATTTACAAATATTAAAATGGATTCCTTTGAGGAATGGCACTAGCAGGGCAGTGTGCCCCTAAAGACAAGCAGTGACTGAGCACATGTAATCTCTGTATAAGCATGCCTACAGTATAACAACTCAAGGGATTTACAGCAATTTTTCTCTCTAACTTTTGCTGCTGCAGCAGCCAACTTAAAGAGAAAAAGTATAGACTGATTATTGTCATTATGGCTGTTTATTTGAGGCAGACATATTCACTATCGTGCCACAGTATGGGAGACAAAAAACTACATGGTAGAAAATATTTTAGTGTTTCAAAATATTAAAATGTACCAATTCCACCCACAATATTGTATAGCACAGCAATTACTACAATTAGTGCAGAATATCAGCTTTTTGTTCAAACACATCAGATAGCAAGGAATATGACAAACTGTAGTGCCCATATGGGGACCGTGTAGTTTGCTAAAACATATTATCCATAGGTCAAGGTTTTCTATGTTGCCTTTCACTCACACCACACAAAAAAAGTTTTTTTTAATTACAACTCATTAAAAAAAATACACTAATTAAAGAGCTACATTTTTAGAGAGTGTTAATGATGGCTTCCGGCTGCAAAAGAGACATTGAAGGACACCAGATGTTCACACACTAGAGAAATGCCTCCTGCATCTGGTTGCACTACTAAAGAGTGCACCCTGCCTGCTCCACATATCACTCATCTCCAGTCTCTAAAGGATAGAGTAGTGTTAATTAATTACATGTAAGAAATAATTAGTGTGGGGGTGTTTACAGGTGAGAGGGAACAAGCACCTCCAGATGAGGCACCATAAGAGTAATGTACCTTTTTTTTGGAGACGTGTGTAAGCACATGGAACTGGGAGATAAAGGTGGCTTGGTGTAACAGTGAATACAAACACTAAAGATACTTCAATAAGTAGACTGAAGACATGTCAATGAGATACTGTACTGAAAAAAGAGCAGCAATAACAACCAAATAAGGGGTAGCTACTCAAAGCTTCAGTAAATCTGACCTACTAACGTGACGTTACCTAATTAGGTTACAGATGTTAGTTTTTTTTCTCTCCATTTAATGGGTATCCTCATAGCAAACGAAATGTCAAAAGCATGTCCTTTCACCAAACCACCATCATTACGTTGCCTGTATTATCGTAGCACTGAGACGTGTTAACAATACACTGCACGTGCGCATTGCGTTAGTGACGCATTATGCATCTCCATTACTTTACCTAATGTCCATGAGCATGTTGCAATTTCAAATAAATACACATTAGAAACTGAATAACTCAGCCATATCAGCTAGACAGCTCAACTGTTGACATGGCTGAGCAGGTACCCCCCTCTGCTGCTGGAACTGCTCCAGTGCCTGATGCTGCAAGGATTCGCAGCCTCAAAATTTACTGAGGAAGAGCTAGAAAACATCATAAATGGAGCGGTGGACAACCACTCTAAATTCCATGGGGCTTTATGCTCCCAGAACCATGGAGAAACAGCGGATTTGGGGCAACCTCCTCGCCCGCATTAATGCTCAGGGGAACACGGTCCACAGAATCAACATGCTGACGAAGCAGACAGCAAGTGTAACATAAAGCACAGCCTGGCTGACCATGCTGCCCAGGCGAGGAAGACAGGAGGGGGCACACCTGATCCCCAGCATCTCATCCCTATAGAGGAGCGGCTGAGTGAGGTGATTGCCACCTTCCTGAACTAGTGGACATGGAAGCTCTGGAGAGACCTGGTAAGTGAAAATACATGTATAATACTCTTTATATATCATGTATACGTCACTATTTACACAACGTTGAACATCAGAACTAAGATTACTGTCTTATTTTCAGTGCACTCACACATACAGGTGAGGAGTACTTAACTAAACAACGTATGTGACATTCTAACATGTGTGCCCTCATAAGATGAGAAAACACTATAGACCATGCCTTGCACATTGCATTGCAGTGCCTCCTATAATGTAAGTCCTTTGTAGCTACAGGCTGTGGCTGACTCTCTGAGTGACAGAAGAGGTGGTGCCACAAGTGTCTGTAACCAATCATGGTGCAGACCTTGTGCCCTTCTGGTGCATCAGAGAGGAAATTATAGATAAATTATAGCAGTCCAGCTCCCACCCTCCTGGGGTGAGGAAGCAAAAAGTTGAGTTCCCGCCTGGGAGAGAGGCATGCAGTCAGTCCCTCATGGGCTGACTAAGCAAGAGAGATTATAGGCCTCAAGTCTACCAGAGAGCCAAGGCACCAACCCGAGTTCTGGGGACCCAGATACACTCATGGATATGCTGTACTGCTACCAATAAATCATCCCTTTTATATACCGCTGCCTGAGCTCTCAGTCTATTGAGTAGGGGCATGAATGGAATTTGCCCTAGTGGGGGACTAACTCTGGAAATCTTGGAGCCCACTGGAGCTGGAGGCGCTGATACCCTGAGTGAAAATTGAAGACCCACAAAAGCCTGTCCTGTTCCCCACACCATCGCGGACCACTCAGCTCTCTTGGATTCACAGGTATGACCGCACCACAAACAGCAGTAACCAGTAGTACTTCTTCCAGGGAGGGGGGGAACTGTGTTACAGTAGCAATCAGTATAAACATATAATTTTCTTATTTTAGTAAGACCACATTAAATATTAAGTAGTTTTGGGTACCCCTCCATAAAAAAAAGACATTATGGATCACCCCAGAAGAAGCCGTGGTTATGGTGAAACGTAGGGTGTCATCACGCTTAGATGTCATCCCTGACCCAACTCGTCACAGGGTCCAAGTTTACCTGGACTGCTATTTTTTTTTTTAGCACGTTCTTTAATAGCGCTGCTAGTTTTACATAGCGCTTGAAAGAGATATTTTTTTTTAGTTTATCGGTTACATGAGTATCAGCTAGCTGATCAGTGGTTATACCTACTCCAACTACAGTATCAAGTTACTAACCAGGCAATATTGTGGGGTTAAGCTATTTAAAAGTTATTTACTCCCCAATTCATACAATGGTTTCTCCTCACATTAGGCAGTCACAGCACAGCTCCCGTTTATCCACTTGTTATCTCTCAGGCAACCTATTTAGCCCAGCTCACACTAGAACTGCTAAAAGAATTATCTTGTACAGCAGTTATCAGACTTTCTAAGTCAGCTTATACCAATGTGCATAGCAACTTCAGGAGCTTTAACTCGTTCATAGGCATCACATGAACATTTAGCAAGTACCTGCACTGTTTACCTAAAACGGAATTAGAGTCTGACATAGGTGAGTTGTGCCTCCAAGAGACCATTTCACGTTAGAACTGCTAAGGGCATATTCCTCTTAGCAGCGGAGGGCCTTTCTAGTCAGCCATCACTGAGAGATATAGCAACCTCAGGGACATTAAGCCTATCTTAGCAATCATATGTACTCTGTGTCAGAACTTGAGCAACTTACCTAACCACAATTAAGGTCTGACATAGGCTAATTTTGCCTATAAATAAACCAATATACTAGGCGGAAGACCTCACACTAGTATATCTTCCATTCATGCCCTCAGATCCTGTATTTTATCCATTTTTGTTTATACAGTATTTCAATGAATGTATAACTTTTTAACCCACTTTACTTGTTACTAGCCTAATTTTACTGATACAATTTCTAATTTATTCAGCTAATGTTGTTGGCTATTGCCTTTTTTTTTTTTTTTTTTTTGTGATTCATCATTAAAAGATTTTTTATTTACATGACAGATAATTAACCCAATAATGGAATAAATAAACAATGATCTAGGTGTGCATCTCGCTCAAAGGATTGCCCTTTCTCTCTGTTTTCTTCACTTCTGAGGAGCTAACCCCCCAGAAAAAAAGCAATTGCAATTTCTTTTTAGTGCTTATGGCAAAAGTCAACAATGCGCCCAAAATTCCTTTTGTGTTAAAAATAGATCTGTTTTACTGATTGCATTTGTGGCAATTTGTACATTTGCAAAAACATTTGTGAAATGAACAGGGACAACATTGTACATCTCTATTTAGGAATGAATCAAAAAACTCAAGGTTCCTGAAAATCTGTATCCTAAATATATACCTTCCATATTCCATGTTTGCCACATGCACTATCACAAGATGAAGCTCCAGGTGTTAAAAAGATGAAGAATTACCAGACACAGATAGAGGGTCATATTTATTCATCAGTGCTCTACCATAAGGCATCTTCCTGTGCTGCAGGCATCGTGAAGCCCATTCAGGTTGGTGGGTTGTAATGTGGCTTCCAGTGCAAGACGGTATCTTATGGCAGAAGATTGCTTAGTACATATGAGCCATTATATCAAAGTCTGGCTCTGTTACTTTTCCACATCTCCGGAGTCTTCAGACTCTTCGGCAGGTCTGACTTGGTGTAAACTCCTCCAAACTAATGACCAGCGTGAAATGTAAGACAATTGTTTAACACGAGTCTTACATTTGGCAAAAACACAAGAAAAAAAAAAGATGAACTGACCTTCATACTGTACATAGAACTGTAAATTATCCGTAAGTGGGAAATGAAAGTCACTGACTTCCAGCACCACCATGGCCCATTTCCCTCTCTTTAAAAGCCTTAAGTAATAATATTACTAACAGGATTTTTTTTTTTTAAAGTACTAATAGCATCTTACAGTATGCGTAAAGTACATGAACTTTAAAACGTTTTCGCTTGCAAAAGCAGTTAAGCAGAAGGGTTTAGTTGGTTTACTGAATGTTTGAATAGACAGCTGATACTGTACCGATAAAACATATATACGTGGCTTTAAAATCGTCGAATAACAAAGAGAAAAGATTTAGCATACCTCAGAAAACTACTTATTTTTTTTTTTTTTACCACAGAATGTCTTGGCTTAGTGTTAAAGCCAAATCATACAATATTTACTTAAAAAACAAACATATACCTTAAAACAACTTAGCTCAGTGTTACTTTTTTGGGTAGAATTACCCAACATAAAATGTTGAAGGGGAATTATGAAAAGGTTTCCTCACATGCCATAATGACCATAGTTTTAAAAATGTAAATAGTGCAACGATAATCGTATTAGCATGTAAATATTACTGCATGTTTTTATTCCCGAGAAAAACTGTATTCTATTCAGTATGCATTTCTCCACATTTAAAGGCTCTTGAAACGAGCAGTGACATTACTTGTATGAGATATTCTATGCACCAGAAATACGCAATACATTTATAGGAATAAGTGCAGTGTTTCCCATAAGCACGGATAAGTACAGCGATAACATTTTTATCCAGAGAAGAGGTTTCAAACTCAGAAAATGATATCACAAATACAGGATATACCCTGTTTTTTTGTTTTTTTTACAATGTTCTAATGCTGTATTTGATACAAATGCTATTTATTTTTATTCATTATAACAGTATTTTATTGAAAAGCATCATACTGTATAACAATAAAATCGAAAGGTGAGTTTTTTTTTATTTTTTTGCCCAACACTAAACATGTTATTGCAAGGCTCTTCAACCAGCTCTCCAAAAGGGCCTCCAGATCAGAAAACATTAACAAGGACCACAAGCTTATTGTAATGTTATTTTAGGTACATTTAAAAACTTGAACATTATAATATTTCCTCATTTTGTTCCTGCTAATTTCATTCTAGTTGCTCGGGCAGCTGAGAGTCCAGATTGAAGCCCTTGGTATATACACTGGGTGAACGGCGATGCATCAGCTTAAATGGGCTCCATGTGAATGGATATTCCAGACAAAAGGTGACACATTGTGTGCTCATTTGCATGTCATTTCCCAGAATCCCTTGCTGCAGTGGGAGCACTGTATGCGAGGTGATAATGGTTGAAAGGCAGGGTTGCAGACCTGTCTAAGACATGTGAATGTACACACAAAATACTTGTATGGAATATATTAACCTTCTAAAAAACCATTGTTGTAATTAAAAAAAAAAAATTATTTAAATTATAATTTCCACAGAAACAATGTCTAATTTTAAAGGAACAATCCTACAGTACATGTTTTTCTTTTTGCATAAATCAGTTTTATAGTATTAGAGAATACTTACTACATTTTTTTTTTTTTTTTCAATTCTTAATGCCAATTTTAATGAGTTTTAATATGCTGTGCATCCTTTGATTTCTGTAGCAGGTTTTAGCACGACTCCCCAGAAGTGCAAGATTTTTGTAACGCTTTCCTGTTTGTGATAATTGGTTGCCAAAATCACCAGTAGTTTGAGTTGCAAACTGTAACAATAGATTGTTACCTTGGTAATATCACAATACATTGTAGCTGCTGAGTTAGGCCCGTAAAATAGTGGGCGCGCTTGCTCCGCTGTGCGCACGCGGCACTTAGAGTTGGCTGTGGATAGCCAGCCGTCTTATATCAGGGCCGCGCGCACACGGCAGTGAGCGTGGAGCCGGACGACCGGGGGGAAGATCTGTGGGGGAAAATAATCTTTTCGCACCGCTACCGCAGAGACTGTAATGTATGTATGTATGTGTGTGTGTATTTATGTGTATGTGTGTATGTATATGTGTATGTATGTATGTATGTATGTATATATGTGTGTGTATGTATGTGTATGTGTGTATGTATATGTGAATGTATGTATGTATGTATGTATATATGTGTGTATATATATATATATATATATATATATATATATTTATCAAAGTTGCACAATGTTAATAAATCATTTATTCTCACATGTCTTTTGTTTTAATTTTTAAAATATTATATAACACACACACACACACACACACACACACACTTACCTAGTGACACACACAGACACACTGACAGCTTCCAAGTGACACACATACACACACACACACACACACACAGTGACTGCTTCCCAGTGACAAACACACAGAGAGACAGCTACCCAGCTACACACACACAGTACCCTTCCAAGCCTGTCGCTCACAGCAGAACGGACCGTACACACAAAAAGTGTGGGCCACGTGCACGAGCGTTCGCACAGGAGCGCGCACACGCACGCGCGTGCCCACTATATTACGGACCTTACACTGACTGAAGGATTGATTGGAACTGAAAGGCAGACATTTAGTGAACCCTAGGAAGCAGCATCTTTGCTGATCGATCATGGGAGAACTAATTGATCGGCAGCTTAGCTAATTAATTTTCAATAAAGGTACTCAAAGGCTGCGTATATTAAAACCAAAAATAAATGTAACAAAATATAAAGTGCTTTGCAGACTGTCTCTTTAACAGAGTGTGATCTACAAAACCACAGTGGAACTGGAATGTTTTCTTATCTTTATTTATTTTCAAAGAGCTTTGAAGGGTCAGAAAGGATAATCAGACATTAGCTCCAGAGTATCCCTCTCTCTGCAACATAATAGCAGTAGCTAGTTAGATATTTCTAATCATCAGGAAGTGCATTTTATCAAGAAGTGATTACATCAAGCAAGCCTTTCTATGTTTGTAAATGGTTTTATAAATCAAAGCAAAGAAAAAGAAAAAAGGCACAGTTAAATGTGCAGTCCTTTCTAGGACCAAAATAGGCCAAACGCAGGGAATGTTTAGGGAGATTGAAGTTTAAGCTTTACATTTAAATCACATTTAAAAGTTACATTGTAAACATAGTTATTTGACATTTGGGAATATCTCAATGTTATTTAGCTATTCTCTTTTGTGAGATATTAAAGTATTTTTATTAGGGCTTCAGTCCTCTACTAAGCTGTGAAGCTGTCTTCTCTACACTGGAGAAGGGTTTTCTCCCATTTATTTGAATGGAGCTGAACCCCCAGCAAACAGGAAAACACCTTCACAGCACATTGAATATTTCCAAAGTACCTAAATACTACTACTAAGTTACTAACAGTGTTTGTGAGGTTAGTGGGACCGCCTCCCTGAATCCAGAAACGGTACAGGAGTCCTCTTTTCTGTTTCCATGCACGCCTGATCCATGGGAGCGCAGGACGTGATCTCCCCTGGAAAACGAGGGGCAGGGCGTAGCCACTACATAATGGGGCCTTTGAGTACCAGACCTCATGACATAGTGGCTTCTTCCTGGTGCACCCAAAGGGTTACAGAAACAAGTTAGGCATACCTGTTTTTTCCTTGCTCATTCACAGCCTGCATAGAAGAATTAGGTTAGGGTTAGAAAAGCCCCATTCGTGTTAGGAAGAAAGGAAGAGAAGATGATTTGGGGGTCGGGTTCTTGAAAGTGTGATGCATGTCAACTCATGAAAACAACCAGTCATTTTAATGGTCATAGCTTAGCGATTACGCATACTATTATCTACATTTATTTGTACAGTATGGTGCCAACCAGAGAGGACAATAACACTATACGACAAAAGAGTACATATATGCTATGACAAACTGAGACAATATGATGGAGGTCCCTGCCCCAAGGAGCTTAAATCTATGAATCTTTCATGAATTCTTTCATGAATACAACCCTTTTTTATTAAGCCTACCCATGCACACCCTACAATGATGCTTCTCATTATTAGGGCTGCTGAAATTCCAATCTCTTGTATGTATGTATGTATGTATGTCTTTTTTTATATAGCGTCATTAATGTACATAGCGCTTCACAGCAGTAAAACACGTGACAATCATATAGACAACAAATAAGAAATAATATAAATAACACATAAAGGGGAGAAGTGCATCAGACATAAAAGTAACATTTAGGAAAAGGAGTCCCTTTCTTCCAGTCGGAATGTTCTGTTTCCATCCATCTCCACCCTCAACTACAGTACAATACTGTCTCCCAGATAGCAAAACCATCTAGCAAACCAAGCTCTTCATATAACATAATATCTCCTTTGGAACACATTTTAATTTCTCTTGGGAATACCGTTACCAAAATCCCATTCATCTTATAAGGGAGAAAGAAATAGCCTAAATTATTCATTTTTTAATATAACATACAGTACAACGTATGCTACAAATAATTATTGATCTGCATAATTCAGCAGCTCAGAAGCTCAGTAATTAAGGGCCTTACACTATTATAGATGTAGAGGAGGAAGAAAAAACGGAGCACTAAATCCACTGCTAGCTTGTAAAAACTTTCACTTTCACCTTGATAAAGGGCTTATAGCCTGAAACGTGTAGGTGTATTGTCTGTTTGTTTTTGATCCATTAAACTTTATTTTTTATCGTGGGAACGCACCTCTGTATTTTTTACAAGCTAGCAGTGGATTTAGTGCTCCGTCTTTTCTTCCTCCTCTACATCTGTTCAACGCAGACAGAGGCACATTGTACCTCAAGACCTGTGGATATCAACGGCTCTCCATTACTAAGAAGATTATTGAGTCTATTCCATTACTCTGTTCCATCATTGGCTATAAGGATATTTATTGCTTATTCCCCCCAGGATAGGATGTTTCATTAGTGCTGGACACCGGCGGGTGTTTGTTATCCTTACCTCATTGCTACGTGGGATTCCATTTCCAGCTATACATCTCTTTTTGGGGGCATTTATCATAGCCTTATCATTCATATTGGAGGGTACTCCACATAAGACTTTGCTTTACAAGCTGACTTTTCTAACTGCTTTTTGTTTTTGGAGCACCATACAACAATTTTCTCTCACACTATTATAGGAGGATTCCTTTTTCAACTTCAACTTTGTAACGATATTACAGGTGTGTACACTGTACATTCCTAAACCTTTTCTCGTGGGTTTAGTAAGCTACATTAAATCAGGGCAAATAACGGGAGTCACTAAGGAAATCGGAAACAAACATAATGGCCGGAAGTTAATTCATTAGAAAAGGGTTAACATCACTAATTTAGAAGAGGGCTCGCTGACTATAAATAAATTAACCAAGGGGTGCTCAACTTCCAGTCCCTAAACCACCCTCCCCCCACTAACAGGTCAGGTTTTCAGGTGGCTCAATCAGTCCCTATGCTCAATCAGCTGAAGCTGGGATATCCTGAAAACCTGATCTATTGGGGAGGGGGGTGGGGGCTTGAGCACTGGAGTTGAGCACCCCTGGATTAACCCGCTGTAAACACTCCCGTCTCATTTTCTCTCCAGCAAAAAGCCCTATTTTAGTGTGTGGATGGGAGTAACACCAAAGTTAGGTATGAAGTAATCAACGATAATCTTAAAGCAGCAATCCCCCCTTGAGGCCTATTTGAGTTTAATTTCGATAATGTTAGTATCTTGCCCACTAAACATTTCAGATTTCTTTTTGTGTTGTACATTACGTGTGTCAAAAATCATTCTTTACTTTATTTCTATTAGACTCCACTGGGCTTTGGGGAGACACTTTATATTTCAACTGCTCATATCTCCTGGACTAAGCATGGATTTAAAAAATAAAATCATCCACTGAAAGGCAATAAGAGATTTTTTAAAGTAAATATATACGAAATATTCCCCCCCACCTCCCCCCAAAAAAAACATCAGCGCAGATTGCTGCTTTAACAGAGTTTACTGAATATGGCATACTACCTCGTTAACGTACTGTTTAGCGAGTACTGTGTTTTAATTAATGGATGTACACTTAGGGTAACTTCCCGCTAAATAAGCTAACAGAGATGACTGAATCTGGGTGAATGTGCCTTTTTAAAATAGGTTGTTGGGACTGTGAGTGGAATCCAGAAACGGACATATTTTACTAACCTTAATTTCTAAACAAAGAATTAAAAACTGAGGTCGGAAAACTCACAGTTATCTAAAATGAGGCTTCTTGGCGTGTTAACATATACTGTAGTGAGCCAAAGATACTGCTGGTTTATTTATTGTTGCTTTGTCCTTGTTTATATAACATGCATTTCTGCAACATTACAGCAGCCCCAAATTATGCAATAAATCATTTTAAATAGGTTTCGAAAGGTCACAGAAATGTGTTTACTGCTCGTTAATGATAGAAGGGTAAATATTGGTGTGTTTTTGCTGCCTTTAAAGGAGCAATCCAAGCCGTTATTTATTTTCATTTTGGAATAAATACAAGATTGAAGCAGGGGGTCTCTTGAGCTGAGCCCCATTCATTTCAGCTTCGGAGACCCCTACTTCTGGAGATACTTACCTCCGAAGGGGGTGCAGGTATCCCCGGCAGTTTTCTGTAGTTTAAAGCTCCTGCTCACATGGGCCAATAGGAAGCTGCACCGGATTATGTCACGGATTCCTATTGGCCTGTTGGATCCGGGAGCTTTGAAAAGCAGCCATAATGGAAACTCCGGAGTGGCTTACGGCATCCACTATGGAGGTAAGTATCTCCAGAAGCAGGGATCCCCAAAGCTGAAATGAACGGGGTTCAGCTCTGGAGACCACCTGCTTCAATCCTGTATTTAAAAAAAATTAAAGAAAAAAACATCTGGGACTGCCTTAAAGGTATAAACATTGCCTTAAAGGTGTTTAACATGGTCACTTTTCCAAGTACACAGGAAACGTCTACACCATCCTGTAAGAATTATACAATAAACACCCTCACGTGTAGATTATCGATTTAAATCTATTGATCTTAACCAAACCAATACACTGGCTCTGTTATAGGGGTAATTAATTGCCTATAATATATATTATCTCTAACTGAGCATGCAATGTCTTGTATATAATGTATACCCTGTTCACTTATGTAACTGTATTTGTACCCATGTACTATTTGTTTTCTTAACTCGATGCCCAGGACAAACTTGAAAACGAGAGATAACTCTCAATGTCCAACGGGATGCCATGTGACATCACAACGTCACGCTGTGTCAATTTGCCATGACAACATGGTGTCACATGACGTTGTGATGTTAAATAGCATCTTGTTGTCATGGCAAGGGTGTCATGTGGCGTTCCCTTTGGCATGGCAGCCAGTAGTTGCAGGGGAAGATGCCGGAGACGTTGCCTTTGCCGCCACCCGCCCACGGTTGCCACAACCCAGAGGTTTACTAGGTAAATCCAGAGCCCGGAGATACGTGGCCAAAACCCGTAGTCACCGTGTGAACCCGGAGTGGTGGAAACCATGGTGGCAGTAGAACAAGACTACATTTATAACTAGAACAAACAATTGAAGGATTTGTTTTTCTTGAATGTGTTTTTCTAAGAAAATATAAACAACATGCAGTGCTCGCTCATTATCTTTGACCTGAAGAAGGGAGAATGATTGCTTTTGTCTATTCACCCTTTCGCCATCGAGGAAGCAACTATGTGATTGCTTCAGGTAGAGATCATATGGTCACAACCAGACCCCACCAGTGAAATGCGATCTCCTTCTGGCATGCCAGTCCTCATAACGTACAGGGAATGTAATTAGGGCAGCCTAAGGGTTTAAACATTAACTCAAACAACAAATATATTTGATTGGAATAATACTGCTTCAACATTGTCTTGTTTAGTGAAAATAGAAAGCAATGTTCAGAGCAGTGGTCAGGAGTATGACAAGTGAGATTCATTGTTCCTGAGGCACTGAAAGCCAATCGGGGATATGAAACCCATACTTTTTCACTGAAAGGGTGATAAATACTTGGAATTGATACCAAGGGACAGATATGGAAAGAGGAATAAAAAAAAGTGCATACAAAAGGCATAATTGAACCATTGGGGCTGTAAGAAATTGTATAAAAACAGAGAAAAAGTGGTGTGTGTGAAAGATTTGGTATCAATCATAGGCCTAGTACACGTTCTTATACTTCTTAGTTTTCTGCAGTATATGTATATAATAATTTACTGATTTTGCTAAGAAACTTCACAGCCATTAGAGCACCATTAACAAATGGAAATATTACCATGCTGTGTAGTTGAATTAACATTCACAGCACAATAGCATCTGAAAAGCTTACAATGAAATAGACATCCAGTAGTAAAAGCTCACAAAAAGGCTTGCTTCATAGCAAGATTGACAAAGGACTACATTTTAGGCTCTCTCTCTATACAATGAAACTTCAAGCATTTTTCTAAGTCTTGTGGGTGCCTAGTGTTTACTGTTGTACATATTATCCATTTTAACTTAGTGCACCCAGGCAAGTTATTACAGTCAGTAGAGTGCCAATGCTTCTTCTTTTTGAGAGGAGAAAGAGAGGAGAGAGAGGCTACAGAATATATAAATAAAAATAATGATGTAGAGGTATCTGTACCGTGTTAGTCGAGCTTAATAATCAAAAACAAATAGTCAATACCGTTCTGTGGCTAACTAAATGCTTTTATTTGTATGAATTTTCGAGATACAGTGATCTCTTCTTCGGGCGATGTTACAATTAATTAAGCCAAGAAATTTACTTGCAAACCGGACAGCTGGGAATGTTATCTCTGTGGGTGAAGCCTAACCCTCTTCCTGTGCAGAATGCGATTTATGACTTAAGGTGTTGAATGGTCCCTGAAAGTTTATGATGTTAGTGTAAGCATGTATGTGTGTATGTGTGTATGTATGTATGTATGTAAATCTTAATTTATAAAGCACCCACAGTATATACAGTGCTTTACAAAAGTAGTATGTAGAGGGGGAGTGTATAACAATGGTGTCGGTAGGTGTTGAAATGTAAGACGGTGTTGCATTTCTGTGCATGTGTGTGGGTGCTATATGGTCCCTATTGGTATATAGGGATAGAATTGCATTGTACATTTGTAAGCTTAAGAGGCAGGTGTGTGTGCATTCATACAGCACAGTATTCATAGACATGGGCCTTAGCACTCGTAGGAAGAGAGTTCTCTTGTGTAGTGGCTCATGAAGCTGCTGTCTCGGTTTAGGCCACCAGTGGTTGTCCCAAATAGTTTCATAAAGCAACAGGGTACCTTTGGTGGTCACATATAACCCACACCTAGGAACTACAACCCATTCTCCAGGAAGATACAAGACTGACACAGGTCTTCCCTGAAACACCTTTATTATCATACAAACACTCATAATCTCAAGGAAATGATGGTGAGATGTAAAGTATTCAACAATACAACTGAATGCGGGACAAGACCATGCCAGGTCGCAAGACGCAAAACCTGTGCAATGCTCCACACAGCGGGCACAATACAAATACCACACAGGATTCTGGAGTAGAAAGTCAAAGGAAGGTTCACCGGTTCCTCCAGCAATGTTGTGTACCTTATCATGTGCATGAAATTCCAACTGGGCTGCTACTACATAGGTGAGAAGGGACAGAGGCTAAACTAATAGAATGAATGTGCATCGCCGCAGCATCACACGCGGAACAAGAGACAGTCCTGTCGGTGAACATTTCTCTGACTCTGGCCATAAGATGAATGATCTGAAGGTGGCCATACTCAAAGGTCATTTCAGAACACTGAAAGAGAGACGGTTACATGAATACAAATTTATGAAACTACTGTAGTTGGGACACTCACTGGTGGCCTAAACCGAGACAACAGCATCATGAGCAACCTGACAAGAGAACTCTCTTCCCACGAGTGCTAAGGCCCATGCTTATGAATACTGCGTTGTATGAATGCACACACACACCTGCCTGTCACATACGACACCCAGCTAGCGTGCAACCTGCATACGGGACAAGGGTTAATACTTACGCTTGCAAGCGCACCCACTCTTCACCTCCACAAAGGTATGTCAAATGGACAATATTTCTCTACAGGATCAAGGATCAATACACAACCTGCAAGCTGCCCCACTCTTCACCTCCGCAAGGGTCCCTCAAATGAGTTGTATCTCTCATCAAGCCGTCCCAATATACCACCGCCACGAACAGCACACAAGTGAGCACGTGACTTAGATATGCAACCAGGGTTAAAACACACGGCTATATATATATATATATATATATATATATATATATATATATATATATATATATATATATATATATATATATATATATAAAAGTATATATATATATATATATATATAAAATACTGTACAGTGCTTAGATTACAGAAAAGGTATTACAAAAAAAACATACAATTACAATATAAGGCATCCCATATCACATATCTGGTGTAAAATACTCCTCTGTGGACATCTAATTTTCATAATACTTGCCCAGACTTAAATACATTATTTTCCATTGAACACAACCTATACCCAGCCCCTGTCGTAAATCAGTGGTGAGATTGTCAGTCTTACAACAGAGTAAAACACCTCCCACCAAAGGGACGTTTAAAAATCCTTTTCATATCTAAATATACTCAAAACGTAACTTCTGTAATACTTACTCATACGTGAGACACATTAATACATGCAGGCACTCATGGCGGACACAATGAGACTAAATCTAACAGTGTAATCCTAAAATTAAGAGAAATATTAATATCTTTCTCTTAGAAAGACCTGCTAGACCTCATGTGTCTGTAAACATTATGTGCGGCTGGATTCCACGGATACACACATGTCATTTTTGGCATGTTCAGCAGAGGACATCTCATGATATTCTCATATTTATAAGTCACTCTTAGTTTCATACCTTCTGTAGCCACGCCCCTGGCCATCCATACACCCCCTGCCAAAAAATGATTTGAAGCGTGGCCTCCTGTGTACAGAACATTGTGACAGGTGCTATATATTACACCCAAGTCTCCAGACCCTGCCATTATCTGTACCAGCCATACTGTATACACTAGGCCTGCAAAATGAACATACAATAAACCCACAAATTGTACTTTTCACACCCAACTTCAATCAAGGCCTTTTGAAGCAGATTTCTGAAAAGAAAGACAACCAATTTTGTATTTTAAACTCAGACTGTAGCTCATTAACCCCTAAACACCAGAGGGATTAAAATACCACGGCACCGATTCGGTCAAATCCAGACATCACAGGTATCCAATTAAAAGACCAAACACATAAGGTTGCATTATATGCTGACGATATATTCCTCACATTTTCTAGATCGCTAACCTCCTTGCCCAATTTATTCAACCTGATGGACAAATTTAACAGGATCTCAGGTTTCAAAATTAACCAAACAAAATCGGCAGCGCTCAACATAAGCCTCCCAAATGAAATTGTGAAATTAATAACCATCAATTTTAATTTCAAGTGGCAACCTGAGTCCATTAAATACCTAGGGGTACAGATCACCAAGGATTTTAAATCCCTCTATCAGGCAAATTTCCCAAAAATAATTCAGACACTGAGAGAGGATATTCGAAGATGGTCTACATACAGAATTTCTTGGATGGGTAGAATATACTGTATCAAAATGAATCTCCTTCCCCGTCTTTTATATCTATTTCAGACTCTCCCAATCCCATTTAGAAATAAGGATATAGCCTCTCTTCAGTCGTTAATAACCAAATTTATATGGGGATATAAAAGGCCAAGAATTAAGGGAACCATATTAAAGAGACCAACAATAAGGGGGTGGGGGGAGACTAGCGGTACCTTGCTTGTTATCCTATTACAAGGCGTCCCAATTATGTCAAATTACACAATGGCATTTGGATCCCAGCCTTAAAAGATTGCTGGCATTGGAGAAAGATTTCGCTCCAGGTCTGAACAGTAGGGACTTTCAAAATTGAAAACAGAAGGGTCTCTTGCGACTCAAAGATCTGGAGCGTAGAAACAGCATCAAAACATTTGATCAAATTGCGTCTGAAAAGGACATCCCACGCACAGAATGTTTTAGATACCTCCAGAGAATTTTATAACAAATTTTCGACCCGTCCCCAATTAACAAACTTTGAAAAACTCTGTGGATTAAAAACAGAAACAAAGGGACGTATATCTCGGCTATACGGAGAGGTAGTCTATTCAGGGGCAGCGTTCTCAGGGAAAGTGAAGTATGTAGTACAATGGGAACAGGATCTAGGGGAAACCTTAAAGGAAGAGGAGTGGGAGGAGATATTCATGGCCGCGGCTAAAAGTTCTATATACACGACGTTAAGGGAGAACGCTTATAAAGTATTAATGAGGTGGTACCTTACTCCGATGAAATTATCTAAATTTATATCAGGTTACTCCCCATTGTGTCCAAAGCAATGTGGAGGGGACGCGGATCTCTTGCATATGCTGTGGTCTTGCCCTCGGGTGCTGTCCCTATGGGAGCAAATCAGAGATTGGCTACAGATGATCTTGGGCCTCACTATCCCACTGGACCCCTGGCTGTTCCTTCTAGGCAGACCAGTTAAGGGGCTCACCAGAGTGCAAAAAAAATTAGTAGCGCATTTTGCAACAGCGACGAGGTGCGAGATCGCAACATTGTGGAAACAGACTGAAATCCCAACTATTACCTCAATCAGAAACAGGATTTGGTTCATATGCCAGATGGAAAAATTAACGAGTATGGTTAATGATACTGGCGCTAAATTTCTAAAAGTCTGGAACAGGTGGCTAGCACAAGCGGACATAACAGGAGTGAATGGTACTTCAATTTTGCTATGATAGTATTAGAAGCACGTTCTCCGCTGACTCAATGGGGACAGAAGGGTGAGACACGAGATTTAGTATAAGACTTAGGGTGAGAAACAGAAATTTGGACCACGCGGAGGGATCAGACCAGACCCCCGGAATCTGAAAATTATTCAATTTAGGAACACGGAAAGGACTGAGAGGACGACTTATGGATTCCCCTTCCCCTCCCCCCCTTCATTTTAGTTTCTTGATTTGTACTTTGCTCAATGCAAGTGATATGAGTTATCATTGTTACCTCTGTGGAAGACACTTATACACATTACTGTATGATGGTAAAAATTAAAAAAAAAACCTATTATCATAACACTGCCTCTTACACATACAAATGTACAAAGTAATTCTATCCCTTATCTATTCCTATACCAATAGGGACCATATAGTACCCACACACATGCACATAAATGCACAGCATGGGACTAGCAAAGCAAGTCAACCCACTCACAGATATGTTTCAACCTTGATGGGTAACATCAGTGTGAGGTCGGTTTTAACTTGCTTTGCAATATTTCTAGTCTGGGTGGGTTTACCATTACATTTTGTTATGGTGGGTGAAAAAAGGCAACAAAAAACCTTCCTCCGTTAGCATATAGCCAATAAAGAATATCACTTGTGAGCACATTCACATGTCTTAGACAGGTCTGCAACCCTGCCTTTCACCCATTATCACCTAGCATACACTGCTCCCACTGCAGCAACGGATATACAGTATACAGTTAGGTCCAGAAATAATTGGACACTGACACAAGTTTTGTTATTTCGGCTGTGTACCAAAATAAATTAAAGTTACAATTAAATAATGAATGTGGGCTTAAAGTGCAGTCTATCAGTATTAATTTGAGGGAATTCACATCCAAATTGGAGAAAGGGTTTAGGAAGTACATCTCTTAATATGTAGCCCCCTCTTTTTCAAGGGACCAAAAGTAATTGGACAATTGACTCAAAAGCTGTTTCATGGACAGGTGTGGGCTATTCTTTCGTTATTTCATCATCAATTAAGCAGGTAAAAGGTCTGGAGTTGATTCCAGGTGTGGGATTCGCATTTGGAAGCTGTTGCTGTGAACCCACAACATGCGGTCAAAGGAGCTCTCAATGCAAATGAAATAGGGCATCCTTAGGCTGAAAAAAACAAGAAAATCCATCAGAGAGATAGCAGGAACATTAGGAGTGGCCAAATCAACAGTTTGGTACATTCTGAGAAAAAAAGAACGCACTGGTGAGCTCTGCGACACAAAAAGGCCTGGACGTCCACGGAAGACAATAGTGGTGGATGATCCTGGATCCTTTCCATGGTAAAGAAAAACCCCTTCACAACATCTAGCCAAGTGAAGAACACTCTCCAGGAGGTAGGCATATCATTATCCAAGTCTACCATAAAGAGAAGACTTCCTGAGAGCAAATACAGAGGGTTCACCACAAGGTACAAACCATTCATAAGCCTCAAGAATAGAAAGGCCAGATTAGACTTCACCAAACAATATCTAAAAAAGCCAGCCCAGTTCTGGAACAGCATTCTTTGGACAGATGAAACTAAGATCAACCTGTACCAGAATGATGGGAAGAAAAAAGTATGGAGAAGGCTTGGAACGGCTCATGATCCGAAGCATACCACATTATCTGTAAAACACGGTGGAGGCAGTGTGATGGCATGGGCATGCATGGCTTACAAAGGCACTGGGTCACTAGTGTTCATTGATGATGTGACAGAAGACAGAAGCAGCCGGATGAATTCGGAAGTGTATAGGGATATATTGTCTGCTCAGATTCAGCCAAATTCAGCGAAGTTGATTGGACGGTGCTTCACTTTACAGATGGACAATGACCCAAAACATACTGCGAAAGCAACCCAGGAGTTTTTTAAGGCAAAGAAGTGGAATATTCTGCAATGGCCGAGTCAAACACCTGATCTGAACCCGATCGAGCATGCATTTCAGTTGCTGAAGACAAAACTTAAGGCAGAAAGACCCACGAACAAACAACAACTGAAGACCGCTGCAGTAAAAGCCTGGCAAAGCATCACAAAGGAGGAAACCCAGCGTTCGGTGATGTCCATGCGTTCCAGACTTCAAGCAGTCATTGCCTGCAAAGGATTCTCGACAAAGTATTTATGATTGTGTTCATTTGTCCAATTACATTTGAGCCCCTGAAATAAGTGATCTGTGTATGAAAATGGTTGCAAAACATAAACGTTTCATACAATATTTTTGTTCAACCCCTAGAATTAAAGCTTTAAGTCTGCACTTCTATTGCATCTCGGTTGTTTCATTTCAAATCCATTGTGGGGGCGTACAGAGCCAAAATTATGAAAATTGTGTCAGTGTCCAATTATTTTCGGACCTAACTGTATATAACAAGAAACTAGAAATAAACCCTAGCTTAGTCTAATTGTGTTCCATCATAAGGTGCACACATAGGGTAGATAATATAACAAACCCCATAAAATTGTGGCAATCAGTACTAGTAATATAGAGACATTCATATTAATACTAAAACATAACTTTTAATAGTAAAACCTAAAAACTTTAAGAACAATAAGCAACTATGAAAGAGCTTTATTAAAAGAAGGGTTATGAATGTGTGCAGTTGGCTTGGTAATAAAGGACACTGTGTTATTTCTTTGTTTTAGGCTCTCATAGGAAGCTGATCAATGGGAGCCCTAAGTAAATTGTTCATTTATGTACTGTAACAAGGAATTGGCTGTCTTTTGCTGAGCTCCCAACTTAAACTAATAGATAACAATATTATACCACCATTATCATTAGTTCATAGTTGTAGCACAGAAAACGCTATCTGCTTATTTTTATTCATTGTTGAAAACTGATATCTGTTGACAGCCACATTTAGAGGTATGCTTTATTCTCTTGTGCTTCAGGTCAAAACAGAACCTGGTCCAATCTTGGAGATTTGCTGTAGGGATCTAAGTGTGAAGGTTCCCTTATTATGAAGAAACCCCACTCAGTATAGACCAATAATGTGTATATGTAAATCCTAAACTGAATATGCCATTGGACTATAATGATGCTAGCTAAGATAACATGGGGACCTAAGTTATAGCTGAAGCGTTATGCATTATAAAACGCACAATGGGAATAAGATTTATCTTCCCTGATGCAGTCTTATCAATCAAAAATCCCCATATGCAGCGAACCTAAAGGCTGTCCTTGGCTTCATTCCCATATCAGGGGAAAGAAACGCAAGGTGCTCTAAGCACCATCTAGAAGCGCGTCCTGTCCCATTTCTTTTTAAAGTGACATGGCTGTAAAAAATGAAAAATAAATAGCACCGAAATGTGGGAGAGGTGCCAGATGTAGAAAAACATCCTTGAGAAGAGCTCTCTTCCACTGGCTTTATGACGTAATTTATAGGCGACTACCGACGCACATTTCATTTGAACTACGCTTCTTCCCAGGTATAAACATTCACCTCTGGATTCAGAGGTATATAGATGTGAGGATTCGGGGGTCACGACGGTCGCAGCGTGACCTCCCCTCACCTCTCATTGCGCCCGCTACTGTGGGACATCCCCCTCGCCGGTCCCGTCCGGTCCCCGTGGTTGGGGAACTCCCCCCTCATCCCCGGTGGGCGGCCGCTGTTCCACCAGCGGCTGGGGATCTGGCGGCTGCTACCACCAATGGTCGCGCGCTCCCCCTCGTTATGGAGCGCGCGCCGGATCAAGTTAATTTATTCACTGCTCCTGCAGTGAAGCCATGCCCCCAACTCACACACAGGCTGCAATCAAGCCCCAAAGCTGCTCACCTGCATTCTCCTCAAGGCAGCCTATCCAGGACGGCTCCATGGACTCCTCCAGGTCTGCCTCCTCTTTCTATTCGCCAGCCGTACTATATAATGCCTGTCTTGCCATTCCCACTTCGCTCTACATAGTCTCTACTAGCGGATGTCTATTCTGGCTCTCTCTCTTGTCTTCGTTTATTCAGGTTACGACCCGGCTTGGCAGACTTCACTCTCTGGCTCTGGACCCCGGCCCTGACTTGACCTCACTGTTCTCACGCCCCTCGACCCCAGCTTGGACCCCGACCTTCCGGATCTCTCCTCTCCCAGACCTTGGCTAACGGCAACGACTACGTCTCTTCTTTCACAGGTACCGGCAAGTATTGCTACAGCTATTTCCACCTGGCCTGGCAATACCAAAAACACCACACTCCGGACACGCTCCTTCTGCTGCGGGTGCGTGCACATATACGTCCCCACCTCAGTATAAGGGACGGGTCTGGTCTGCAGGCAGCACCGGCGTAACAATAGAGTGCTTAGGTACACAATTAGAGTTAACTCATTCATGACTCCATCAGAGACTATTGAAATACTGATGTGATACAAGAATTGCTTAAATAACCATCAGTGTTCTTTCTACGTGGTATTAATCTCCATAGTATAAATTAGTCTGTAAAGATAAATATCATGACAGCATGCTTTCTTCTATAATTTTTTAATTCCCAAATAGGTAAATCACTTAAATAAAAAATTATCATAGGTATGAATTTGCATTTGTGATTCATATTTACAAGATTAATGTGAATGCATAGAATAGTTGAGCAAAATTATATTGTTCTTGTCATTATACTCAGACATTACACCTCAAATAGAGTGTAACATTCCTAGACTGGAATACATATCTGTAGGACAAAGTTGTATACAGGCATACCCCATATTAAAGTACGCAATGGGACCGGAGCATGTATGTAAAGCGAAAATGTACTTAAAGTGAAGCACTCCCTTTTCCCCACTTATCGATGCATGTACTGTACTGCAGTCATCATATACGTGCATAACTGATGTAAATAACGCATTTGTAACAGGCTCTATAGTCTCCCCGCTTGCGCACAGCTTCGGTACAGGTAGGGAGCCAGTATTGCTGTTCAGGACGTGCTGACAGGCGCATGCGCGAGCTGCCGTTTGCCTATTGGGCGACATGTACTTACTCGCGAGTGTACTTAAAGTGAGTGTCCTTAAACCGGGGTATGCCTGTATTATTTATTGCCATGGGCAGTGTTTTTTTTCAACCTTTTCATAGTTAAGGAACCGTATAATTATGTTGTGAAATTCTGAGGAACCCCAACTCTCTCTAATATCGTGTCTGATATCAGATGCATTGTAAGGAACTCCAACCCTCTCTAATTGCACGTCCGGGATCAGATGCATTATAAGGAACCCCAACTCTCTCTAATTGCACGTCTGCGATCAAATGCATTGCAAGAAACCTCAACCCTCTCTAATACAGTATCTGAGATCATATGCATTGCAAATTCTTCTGTATTTTGTACAATTTTCAAATGACCTGAACATTGCAGGGAACCCTTTCCCTAGGAACAACTGTTGAAAATCACTGGCCTAGGGAATGAAAGAATGTATCTTTTCATTCAACACATTCTTACCGATCTCAAGATCCTTAAACGTATTAGTGAAGGGAAACAAATTAATGCTTTCTGCATCAGTTTATGAGATGATACACTTATACAGTACTTACAGGGAACCAGAAAATATATACCATCTTATTTACAGCGTTATTACCTTATGTCAAGGGCTCAACTTAAGCAGAAGTACACATGAGATATTCATTTTACCACATCCAGTTTAATAAATAAATAGGCAATAGCCTGGGAATCCTCCATCCTACCTGCTTCTTCTAAGAAAGAGCTACTTGCTAACACAACCTGTTCCTCCAACACAGGCTGAACAGAAGTAGGAGCAGCCATCTACTGAGGAATGCTCACAGCCGGAGTTGCAGCAGTCACGGTACTACGGGTCCTCCTACGCCTGGTACCAGGAAAAGCAACTAGTACAGTACATCTACTGCCACCCTTGTTGTTCGGCCCTCAGAAAAATTCTTCCTCAGACTCACAGGAGGGACACAGGCAGAGTCCCTCCTGCCCTGGCTGCCACCACTCATAATAAAGAAAATTAACAAAATAAATCAAAAAGCCTTTCTCTAATTTCGTTTTATTTTTTTTATCTTTCTTTCTCTCACTGTACTAATAAATTATTTTTATTTTTACCTTTTTAGCTTTCTTTATTTCTATCTAGATCTCTCCCTTCCCCACCACACCCAGTCCCACACACCCTCCTTCTTCCCTCACCAGAACATGTGTGACAAAAGGGCAGGAAGTGGGAGTGGCAATATAAATGCTGTTGGTTTTGTGCGTAATCCGCGGAATGGATTTCGGTAGAGTATGGCCGCGGATTCCACCAACTCCACACAACCAGAGCCCGCCAGGGGGTTCTGAGGATTTCACATGGAGCACAGCCAAGATGCATAGCCAGTTGTCTGTGGGTGGGTTTGCTGGCTATGTATATTAACCCTGGCTGTGCTCAAAGCTGTTACCATGCAGCAAGCTTAAGCCTATAGGGGAACCATGTTGAATGGTTTTGAAGCAAAAAGTTGCACTGTGTGCTCATTTGCATGTCATTTCCCAGAATCCCTTGCTGCAGTGCAAGTGTTGTGTGCTGGGTGATAATGGTGAAAGGCAGGGTTGCAGACCTGTCTAAGACATACAAATGAGCATACAGTAATATATCCATTTGCTATATATATATATATATATATATATATATATATATACAGTGGTTGACAAATCACCAAAAAATCTAATCGCCACACAAAAAAATCTACTCGCCACCTAGTACCAAACGTGTGCTGCTTGGGCCAATATTTACTCGCCCGGGGGTTAAATCCACTCACCCGGGGCGAGCAAATGTATAGGTTTGTCGAACACTGTATTTATATATATATATATATATATATATATATATATATGTATGTATATATACTATAATATACATATAAGTATATAAAAGAGAAGGTGAACATATGACTAAAATAAAGTAATGGTTCTGAAACAGTGTTGAACAATTCAACCTTCCGTTTTAGACCTTCACAGCGAGCTATAACATTTAAGAGACATACATTTGCTTTGCGCTTTCACAGTTACAAATGTATTATTCCTTTAGGTTTATCTAGTTAAAACACTAACGTACAAACCCCAGGAGGTATCATAATGTGAGTTAACATGAACGCTGGTCTTAATTTTCACTCCTAAAACCAAAACACCTGTCAGCATGCAATCATGCAGTCCTTAGACTCTTACAAAATGATGTGTTTTTGTTTCACTCCAGGGTATAATGACAAAGTCTAAAGAAGAAATTCAGCAGAGCTGTAGAGAATATCTCAGATCTATAGCCACATTTGCTCCCTTTATGATTTCAAAAGGTTAACTGTCCCAAGCAGAAAATTATACCTTTTATTACATTACATATTCAGCTTTTTAAATATTAACACTATTCTTGGTTGCAAGTTCAATAAACTATAGACTAACAAGTGTTAGCAACACTATAAACAGATAAAGAACACAATAGTCCAAACTGCCCTTAGGCTTTGGTCCCGCTGCGTCCGGCGGCGCACGCGGCGGCGTGCGCGTAACTCACCATCACCTTGTATCCTCCCGAGCAGGTCCCAGTCCCCCCTCGCTGCACGGCTCACTACACAATGTGACGCGTCAGCCGCCAGGGGATGCAAGAGAATTGAGATCTCGAGCGGCGACGCGTCACGTTGTGTGGCTGTGAGCCAATCAGCACCGGGTCTGGAGCTGTCAGAGCTTCGGGGGGGGGGGGAGAAGTGTGTGTGTGTATGGATGTGTATATATATATATATATATATATATATATATATATATATATAGTGTTTTGTGTGTTTCTAATTACAGCCCCTCTCATTTATTTTCCCTTTTCCCTTTTTGCTGCCCTTGTCCCCCCCTTCCCCCGATCCCCGCTGCTGCTGCCCGCTCGGGCAGGGAAGTGGGAGCGAGGTTAGTCGGTTGTTTGGGCTTCCCCCCCTCTGCCTCCGATCCTTGTGGCTGCTGCCCAGGCGGGAGGTAAGCGGGGGGGGGAGCGGGGTTGACCCCATACATGCCCGCTCTGGGCGGATTGAGCGTGGGGGGGGGAAGCTGGGTAGAGACTGGCGCGTACGCTGTCCCCCAGCCCCCGATCCCCCCGGGGGAGCTGTGAAGGGGCCAGCTTGTGGGCGTGCGGGGCTCCCGCATGACGCCGCCTCCCCCTCCTGCCCCCGGTTCCTCGGCGGTTGAAGGAGTGGGGTGGGAGGGTTTGCGAACACTCGTTTCCTCCCCAAAACCGACGTCATGGCCGCGCCCCCCCGACCCGCTTTGGCCACGCCCCCCGCGCCAGAAAAATCAGCTGCAGACCGCAGCTCGCCTGTTTGCAGTGCGGGCGCGCTGTCTGAGGCAGCGGGGCCTTAGCCTTAGAGTGAGTCTCTTAGCTGCAAAGCTGGGCAAAATTGATGTAGAAGTATTGGAAGTAGAAGTATTGGACCAGATTTAATAATGGGGGAAAAAAGGTGAATTGTTTTCCTTTCAATTTTGAAAGCAGAATATATTGACAGGCAGAATCAGAAGTTCCAACTCGAAAGTTCTGAATGTAAGTCAGAGAATAAAGAATTTTCTTCAAGCCTTATTCCTATATTCCTAAACCTTACTGATTATGAGCAATTCATTAAAAATTATTAGCAGTCAATAGCCTTACACAGCGCACACTGCCCAGCAGTACAATACAGTATGCAATTTATTCCTGCAGGCCAATTTTCCAGTTTAGTAAATCACGCAATAACTTGGTGAGGTGATATTAGTTGAGAGCTGGGTTATTGTCAACCTTCTGAGGGAGGAATGTGTCTGTATATTTCTAATGAAAGCATAAATAAATTAGCAAGTTTATACTGCCTCGATACTCAACATTAGATAATGATTTTTTTATAGAGTGACAAGATCCATACAGATTATACAATCCATTTCAAACTAAAAGGCAAATTACTGAACTTGTTGCCCCACTGGATTTCTTGTTAGAAAACCTGCAAAAGTACAGTATACACACAAATGATAAACTGCTCAGAGCAGCATTTTACCTCCAAACAGTGTCAGCAAACCAAATAAAGGCAGGTGATATTTTCCTGGTGAATTCTCCCATGTGTTCTGTGGAAATAGTTGGATTCAATATAAGGTTCTTTATGTTTTAATGATGTGCATGGCACATTATTTGTTTTTATTTCTGACAGTGTGAAATACATTTGAGATCTGCATTTGCATGACAATCACGAGGCTCCAGAGCAGCTTGAAGGAGTTCCAGCTCAGTCAATTATCAGTAATAAAGTATAAGTTGCTAGAAAAGCTCAGGGATATATACAATGATACGCTGTACAATGTTGGAGAATCAATTTGTGCATGTACAAAATGCCTTTTCGAAATGTTGTGTAGCTAAGTTGGAAACGTTAAGCCTCTTCACTGCTTCCCTTCACTAGACCATTTTACTGCAAACACGAAAGATTGATGTTTTGGGAAACAAGCAATTTATCAATACAATGTTCAAGTTCAGTTCAAGTTTTTAGCCTCATTGCCTTTGTGAAGAACAAACTTTTTAACCTCACATCACTTAATGGACAACACTTTAATCCGTTCTGTCAGCCATTTTTCTTTAAATGTCTTTTATACCTTTTAGCCTTCTTGGTCACACTTCAACAGCACTACAGTAAATTATGATCTGCTAATGGCAATGTATAACAGACATTTACATTTGCAAGTCAGAGAGTGTTCCTCCATGAACACTAAAGAGATCGGCAGGAGGAATTCAGCTCATGGTAAAAAAAAAATAGCCAAATTAAAAGTTAGGACTTGGCTGATCTGGGGTTACCTTGGCGGGGTGGAATAGTTTGTCATTCTTTGGCACAAAATGTGTAATTAAAATCGCCATTTTAATGAAATAACAGAAATAAAAAACGTGTAGGTTTTTATACAGCCTGATATATAAATAATAAAAAAAAAAAAGGCTTAATAATAATGAAAAATTGGGTTTTAGTGAAAATGATGTGCGCTAATCTTGTGTTTTTTGCTTGTAGCATTTTTCGTCTTGCCTCAGCATCACTTCATTAAATATTTATTTTTATTTTTAAATGCAAGTAGTGTTTGTATTGGGTGAACTTACCATAAAACATGAAAGTGACCTAGTTATATCAGATTATTTTCTTTTTCTTCTGAATCTTCATTGGGCCCTAGGAGCAGTCCCCTCCTGCTCAATTTGTTTGACCTCCCCCCATTTTTTATACATGGATAGGAAGCAGGGGGTCCCTAGAGGAGAACTGTGTGCAATCCAGCTCCGGGGACCCCATGATTCCCAAGATACATACCTGTTAAAGCAGTGCCAGTACCGACCCCTCCCTGGAAATGGTGGTTTAAATCTCCCGTTTGTCAAAAGGGAGTCAAGACAGATCCAATTGGGCCGCATGACAAGGGGCATTTATATATGTGGATGTACTAGTGATATGTTTGCAGTATGTATTAGGATCCAGGTATCAGGAGTTTAAATGAACGCGGTTCAGCTCCAGGGATACCCGGGTTCCTGCCCATGGGGAACTATATGGGTGTGGACTGTATCTTTAACGTACTGTACACAAGAAGACAAAATATGGGTGCCAGAATCAAGTTTATGGTAACTGCAATTGGACAACGGTGTCTAAATCTACTTCACATTGACAGGTTGCAATCTCGGAAGGTGAAAAAGGATGCACCAAGTAACTGTATTAGTAATTAAAGAATTACTAGAATTATTGGGCTTTCATGTTTTGTAAAACATCAGGAGAAGCAACACATTGATCATGGAAGTCATTTAATTATACCCACTAAATTAACTTGAAGAAAAGAGAGACATTTTTGTGGCATTAATTGTCAACCTGCTTAAACATATTGGACTGCTCATTAAAAGCTTCACCTTGTACAACAAAGTATACTCAAAGAGGCAATCCAAGCGGTACAATAAAAAAAATATATATATATTTTATCATATACAGCCAATGGTTACCTTTATTTAAGACTAATTACCTATGCTGTCAATCGATTTGTTATCCCATAATCCCAAAGATCCTTCCAAGGGTTCACTAAATGGCTGCCTTTCAGTTTCAATCAATCCTTCAGTCATTGTAACTCAGCAGCTACAATGTATTCTTATATTACTAAGTTAACATTATCTATTGTTACAGTTTGCAGCTCAAATTGCTGGGAATATTGGCAACAAATCATCTCAAACAGGAAAGTTTCTAAATGATTTTGTACTACTGGGGAGGTGAGCTAAAACCTGCTATATAAATAAAAGGATGCCCAGTATATTAAAACTAAGTAAATACGGCATTAAGAGTTGAATTAAAAAAAAAATTATATGTATAATCTAATACCACAGAACTTTATTAAAAAGACAAACGCATGTACACTGGCGACACACTTTATTCTTACCTGGTTGGAGCCGCAAGCCGGGAGGTGTCCCGGCTTGCTCGTTTATTTCCCTCGGCGTGCCGCGCGTCATCGATGCGCGGTCACGCTTCATTGGGAGCGTGCGCACATGGCGCGCGTGCCCAGGGCTCCCCGAGGGAGCCCTGGTGTCCCGCGATGTGGGGGATTGCGGTGGGGGGCTCCGGGTGACCCGGCGGACCCGGAGAGGGGAGGGGGAAGCCCTGATCAGAGGACCGATCCTCCGAGGCTCCGGCGCGCGCCCGGGACACCTCGGCGCGCGCCCGGTTTCTGTCGCGGCCGAGACCGGGCAAAGGTAAGAATAAACTCGGCCGTGACAGTACAGTAGGATATTGTATGGATTGTTTTTCTTAGGCTGAGAAATTGAGCTCAAGCAAAAAAAAAATACTTAATCAGAAACGTAAGGTTTATGTAACACTCGTTATAATGGATAATACAATTTGACCATAGAGAACATTAAGAAGAACAAGAGTGTGTGTTTATCTGACTAAAAAAAGAAATATGGGAAGAATCGTCTGATCTGATGTTGTATCCAAACACTACTTTATCTAATATGTTTAAATGGTTTATTAAAATGAGCTTAAGAAAAAGCATATAACGTTTGGAGATAATTAAATAGTTGAAGTTATTTTAATGTTTTACTGTATAAAAAAATGGTAGAAAGTATATTCTACTTCAGCGGTGCGCAAACTGGGGGGTGCGAGATTCGCTGCGGGGGACGTGGGGTTTACAGAGGCTCCGCGCGCTTCCCGAAGTCACTTAAATTAAGTGCCGGGGAAGCGGCGAAGGCCTCTGTAAACCTTTCTTACCTTACTTCTGTAGGCGCGTCGCCATGGCAACGCGGCGTCAAACGACACCGCGAGGTCATGTGACGTCGACGCCATGACGCCGGAAGCAAGGTAAGAAGCGGGGGGCACAGAGAGGGGAACAACCGGCAGGGGGCCCCAGGGAAAAAAGATTGCACTCCCCTGTTCTACTTGTATACTCTGTCAAGATTTACTGAAGGAGTAACAGACTGCAGATGTATGCTCAATTTCCTCAATGAAAAAACAAACCTCTACATAACACACTATAAACATTATCTGCTGAACAGAAAATCATTTAGCATATTTAGAAAAATCCCCTAAGAGTCAAAATGCAATGATGCTTTGCTTAATTTATATTTAGCCATTTTTTCATCTACCCTGACAGCTAAAAACAATTTCTATTTTACCCAATGTGTTAACATTTATTTTCCCTAAATCTCAATAAACTACAGTACAGTATATCAGTATTTTAAACTGGACATTAGAAGAATACTTCAATGTTGTTAATGTGTAAATTTAAATATTATGGTGTAGACTTTAGGGTATTGTCATAAATATGACTGAACAGTGATATGTTTATCTTTAACAATGAGAAAAATAGAAAAACCAGAAATACAATTTGATAAATCACCAACAATTTGTCTTAAAAGCTGTTTGTTGTTCTTAAATCATTTTCTTGAAAAACTCTGTTATACACACACACACGTACACAATTAAAAGTAGATATCTGTATAGAGGGTTGTAGTAAATGGATCTTTTTCAATTGGGCTAAAGTCGTGAGTGGAGTACCTCAGGGATCGGTACTGGGACCACTGCTTTTTAACTTGTTTATTAATGACCTTGAGGTTGGCATCGAGAGGTAGTAGAATCAGAGCATGATGTAATTTCTCTCCAGAAGGACTTGGAGAGACTGGAAACTCGGGCAGGTAAATGGCAGATGAGATTTAATACAGATAAATGTAGGTTAAACATTTGGGATGCAAGAATAAACAGGCGACTTACACATTAAATGGGGATAAATTGTGGGAATCCTTGATGGAGAAGGACTTAGGAGTGCTTGTAGACAGCAGGCTTACCAATAGTGAGCATATTATATAGGCACCCCTGCTTCAGCTAAATGGTAGGTAGGTGTTGATGCTAATTGGGGCAACAGATATATACAACCAGAGAGAAAGGAACCCCAATAGAAGCACTCTACCACCTTGTGAGATGATTAGTAAGTTAAAATGTAATTTTATTTGAAAAAAGGTAAAAAAAAAAAAAAAGGAGGGGTTTAAAACAAGGTTTAAACTATTATACAGCGCACTGTAAACCCTTATTGTGAGGTATGTGAACCCCGGGTTATATAATAATAAAGTGTCCAGTGTTACGTGAGATCACTGGCCCTAGTGGTACTTATATAAAGAAATCCTCTAGGGATATGAATGGGTGAGAGAATAAAGTTAGGAACCTTACATGTAGTGCCAACAGTTATAATGAAGTAGTAAGGCGCAACAACTGTTTTGCAATCTAGCACTTAGCAATAGTGCCCAAAGTCATACAGTAGCTCCAAAGGCAAACAAGATCTTGTCTTGTATTAAACGGGCAAAGGATGGAAGGGAAGTAAATATAATGATGCCCCTTTACAAAGCATTAGTAAGGCCACATCTTGAATATGGAGTACAATTTTGGGTGCCACTCCTTAGAAAAGACATTATGGAACTAGAAAAAGTGCAGACAAGAGCCACCAATTTAATAAAGGGGATGGACAATCTAACTTATGAGGAGAGGCTAGCTAAATTAGATTTATTTACATTAGAAAAGAGGCGTCTAAGAGGGGATATGATAACTATATACAAATCTATTCAGGGACAATACAAGGAGCTTTCAAAAGAACTATTCATCCCACGGGCAGTACTAAGGACTCGGGGCCATCCCTTAAGGTTGGAGGAAAGGAGATTTCACCAGCAACAAAGGAAAGGTTTCTTTACAGTAAGGGCGATTAAAATGTGGAATTCATTACCCATGGAGACTGTGATGGCAGATACAATGGATTTGTTAAAAAAAAGGTTGGACATCATTTTAGAAAGGAAAGGTATACAGGGATATACTAAATAAGTATACATGGGAAGGATGTTGATCAATGGAATAATCCGATTGCCAATTCTTGGAGTCAGGAAGGAATTAATTTTTCCCCTTATGAGATATCATTGGATGATATAACACTGGGGTTTTTTGTTTGCCTTCCTCTGGATCAATAAGTAAGTATATTTATAGGATAAAGTATCTTTTGTCTAAATTTAGCATAGGTTGAACTTGATGGACTATGTCTTTTTTCAACCTCGTCTACTATGTAACTATGTATAGGATGCAGGAGAACAATCACTGTGAAAACCACAAGAATGGTTTAACTCTGTAAATATGAAGTATATATTTTTTTTAAACAAGGATTATACTGTGCTGTGATGTAGAAGTTTATTAATAATTTAATCTAAAATAAAGTGATACAAAATGTAATCAAAATAAAAAGTATGCTGTAAAAGTACTAAGTATTTTCCATGAGTGAAACTTTAATTCCTTACTTGATTTATATTATGAGATCTGTGAAAAGGATAAATAAGTAATTCTTAAAGCTGCTGTACAACAAAAGTTTTTTTACAGACCTGTCAAGTTTCATGGGCATAGAACTCACACATTTCTATAATTTGTTACACGCTCATGTGAGGCTGGGAAAATCTTACGCACGGCATGATAGTGTCAGGCGCTGTCACAGTGCTATCTGCTTGCTACCTGTGTGCCTAGTGGGGAAGTTCAGCTGCGACTTACAAAGCATTCAGAGCTCTCAAATTCCCCTCTCTCCTTAAAACCAGCCCCAACTCCTCCTACACACTCAGCTCTGCAGCTGGGAATATTGAGCTACAGGAATAGCAGAACACGAGAGAAAACAGTTACCTATAATGGTTCAAGGATGATTTTTTTTTTAACAAGTTTAGTTCTGAGAATAAGAAGAAATGATTGACATGTGATGTGCTAAAAATATTCCTGTTGCTGTAGACCTAACCTGATATAGTTTCTCTCTCTTTATCTCCCAACCGCTGTGCCTTAGAAATCGCTATCCCTGCACTTCTTCACACACTTTTTTTTTTACGTCTGTGACAACTACTGTAGCATTGAACACAACCTCACTGTTCCTGGTCAGATCAAAATTGCAATTCCACTTCTTCATTCTTTAAGCCCCTAGTGCCTTCAGTACTGAATTTGTATATAACGTGTGTCCAAACTTGTATATGATTCAGTTATTTAAGACTACAAACATTTCTAGGATGCTCATATGTGTGGACAGGCACACAAAGGGGGGGGGGCTGGGGGAGAAGAGGGGATTGCAGGGGCATTTGTCCTGGGCCCAGTGGTGGAAGGGGACCCAATCTTGCAGATTCGGACCTAACCTGTTTTTGTCCACCTGGGTGGTTTCCTCTCCAGTGCTGGGAAGGACTGCACACTCCCGCTCTGTAAGTCAGGCCATACTAGAGGAGGGAAAGTGAGAGATGGGGTGAGAAGTAGAGAGTGGGGGAGGGAGGACAAGAGAGAGGGAGAGGGAGAAGAGATGGGGAGAGAAGAGAGAGAGGAAGGGGAGAATAGAGAGGGGGAAGTGAGAGAGAGATGTGATGGGGAGAGTGTTTGATGGGAATTGCAAGAGAGGGAGGGAAAAGAGAGAGTTTGTAGAGTGAGATAAAGACATTGGTAGTGTTTGTGAGAGAGTGATGGAGGGGGTAGACTCGCAAGGCCGCCAATTGGGGGGGAGCGGACACTCCCCTTCCCCACTCCCCTTCCCCCCCTCAACAACCCAGAGCAACAATTGACACTCTAGTCCTGGGCCCTGGGAAGGCTGTTGGCTACCCTGTGTGAAGACATGATCCAAAGAGATCAATTTCGTAAAGCTTGTCAAGGAGTGTTCATTAAAGTTTCAACTACTTGTTTGCTTTTCCTAACAAACAATAAAGCGCAAACCCATATACCAATTATAAAGTGATGTGCTAATGTTAAGCGTAAGGGAAAATAGTGAGTTTAACCATTGTCAATCATTGAAAAAAACTCATGTGCTCCTAAACCAGATGCTGCCAGATACTTACAGTCTCCCAACCGCAAAGAAACAAAATGTGAATAATTGGTATCCACAGCGCAAACTGGGTGATTAATATCAATGTGGAAAGTGAAAAGTGAATGAATACAAACCCTGTGCAATGGTTAATGAAGACCAAACATCACACTAATCTCACACAACGACTTCCTCCATATGGGCAAGTACTGGATGATGTCATCTTATCCGTAACAATACCTCATACAGAAAAAAGTAAAAAAACGCAATAGTGTAATAAGGTTTACTAAGGAAGCCGTAAAACGAGTGAAAAGCGTAGGTTTTTTGCGACTTTGAGGCCACCGTATCCACAGCCAAACAAGCAGCCGTCCCAGAGCCCTGCAGTTTCTTACTGTACAACAGACATTTTATATATTACTATATAGTCACAGGCGTAATTAGATATCTCGTGAAGTTTTCGATGATAACTATGTATAGAGAACTACCATAGGAATCTTCCACAGAATAGGAGACAGGACAGGCACAAGCATATATAAGAGTTGGCTAGGTGTAAAAGCTGATGCCTATACATCTAAAAATGAAATCAACTTATTTGAGAACCCCACAAATACCATGACCTCCCTAAGACCAGCAAAGAAACTGTGGGCTGAATAGGACATGCTCATTTTAACAGATAGGTGTACTGTATGTCCCGCAAAGTACTTTTAGGGCTGCTGGACTGTCTTCAGTCTTCTATTGAGACTGAAGAAGGAGATTTCTGAGATCGGTCCCCTGCTCTCCATCCTTATCCCGTCTTCCATTCCACTGCACAGGGGCTACCTAGAGAAGTAAAGTATTGAAGAAGGGCATGACAGTATTGAGAAAGAACAAGATCAATGATATTATTGTTATGTCTGCCATAGCTTTAATGAACCAACAATATTAATGTTATTAATATTATTCACTATAATAAATATAGAGATTAGTTATCAAAAGATATTTTGATCTGCATGTGGACAGCCAAGGTTTATAGTTATATAGCTCCATCATTCACAGGGCCACCGACGGGAGGGAAGAGCCTGGACAAATGACCTTTGGACAAGTTGCCTCTGAATGCTGCGGGACCTTCTCACGCCACTCCTCACCCCTCCCGGTGCATGCAGCCAGTGGCAGAAGTTTGCCAGAAGTCCAACTTCCGTGGGGGCCGAGAGGGAGAGAGAGAGAGAGAGAGAGAGACAGAGACAGAGAGAGACACAGAGAGAGAGAGAGAGAGAGAGAGAGAGAGAGAGAGTGTGAGAGAAAGAGAGGGTGGCTCTCTACTTTAGGTGGAAAATCTAGTGCTGGTCCCCGGAAAAGTTGTCGGCGGCCCTGATCTTTCCTATAAAGTTATTTTCACAAGCCAGTCTTTTTATTTGAGAGCAAAATACAATTAGTTTTTTTTTATAATTGATTTCAATAATTATTTAAAAAAGCAGGTCAAAAGTTTGGTCAAATATAATCACATAAAACAACTTGAATAGGATAATTTAGTTATGTTTCAAAGCTGATAATTGGCAAAACATATCTCTTCCAGACAGTGAGTCTTTAATGTTTCTATTTAAAATGCAACAAGCACTGGTTGTCATGGCTATCAATAGAGTTCTGAATTAATTGTGTTGTATAAGAGGCACACTGCACAATTTATTGCGAATGTGGAAAACATATTTGAATTTTTAACCTCTTGTAGAAACTAGAATGGCTTTGGTTACGGTCACTTCTTGTACAGGCTACAAGTGAAGCTCCAATACATTTTTCTATTTAAAAAAAAAGCCTGTTACATCTGTTTAATTTAATTTAAAATACCTCTATCCTATTTTTGTGCTTTGATTTCTCATGTACTCTGCCCTACACAATCAATGAGAAACAATCAAGATGACCTGCAACTGTCCCAAAGACCCTGAAATCGACATTTTAAATGCAACCTTAACCCTTTAAGTATCAGAGAGTCCTCCATGGCCACCAACTCTCTGTCACAATCGATTAAGTGACCTCTCTCCTGAGCCCTCACGTGATCGCTTCCTGGTTCTGGTGTGGTACATGGAAGGAGAGAGCCCCCCATTTGCGGTCCGCACTGATCCATGGACATACCGTTGGGCATGCTCCTGCCATGTCGTAGAGGATAAAGCAGCAAAGACAAGAAGAATGGATGCGCACTGCACTGGATGTTGATAAAGGGCTGGACACAAATTGATATGGTAAACATATATTTAATCAGCACAAAGCGAACACGGAGAAGGTACAACGTTCTCTTAATATGTTTCATGCCAATCCTGGCACTTTATCCATTTTTAGATTGGCGTGAAAATTGTTAGAAGTTTGTACCATCCCCACGTTTGCTTTGTGCTGATTAAATATATTTGTACCATATCAATTTGCATATCAACATTCAGTGCAGTGCACAGCCATTCTTCTTGTTTTTGCTACTTCCAATCACTTATAGGATTTTTACGAAGATACTCAGTAATCGGCTAAAACAGGCCCTGGAATTTGTTCAGTCTAGAGAACAAGGTGGATTTCTCACTGGACACAACACAATGGGCCACATCCAAGTCATACAAGAAGTGATTTCCTGAAGAAATGACTATGATCTACCACTCAGCTTAGGATTCGTACATTACAAAAAGGCATTGATTCTGTGCACGTCTCAGTGGTTCTAGATGCATTAAGAAGATAACATTTTTAAGAAACGTACATTGATATTATAAAGAACATCTACGAGAATTGTTCAAGACATTAGTTTAGGAAGAAAAAGGAATCAAAATCAATGGTGAATATTTGAGGCCCCTACGATTTGCAGATAAAATTGTTATTTTTGGCACAAGTCCAGAGGACGTCCACAACAAATTGGAGAACTTGCCGAACCAAGTAAGAATGTGGGCCTCAGTATGAATCTCAGCAAGACCAAAGTGAAGTTTAATAAACATGTAAAGTCTACAAAGATTGAAATAAATGGAATAGAACTAGATGTCGAAGAGTATGTCTAACGTAGCCGGCAAATAAAAATGGATTGGAACCTTTTGAATGAAATCAATAGGAGAATGAAGCTGGGAAGGAGCATATTTGGAAGAAAGACCATATTTCAAGGGAACCTTCCACTGTGCCTCAAGAATAATGTTTTTGACCAGTGTATTCTGCCTGTGCTCACGTATGAATGTGAAATATGGACACTAAATGGAATGATAATTCAGAAGCTTCAAACGCTGCAAAAAAGTATGGGGAGATGTATGCTGGATATAACCCAGAGAGAAAGGAAAAGAAATGATAAGGTTAGAAACCAAACAAAAGTCTGTGACATCATCACAGGGTTGAAGAAATTAAAATGGCAGTGGGCAAAACATCGCAAGAAGAAATGACTATCGTTGGGCAAAGATGGTACTTAACTAGATTCCAAGAGAGATTAAACGACCAAGACGACGACCAAAAGTAAGATGGGAGGATGAAATCTTAAAATGTGTCAGAACAACATGGAGAAGAGAGGCTTGCTACCACAGTACATGGAATATCCCTGTGGAGGCCTTCATTCAGCAGTGGATCACCAAGTGCTGAAGATTATTATGATATAGAGATGACCGAATGTGTCAAAATAATATTTTTGTTAATATTAGATTCGTCTGCAAATTTTTGTGGCTAGTTTTTGTGAGTGATACCAGGGAAATATGCAAATACTGTACTAGTAATTTTTGATGCACAGGTGGCTCTCCGCGTGTTCAGTAAAGCAGTGTTTCAGGGGACATATGTAGCACTTGGGACACTTGTAAAATTATTTTCTCTCTCTCTCCCTCTCATGTTTAAACATCATTTTAAGATAAGCAAATAAAAAAAATGTTTTAGCAATTTGCAAATATTTACACTTGCGAATAAAGGTCATATTTGTGGAAAATTTGAATGTTTATCTATTTATTTATTTTAATTATAACATGTTTTACTAGGAAGTAATACATTGAGAGTTAACTCTCATTTTCAAGTATGTCCTGGGCATAGAGCTAAGACAAATAATACATGGTTACAAATACAGTTACATAAGTGAACAGGGTATACATTATATACAAGACATTGCATGCACAGTTAGAGATAATATATATTATAGGCGTATGTAACAGTTACAGACCAGATTAAAATGTGAGACAGCCTTAGTTTTGAAAGAACTTAGACTGGTGGTGGCTGTGTGAGTCTCCAGTAGATTGTTCCAGTTGTGGGGTGCAGGGCAAGAGGAAGAGGAGCGGCCGGATACTTTGCTGAACCTTGGAACCATGAGCAGTCCTTTGGAGTCAGATCTCAGATGATAAGTGAATGTTGGAAAATAATTTCCATATCTAATTATATCTAGGCTTCTGGGAACATTGTTACTTAAAACACATTCCCTGGCTGGCAGAAACCCTCCACTACTGATTTAATTTGATAGCATTTTATGATATAATGCATATATTAAATAAATAGTATGTATACAACACTTTCAGAAAAAGTTAAGCTGCGCTTATAGTGCCGGCGACTACGACGCAACGTTGCTTCAACACAATTGTATTGATGCCGCCGCGTACGCTTATAGTGGACGCGACAGCGATGGAGCAACGGCGCGACAGCGCTACCAAAATCCTTGTAGTTACTAGAATTTGATTTTGCAGAGACGGTCTCCCCATGTGACTGCCTATAAGCCAATCACATAGCCCTTCTGCCTTCCCCCTTGCTGACGTCACTCCCCTTGTAGCCAGCGACGTCTCTAAACTTGGTTACAACTTTCGCAATGGCGACGGAAACGGGTGATGTCATCAGTCGCGTCGCCATCACTATAAGCGCGGCCTTACTTTCTTTCTTAGCATCAGCAAGACTTCCTTATAATGTGGTATACAATTTTGTCACTTTCTTACCTTCTCCTTGTAAACAAGATAACTAACGCATGTAAGAGATCTCCCACATGTTCTTACAATATAGTATCTATCTGGAAAGACTTTCACAAGTTGTCCAGAATGGTTGAATGGAGAAGTGAAGAAATAAGATACAAATGTTGATAAATACATAAGGTTTTGTATAAGTTTGGTGAATGTCTTTTGGTTTTTCGGGGTAGATCAGGGTGGTAAGACATGAGGGAAAAAAAGCATTTTTCTAAGCCAAGAGAGGGTTGAATTGTTTCTCATAAACATATTTTTGTATGATTTTTATCTTAAATATTCAAATCTAAGCAGGTAATTTCTTATTTTTTTTTGCAATATTTTTTAACATGGAATTGAAGCCTGGGGTCTCCGGAGGTGGACCCCAGTCATTCCAACTCCGGGGACCTCCTGCTTCCAGAGATATTGACCTAACCCCATAATTGGTAACCGGTCCACTCGGCTATCAAGTATCATGAACTGCGGGCCAATAGGAAGATGTGACATCATCCAGTGAGACTTCCTATTGGCCCCATGATCAGGTGCTTTAAACTTTGCCAAGATGTCAGCACCCCATTCGGAGGTTAGTATATCTGGAAGCCGGGGATCCCCAGAATAGAAATAAATGGTGTTCAGCTCCGGAGACCCCCTGCTTCAAACTTATGATAAAAAAATAATAAATAAAAAAGCACATGAATTGGTCCTTTGAATCTCTTCCTTTTCTGAAGATGTCACTGGAGTATGTAACAAGCTGTAACAAGTTGTAACAAGTAGAAAAGACTGAATGTATTCTATGAAGATAATTATTGTTTTGTACAGTATATGAGAAAGGTGTCTCCATTTGGAACAAAAACAATATTTACAAGTAAAGGGCTCAGACACTGACAACTTCTGCAATCATGACAAGAATTAGTCCCAGATGGATATTATTGCAATGGGGAAAAATATAGAGTACACAAGGAGTTAATTATGACAAGGGTATCACATTGGTTTCTTAAAACTGTTTTATACTTTCATCAGTTGAGCTCTTAAAATGTAACTCCTTTATGGTTTTGCTAAGAAGAGTATACGTATTTAAAATATCCTTTGTAGTTATTTTCTTGGCTGGAAATATTTAACTGATGGCTTTGCATAGGAACCACTTGTTATTATAATGATTTCATTTTAACCATGGCAACCCGCTTGCAGTAATGCAGTAATTTAATGGGGATAAAATGCCATTGAAAACACACAGAACAGGAACAATTATTATTATAACGGCAGACATAACTTGTTATATGAGAATATTTTTTTAGGTGGTCTGTAGTTAATGTGTTAAAATAGCAATCACTAACCCCCTTTTCTTACAGAATTGGAATGAGTCGCCCAATCCCCTCCCCCCACCCCCGCCCCCTCCTTAATTTTATTTTTTTCAGGTCTGGGACCCGGTGGTTTACGAGATATTTACCAGTGAAGTTACCGGTATTACTTATTGTTTTTTGTAGGAGATTTCAATGGACATCCTATCAGCCTGAGATTCAGTGGCTATTTTGTGTCCCCTGAAGGGAGATTTAAACCCGGTAACTTCACTGCTAGGTATCTCGGGAGCCAGGGGGTTCACGGAGATGAAAATGGTGCGGTACAAATCCACGGGACCCCCAGTTCCCATCCTGTAAAAAAATAAAGGGGGGAGTAAATTTAAAAAAAAAAAGGAATAGGGGTTATTGCTGCTTTAAGTTACAGTACAAGTAATTGCAAAATAAGTGTGTATCTGAGCATTAAAATGATGTGAAGTTAGAATAAACATTATTACGTTTTATTTTATATTGATTTTTAGTAACTGATCAGTAACCGAATTTTCCTTTTCAATAATATTCAACTTCTTGGGAAATTGTAATACGTTCAAGAAAACATCTGTAAAAATAATACTTGAATTCAAAGTTTAACGGGTCAGTGGTGTGTGAATACTAATCGAAGACACTAAGGAATACATGACACACAAAGCTCACAATCAGTATAATACTGTAGGTGCAGTGTGATGGAAGATATACAGAGACACCAGGGACAAATGGAAGTGCATTATAGATCTTGGCTCAGGCGTGCTTCTCACCTTTAAAATGAATAAGAATGAATTACTGCATATATAATTAACAGGCTCGGGAGGAGTTCCTAATTTACTGAATAAATTCCATCCGCTGCATGTTCATCAAATGCAAAATAATTTAGTAACTGGCTAATTAATTCTTAATTGACAACACTGTCCTATTGCAGAGGCCTTTTTTCATTTGGCGGTATATCAGTAGCTACTCGCCTTAGGGCGCTTTGGATTCAGCAAATTATTGAAGGATACTGTAATTTGCACTATATAATGTTCAAATGTACTCTGGGTTTTTTCGCTACATATTTTAATTAAGAAAAAAAAATTGATTTCAAAGGATGCCTTCTTTAAAAACAAACTGTTACAGATAATAGTGTGAAGAATGTGGGTCACTAGTAACTAACTCAGTGGTTTCCGTTTTTTTTGGTTAATGAACCCCAAGTAAAATTCCGAGGAACCCCCAACCATCTCGAATAGCAACTCTGTGATCAGATGTATTGTAAGAAACCCCAACCCTCTCTAATAGTGCATCTGAGAGCAGATGCATTGTAAGGAACCCCAAACCTCGCTAATATTGTATCTGAGATCAGATGCATTGTAAGGAACTCCAACCCTCTCTAATAGTGCGTCTGTGATCAGATGCATTGTAAGAAACCCCAACCCTCTCTAATAGTGCGTCTGTGATCAGATGCATTGTAAGAAACCCCACCCTCTCTAATAGCGTGTCTGAGATCAAATGCATTCTAAATTCTTCTGTATTTTGTACAAATTTGAAATGACCAGATAATTACAGGATTCCCCTGAGGCAGTCGCTTGTCATGTGACGAAACGCATAGGGCCTTTCTGATTGGTGGTACCGGCAGTTATGTCATTTGACATGCTGCATCTAGCCCCGCTCCCCAATTGCAGACGAAACATGGGATGCCCCTCATCATCTGTGTGCTGCCTTCTACATCAGCTGCTGAACGCCAAATGTGGGTTTTTTTTCACGGCACCCCTGGAGCCATTCCCCTGCTGCCATGGGACAGTATTTCACACCATGACCGAGCCTGACGGAGGCTGTCCTGATCGTAGGTTGCAGCAGGAAGCTGATCCATCTTGTCTCCAGTGTGAATACAGCAAAGCAGAGTTTCCAACCTGTCATCAGGTTTTTCAACATTGTGATTATAGCACGTTTGTTTGTGAGTGTGTATTTTTAAGGTTTCTTCAACACAGTATATGTATTAAAACGGTAATACACTATGGGGTATGCGCTTCTGCTTTTTGTTTTTTAGATCCATTTGGAAATTGATTTATTCCACAGAAGCTGCTCAGACCCTAAGAATAATCTCGTCCATCTACACTATATCCTTTTTTACATACCTGGACTTTATCAAAATCTCCTATTAGTTTAGGATTACTATTCAATGTACCTTTTAGCACTGATTATTTCTTTCTTGTTGAGATATATATATATATATATATATATATATATATATATATATATATATATATATGTGTGCTGGCTTCTACATCAGCTGCTGAACGCCAAATGTGTTTTTTTTTTCACGGCCCACATAGACACATGGAGAAGACTCCAAACATTCCATGAAAAACTCCTGAAGGGTCTAATTAGCAATAAGGAAAAGAAACTGCACAGACTGAGGCTAAGAATGAGATACTCTGCAGCAGCCAGCACAACAACTAATAATACAAACATTGACAGTCACCAAGAGCAGGACTGCACTGTTAACCTCTCAGATTACACACCTAATCAAGCAGAGTCCTCAATATTATCAAAGGGTCTCACATTCTGCCCTACCAAGCCTATGGACAAGATTGAGCTGTGCAGTGACCTGGAAGAATTCTTCAGAAGGCTGCGTCTTAAGGAGTTCTTCCACAACAGACACAACCAAGATTATGCCAACACTGCAGAAGGAGAGCCGCTGCACATGAGCAGAGAGAAGCAAAAATCCAACTGGATCCCACAAACTGGGCGCAACCCCACATTGGACCGGTACATTGAAAGCTTCAGACACAGCGCCAAAACCACCATCATGGACAAAGTAAGGAAACAAACATATAATCTGACACTGATGGAAAGGAGAGCCATAGAATCGCTAAAGGCCAACCACAACATAACAATCAAACCTGCGGACAAGGGAGGAGCAGTGGTCATAATGAACACCACAGACTACCTGCGGGAAGCACACAGGCAACTCTCTGATTCAAAGTACTACACCCAACTGCAGGAGGATCCAACTAAAAAATACATGCGAGAACTCAACAGGATCATTAAAACACTCCCGATCCACACAAGAGAACAAATTCTGGACCTGATACCAGCTAACCCAAACACTGGCACATTCTACATACTCCCTAAAATTCACAAAGAGGGTAACCCTGGGCGGCCTATTATCTCTGGATCTGGCACACTTACAGAGAATATTTCTGGCTGGGTGGAGGGCATTCTAAAACCACTTGTCAGGAACACACCCAGCTATATCCAGGATACCACCGACCTGCTAAACAAACTGAATGCCATTGGCCCCCTCCCTACAGGAACACTACTAGCAACTATGGATGTAGAGTCACTTTATACAAACATCCCCCACAAGGATGGGATTTCAGCCTGCAGATACTTTCTGGGACCGCAGGAGCCACTCACAGAGACAGTGACTAAATGCATTGAATTTATTCTGACCCATAACTACTTCACATTTGGAAATGACACATACCTCCAGACAACCGGGACCGCTATGGGTACTCGGATGGCGCCACAGTATGCCAATCTGTTCTGCGCAAAACTGGAAAGTGACCTTCTGTCCACCTGTCACTTGAAACCCCTTACATACCTTCGCTACATCGATGACATCCTCCTGATCTGGACCTCTGGCGAACAGGACCTCCTACAGTTCTATGACAACTTCAATACTTTCCACCCGACCATCAACCTCAAACTCACCCATTCCCCGGATGAAGTACATTTTCTAGACACCACCATTACTATAAAGAACAACCAACTACAGACTTCTGTATACCGCAAACCTACAGACAGAGCCAGCTATTTGAGGGACAACAGCTTCCACCCGACACACACTAAACATGCAACCATCTACAGTCAAGCCATACGATACAACCGGATATGCTCCGACACAGCAGACAGAGACCAGCGGATTAAAGCCTTGAGATCAGACTTTATAAACCGTGGATATAACCACAGAATTGTAGACCAGCAAATTCACAAAGCCACCAGAATACCAAGAAGTGATCTCCTTGAATACAAACAGAAGGAGACAAGCGACAGGGTACCTTTGGTGGTCACATATAACCCACACCTAGGAGCCCTACGCAAGATCGCCAGGAAACTACAACCCATCCTCCAGGAAGATACAAGACTGCAACGGGTCTTCCCTGAAGCACCCTTATTATCATACAGACAACCCCATAATCTCAAGAATATTATGGTGAGGAGTAAAGTATTCAGCAGTACAACTGAATGCGGGACAAAACCATGCCAGGACCCAAGATGCAAAACCTGTGCAATGCTCTACACAGCGGACACAATACAAATACCACACAAGAATCGGGAATACAAAATCAGAGGAGGGTTCACCTGTTCCTCCAGCAATGTCGTGTACCTCATCATGTGCATGAAATGCCCAGGGGGCTGCTACTACATAGGTGAGACAGGACAGGGGCTAAACAAGAGAATGAACCTGCATCGCCACAGCATCACATGCGGAACAAGAGACAGTCCTGTTGGCGAACATTTCTCTGACTCTGGCCATAAGATGAACGATCTGAGGGTTGCCATACTCAAAGGTAATCTTAAAACCCCGAAAGAGAGACGGTTGCATGAATACAAATTTATGCAACTGTTCGGGACACTTAGCAGTGGCCTAAACAGAGATCGAAATTTTATGAGTCATTACTGACACTAGCGAACTCTCTTCCCATGAGCGCTAAAGGCCATGTCTGTACATACTGTGCTATATGTATGCACACACAGCTGTCTCTCACACATACTAATACTCCTTATTTTTCCATCCCTATACACAAATAGGGACCACATAGTATCCACACACACTTTTAGTTGTGCTACAAACTCTCACATTTCCACACCCACCCACACCATTTATATCCCCTCTCACTCCACACACACCTTGTGTAGAGCACTGTTTATACTGTGGGCTCTCCATTCATTCTTATTCACACTGATACATATACACACTCTTTCTTCACTTGCTTTCAGTAACCCTTTGACACCTATAGCCATAAAACACATCCACATCGGGGGAAGGACCAGCACAGATAACATTCCAAGAGACACTGTTTTTAAGTAATCCTTGCTTCATTCATTGTAACATCGCCGGAAGAAGAGATCAGTGTATCTCGAAAGCTCGCACAAATAAAAGCATTTCGTTAGCCACAGAACGGTATCATCTATTAATTTTTTGATTATTGAAGCTCGGCTAACACGGTACTGATACCTCTACATATATATATATATATATATATAGTATAGCATAATTCTATTTAATAAAACACATAAATGAGGGGAAAGCTGAGTGTAAATGCACTCACAAGCGGAGATAGCAACATTCGCATAGAGAGGCCAATTGGTCACAGGTGTCTGCTGTCAAGGGTAGATGAGGCGTCAGCTTGCAGTAGATGATGTGTTCGCGGGAGTATGGGATCAGGCTTTAAACCAGCATCTAAAATTGCATTCGCCCCAGGAGGTCAACCAAATGGAATCACAGATGGAAGACGCCAGGTAAAGTCACAAAAAGAGCCCAAATACCACCGGTGAGCAAGTCATGCTTTCTCTGCGTTGTAGCAGTCTCAGGAAAAAACTTCCCCACTTGCCTCTGTGACTGGAGGGGAGGAGTTCAACAGACAATTGCGAGCTTCCTATTAGCTCAATGTTTGGTCCAATAAAACAGCCCCAACATGTTTCGTCACACTGGCCAACCTCGTCAGGGGTATGTCCCACTGGATCTTAAGCTATTTTACCATATATACAATCAAGTAACCAAATTGGTGTATATATATCTGGTGGGTTGCATATAATGGTGATAAAAAAAATCATAAAAATCATTATAAAAAAAACAATGCTTTAATTTTATTTCCTATTAGATTGTAAGCTCCTCGGGGCAGGGACTCCTCTTCCTTAATGTTATGTTTATGTCTAAAGCACTTATTCCCATGATCTGTTATTTATATTATCTGTTATTTATTCGATTACCACATGTATTACTACTGTGAAGCGCTATGTACATTAATGGCGCTATATAAATAAAGACATACAATACAATACAATACAATACAATTTCAGTATAGATTCACTAACACTATTCAGATATTTATTTTCTGTTGCTGGGCCACTCCTTGTTTCCATTGAATTTGTCTTCATTCAACGTAATTGAATTGTAATATATATATAGATAGATTGTGATGCCCACAACACAATGTAGCATCTTTTAGTCCCAGATTAAGACTGGAAACATAATATTTCTCTAGATAAGGTTTGTTTACAGGGATAAATAATATACTAACAGGTCCACTGTCCCTTTAAGTCAAAACAAAATAATAAAATAAACTCCTACTCCTCTTAGAAGACCAACTACACATAAAGCTTCAACCCCTACTACCGGGATGGACAGCTAAGCTGATTACCACCCCAAACAGGTACTATTATGGCTGAACATATAAAGTCTCTGTACACAGCAATAAAGGGTTTTGCGTATCTGTTAGTCCAGAGTTTGGCCCCCAAGAGCTCAGAGAATCTCTAATCTGTAACTCCAATTTTAAGGATAGGACATCCCCGCTTCAGCACGGTCTCTCGTCCTTCCTTCTTTGTCCTGGGATTAACAACCCAGGCACTCCCAGCAAGCTCCACGACCACCATCCAGCGGGCCCTAGGGGGCTGTGCCAGCTTCCACAGCTGGGGAGAACTCCTCTGTCCCCTTCTCGCTGGGAAAACCGTCAGTCTCTCACCATGGCAACTTTCAGTCTGTCTTTTAAAATACTTCCTTGTTCAGTCTGCTCAATTAGGCAGCTGCTGCTGGGATCTCTAGGGATATTAACTGTCTGTGCGTTGGAAAGTCCCATAGCTGCCCTACTCCAGCACCTAGAGGACAGTGATGGTATCACAATATATAGATAGAATCCCTTGCTGCAGTGGAAGTGCTGTGTGCTAGGTGATAATGGTGAAAGGCAGGGTTGCAGACATGTCTAAGACATGTGAATGTGCTCACAAGTGATATTCTTTATTGGCTACATATAGATAGATAGATAGATAGATAGATAGATAGATAGATAGATAGATAGATAGATAGACAGATAGATAGATAGATAGATAGATAGATAGATAGATAGATAGATAGATAGATAGATAGATAGATAGATAGATAGTAGCCGGCACTCCTGTAATGATGATACAATAGCCTGGTGCTTATCCCATAAGACAAATAAAGCATATGTTACCAGCAACGACGATGGCAAGGAAGAGACAGCACTCAGTAGATAATCAAATAAAAATAGTATATTTGACGTAGCACACAGAACGTGGTTTGGCTCTAGTCACATTCCAAGATGCACTGTTTTTGAGTAAACCCCTTGCCTGCTTTATTCAATGTAACATCGCCAGAAGAAGAGATCAGTGTATCTCGAAAGCTCGCACAAATAAAAGCATTGTTAGCCACAGAACAGAATTGTCTATTTATTTGATATATATATTATTTTTAAAAACCATGTTGAATGCATCCTGCCCTCCCATACACAGGCATGGTGACTCAGCTGTTATCCGGTTTAGAAAGAAAAAGGGCAGGCCGAAGGGGAATAAAATATTCTGCTTTTAAAGGTCACCAGAGTCCTCCTTGATAAGACAAGTTCTTTAAATTTTAAAGTTAATAAAATTATTGTGCCTTATTTAAAACCATTTGTGAGACCTAACTACTGTATGTAAGGCTACTGTGCTTGTGGAGAAAGAATATAAAAAGGAATCAGTTGCCTTGGAACATTTGAGTGATTACTTTGACTGCATCAAAATGTGCTGCTTATAAAACAGTTTTTACTTCAAAGATTGAAAAATCGAAAATTATTCATCACAACTACTTAGAAACTACTTCGCAACGTTGCACAAGTAAGTACTGTAGTGGAATAACGAAGATACAAAAGTCAGAAAAAACTTATTTTTACACGATTCAGTGCAAAGATTTGATACTACTGCTGGAAAAGCAACTCACAATATATGTACAGTATGATGTATTGCCTTTCCATACTAGGGCTAGAACGCATCCTAGACCTAAAGTAAACAAAGTGCTCTTTTTTCAGAATTTATTCATGAGAAGACAAAGGTCAGAATGATGCACATTAGCATGGAAGTTATACACGTCTAGATGGAAATTAGTCAAGCATTTTAGTATATAAGATTATCACATTTTAATGTTTCTGATGGACTGCTTTTCCTGTGTTATTTATGTAGCCTAGGCTGGTCCATACTACCTCTTTGTCCTCCTGTCACGTAAGTCCTGATAGCTGCAGGCTGTGGCAGGCTATCCTGTGGGGTTTCCCCCCTTCTTGCAGCTTCTCTGAGTGGCAGGACTGGAGGTGACATTTGGTCTATGTGAAGCCAGTCACGGTGCAGATCTTGTGCCCTCCCATTCTCTGGAAGCACTTCAAATTGTAGTCAATGCTAGTCCCTCCCTGTTGGGAGTGAGACGTGCTAGTCAGCTCCCCTAGGAGCTGATATATTCTACCAAGAGATTACAAGGCCCCAACTACCATTAGGTCTAGTACCATCCGGAGGCCTAGAATACTGTTCCAAAGATGCATCGCTGTAATAAATACCATCTGCAGTGGATGCGCCGAATAAAGGATCCAGTTTTATATACACCCTGCCTGAGTCTGCAGTCTATTGGGCAGGGGAGTATGCTTGTTCAGTGCCATTGCTGGGACTGTCTCCTGCTATGCTGGAGCCTGCAGTGGCGAGGCGCTGTCACCCACGAGAGAAGGGCCCTAAGATCACCAAAAGCCTGTCCTGTGTCCCCACACCATCGCGGACACTCAGTTCTCCTGAACCCTCACAGGTATGCATGCACCATGTTACCTGTAGCCAGCAGTACATCTTCCAGAGAGGGGGGGAAGCAGGGCTACATTTATATTCTTGAATATTATATTCTTTTTACAAAAAGTGATACGAGTAGCCAGTTGGTTTGCACAGTCCCCCTTGAAGTGCAGGCAGTCAGTTCTTCTTCCCTTAAGCAAGTAGCTTTATCTCCCTGTTCCATGTGGACCAGAAATAAACTAGAATTATAAGATCCTACGGGCAGTAAGTTAGTGTACCTGTGGATTATTTATACATGGCTACATATCTCGTCAAGAGACAGGGGGTGCCCAATGCTGCATCCAATTGACAAAACATATAAAGTAAAATACTTCAATAATAATAATTGGTTATTTAGTTAACCCTTTGGCCAAAGGCGTCATAAGCCTGCATACCAACGTCAAGGTATAACCAAAATAATGCAGGTCCTACACTACACTGTGAACCCTTCCTTTTACCTCTATGAGAGGGGAAAAACCATAATGGGTCTTGTTCCTGCAGCAAGTGAAATGACCTTCCAAGTTAAAAGGGTGAAGGAGGAGGAGTGAGCTCTGGGGGGAGGTGCCACAGCCTCCAAAGAGACATAGGTTAACACAGATTCCCAGCAAGCTCAAACTCCCACACCCACCACAAAGTGAATATATATTTATGTCAACCAGAGAGCTACTGAGCGTGGCAATTGTATATAACAAGAGACAGGGGGTGCCCAATGCTGCATCCAATTGACAAAACATATAAAGTAAAATACTTCAATAATAATAATTGGTTATTTATGCAGGTCCTACACTACACTAAAGGAAGGGTTCACAGTGTAGTGTAGGACCTGCATTATTTTGGTTATACCTTGACGTTGGTATGCAGGCTTATGACGCCTTTGGCCAAAGGGTTAACTAAATAACCAATTATTATTATTGAAGTATTTTACTTTATATGTTTTGTCAATTGGATGCAGCATTGGGCACCCCCTGTCTCTTGTTATATACAATTGCCACGCTCAGTAGCTCTCTGGTTGACATAAATATATATTCACTTTGTGGTGGGTGTGGGAGTTTGAGCTTGCTGGGAATCTGTGTTAATACATATCTCATCAACACTATATAAAAATGCATTATTGTCAATTGTTCAGTGCTTTCAGTATTATAACTGTATTCAGAAGCTACCTACTGTATGGCAGAAATAGTGAAACAAAATATTTAATACATGTTCTTGTACTTAGAACATGGTCATTTTTATTAATTAATTATACATAACTATTTCTTTCTCGTGTGGTCATTTTTAATCTGCTCAAACTGTTAAAGGGCCTTATAGATCTTCTGGCTGATTTACAATGACTGTGAAATATTATTTTATTCAAACACTTCTGTACAGAATGCACTGCACACTGTGATTTATAAAGCTAAACCTTTCCAAGATTTTTCTTCCTTTTAATAAGCCCTTCTTTTTGAAACATATTATGTGCTTGGCTTCAGATATTCTATTTAAAATGATCTAAATTTATGGGAACACTTCAGTTGTTTAAATGTGGTGGAATTTAGAAGTGAGCCCAGTTCTTCTTGTATAGTGCTTACTATTTTTTTTTTTTTTTTTTTTGTTTTATACAAGAGCTTAATCTTGGAGAGATATCAATTTTAAAATAAGCAAGGGGAAAGCTTTCAAAGTTATTTTACTGTCTACTTCCTATATTTACAATGGCGTTAATTAAGCATTAAGCACAGTGGACTAGACACCTTTAACATTAAAATAGCCCCAGACAGTGAGGCAATCAAGAGGGCTATACTCTAATACATTAGCACACACCATTTATTCTATGTGGAAACAACTTCAACCATTTTCTATAGAATTTCTGTACTAGGAAATACTTGGAAACAGATAAAGGGGGAACCTCGCTTCAACTCTGAAAGTGGTTATGTGGAATGGTGTGTGCTACCAGGGATATATTCAGAGATTATTCCAGATTGTACTAGGGTGTACTGTACATAGAGCAAAAAGATCCCTTCAGGGTGCCCTTACACCAATCAGTAGATAATAAAACGTACAAACTTTAATAGGCATATTAAAATAAATACAGCTTAGAAATACTTGACAAACAGATAGTGCTCCTACGACTATAGTGAATAGGAAATACTTTCACTCTAAACAATCTCCTTAGAGAACCACAAATTTTAAGGATAGACAGTAAGTGGCCAAGCTCACATGTAAGCACTTATCTTACACAGTATGTGCATGTGTAAGTCCTTGGATATTGCCAACACTTGCCTCAAACTCTGGTTCCCGGAGGTAAGGATTCAGATACACTACCATAATGCATCATTGTTTTAGACTGGATATTTTCCTTAGATTGCTGCTTTTTGTGCCCTAGCTTTGCAGCAGGGAGACTTTGATAAAAAAAAAAACTCTTGGAGTTTCCCTCCTCCTCCTGCAACACATTATTTTTCTAAGTTCAAAGAACAGGATGATCATATTAATCACAGAATGTCCTGAACAATTGGAGTTGTAATTCAGTAGTAGACTGTCATCTCAGAATGTGCATCAAATATAAGAAACGTGTTTATCATGTTTCATACACTGGATGGAAATCTCTTAGGCAAAAACAGAAAGCTGTTGTCAGCTCAAATGTTGCGATATTTTAGTACTAAAAGGTAAGGAAAATGATAGCAAAACCCACACACATTGCTTCATTCTATTTTAATATGTGTGGCACGTAAGATCTACCTTTCATTCTTAATGCTTCATGTAATAGTTGCACATATTAAAGCAGCAGTCAGCACTGATCATCTTTAAAAATAAATATATATATGTTTTACTTACTGTACTTTAACAGATCTCACAGTTCCCTTTCCAATGCTATTTTTTTTATTCTTACCATCCAATTCTCTGTTCAAGAGATATAAGCGTCTGAAATATTAACTGCTCAGGAGGTTAAAATGAAGCTCCCCAGAGCCCAGTGAAGTCTAACGGTTACCATAGCAACCACAAGCTGGAGATTATGAAAATCCTGATGTTTTTCTTAAAGAACAGGACATGCTCAGGGGGTTAGATCCTAACATTATATGAGTTAAACTCATATAGGCTTCTGGTTGGGGTTGCTGCTTTAATGTACGAAGAACAAATTTGGAGCAAACATATTGATACATTGATGACATATTACAAATTATTCCAAATTAGTACATTTATTGGCAAAAAAGTATCAGGAGAAAATAGTGATAATATATCAGCTGAACCAGGTATCTCCTTTAAATGGTACTGTTCCAGTTCCAGTAAAAAGAAACACTGAAACAAAATCAAGTACTATTAGTGGTCTGTTGCTTTTAAAACATGTAGCCATGCCAGTCCTGGCTACTTATCTGTCCTGTCTGCCATGTCAGTCTTAGAAAATCCAAAGCATTGTCAGGCATACTCCTGGGTTTTCCCCACCTTCAGGCACCTCTCTGAGTGACGGGTGGAGGTGAAACTGGGTCTGTGTGCAGCCCAATCCGGTGCAGACCTTGTGCCCTCCCCCTCTCTGCTAGAGAGGAAGCCATTCCAAATTATAGTCAGTTCTAGTCTATCCCTCAAGGGATTGAGACAGGCCCTCAGCCCCTCAGGCGGCTGCAGAGAAATACCACACAGGCTGGAGAGGCCTCAATTATGATAGAGAGCCCAGGTACATCCAGAAGCTTGGGATCTGACACCAGTGACTACATCGCTGTAATATCATCAGCAGTGGATGAATAAAGAAGACCCTGTTTTATATACCCCTGCCTAAGTTTACAGTCTATTGGGTGGGGGTATGCACAATGTGTTTCACAGTGGGGACTGTCTCCAGCTAAGCTGGAGCCTGCTGTGGATGGAGGCGCTTGCACCTGAGAAGAACACAGCCTGATGACAACCAAAAGCCTGTCCTGTTCCCCACAACATCGCGTAAGCTCAGCATCTCCTGGAAACTAACAGGTCTAATCAATACACCACTGGTAGCAAGGGCCAGATCTCCCAGAAGGAAAGGGGGAGGGGAAACAGCGCTACAAACACATACCCCAAAGTATTAGTTTTGCTTCATAAAATTATCCCAAAAGTAAAAATAAAAATGCTATGTAATACAATATCCTCCATTCAGTATGTATCGCTATAAAATAAAGCTTAATGCTACAATTTTAATTTAATGTATTGGCAGGAATAAATTAGTAGAGAGAAAGTGTAGGCTGAAAAAAAAAGTTTATAATGTGTGAGTCAACATAGAGTAACACTCCTCTACTGAAGAATTATTTGCATCATTTAAAAGTGTGTAATTGGACAAGAAACCCATTTTGTAATATTGTAATGGGACATTATTCCACTTTGCAGGCGCTGACTAATGAGCTGAAAAGAAATACAGTTTCAATGTATTGATCATGATTATAAAGACCCAAGGCATGCTCTTGTGTTGTTCATTTGCCATAAAAGTAAAAGACAGTGTAAAACATGTATTTGTGTTTTCCACCTTTTGGATATTCTCCCAACATTTACAATGTCAGCTGGCCATTAGTTGTGAATTTACATCAGGAAGGAGTAGTAGTATAGACTTTGGCTTTGGAATTGGAGTGGGGGAACTGGTTCAAATCGGCCACCAAGCTAATTCCTGTGGAAAGATGATATGCTCTTTCATGCAATGAAATATTGTGCCTGTGAAAAAATGTGCTGCTCACTACGGAAATTTTTTATATTGTTCACTTAGTGCCCCATTTGCTGAAACAATATATAATTCCTTCATACGGTAAAAGGTACCCCAATTCCCCAATATCATAGATCATATAAACAATTCCAAAGTAAAAGTAATTCTCCTGAGCCTAGACGCAGAAAAGGCCATTGGTAGGATTAGTTGGTAGTTTTTAAATGAGGCTCCATCAGTTTTTGGTTTTGCTGGCCTTTCTTGAAAGGGGTTCATGCTCTTTATAAAGATCATACAGCCTCATTGAAATGATCTGTGTGTAACAGGGTGGCCTCCTGGTTGGGTCAGTAAATAATCCACACACCACGTATTTGAACACAAAATGTCCTTTTATTTCCCAGACAAGGGAAAACAGGTTATCATGGATATTTGCTTAGCAGGCAATACAACAAAACCAGTCTAAAATGTCCATACTTTGGACAATGTAAGAGTCCCAGCTGTCCCCAGGCAATCCTTCTGGGAACCTGAACCTCTCTTGTTGCAGATACAGGATTTGAGTCCCCAAGGTTTACAGGCAAAAATCCCTCTGGGAACAAGAAGCATGGGTCCCTGCAGGCTTGGAGCTTAGTGTAAGTCCCAGCTGGTCACAGGCAACTCTGTACACTGTGACCCTGCTCTCTTGCTGGTTCTGGAAAAACTGACAGGGAGTAGTTGCTTGCCTTTAAAACCCTGCTATAATCAAGAGTGGACTGGAAACACCCTAAGAGACCTGACAACTATGATGTAGTTTATTGATCCTGGCAGAGCGAGGGGGTTAACCCCTTCTCTCCCACACAGAGTGACACAAATGTAATCCATATAACAAATGGCACCAGACAGAGTCTGCTCAGAAATTACCCTAACATACTAGGTATGCAAATTGCTGGGGAGATGTACAAAATCTCTTTATTTGCAGAGTATAGACGTAACAAGTTTTCGGTGCCGCGATCATGCGCGGTCCCAGTACGTGCCGATTGTGGTGCAGAAAACAAAGGATTAACGCAGCGTCCTGTGCTTGATCCTGCTTAAGTCTGAGTAGAACAGGATAGAAATAATCCTCATAGGTGACACCGAGCTAAAAGCAAAAAGTTACTGCCAGTGAAGTGTGCATATGTGTGAGATAAAGATATCCAAACAAGCAACTAGCCCAGCTTAGGGCACCAATTGTTGCTGTTAACTCACGGTTTGTGGGGGAGCGGTGGCGCGGGAATCCAGTTGTCTGCAGCTCGGGAATACTCGTTGCACCGCCAACCCCACTATGACTGAAAGTCAGGTGGGGCGGTCACCTGACCGGCGGTGTTTCCCCGTTAATCGGTGGAAGCTGCGTAGTAAGCTCCACGCCTGCTGAGCTCCTGATGTATTCAGTAAAGCCGCCGTCTCCGGCGTGTGGGCGGCGTTTTCAAATGCAGTCAGCTGATACGCGCGTCTCCCCCCCGTGTGTAGGCAGTAACTCGGCGTGCAATCCTGCATAAATGGCAAGCACGGTCCTCCAGCAGTCGCGGGAGATAAAGCGGAGCACAGCCACAAAAATAGCAGAGTACAGCGTAGATGGTGAATTCAAAAGTTTATTCAACTTTCTTTGACAAAGGCCCTAGGGCTGAAACGCGTCAGATGATCCATCAGCTGTTTGTTGAATAAACTTTTGAATTCACCATCTACGCTGTACTCTGCTATTTTCGTGGCTGTGCTCCGCTTTATCTCCCGCGACTGCTGGAGGACCATGCCTGCTTAAGTCTGAAGTCAGCACTATCAAGCCACTGTCACTTCCCCCAGACTCCGTTCACTCCTGTTCAGGACTCATCATCATTATTATGACCGGATATGGGTATCTACATTATGAGGGCGAATACTATAGGACCATATTCGGTCATCTACGTCAGGGGTACGCAAGCTCTTCTCCCTGCGCCCCCCTTCCCGCTCTCAGTCCCTGCTTGCACCCTCTCCCCTGCTCAGTTCTGGCATCATTTGATGTCTAAGAAACAAATCTTAAAATACCATTCTCCCTCTCCAATTATAAAATATACTGTATACTATAAATACTGACCCAGGCAAAAAAAAAGGTATTCGCTCCTCGTCTTCAAAATGAATTCCCTAATTCAGCAACCCTAACTTTGCTCCGAGTATGCCACCCAGGTACTTCAATAACTGAAAAAGCCTGGGTATCATGGCTGTGAGAGACGTGATAGCCAAAGGTAAGTTACTTCACCTTGAAGGGGTTATTACCAAATGTAAAATACAACCCTCTGAGCTATTTACTGTAATTACTTGCAAATCAGAAACGTTGTGTTACATGTTTCAGCTTCGAGTGTAGTTCTAAGGCCTCGGCCAGGGTGGCGCTGAGTGGGCGGGCACGCTCACGCTGGCCGCAATGAAACACATTGCGGCAATGTGTATGGCCAGTGTGAGCAAGCGCCTGCGCCCGCTCGGTGCTTAGTGCAAGAAAATTTGAATTTGCAGCTCGCAAGTGCGTCACGTGAGCGGCTCGCCCAATGAGGGCAAACCAGCTCCATGACGTCGTTGCCGCGCCCCCATATGAGTGCGCACCTAGCCCCCCACGAATCACCCGGCTGAACATCTGTTCCCTGCCTGGCCGCAGCCTGATCAATATTTTGTTTTAATATCTACTGTATGTCAGAGTAAACCATACCCCAAGGGGTTGATATTTCTATACCAAGAACTAGTTCCACATGGAGATCTTCCAGCTCATAGATATATGACCAAATGGGAGGAAGATATCCAGGTGGTGATTTCACCTGACTGGGAAGACATTTGGGAATACTGTACGTAGCTAAAACCTAGATACTGTAGTGACCACAGTTATTCTACACAAACCAGTGGCAATCGCCAAAAAGACCCAGGTACATGTTGGATACGTGCCTTAAACTAGACCCAGCATTTCTGCATTGATTAATGGCCCATCAGATTAACAGCGGGGGTCCCTGGCAGTCCTATTCAAACTGAATGGGACTGCCAGGGACCCCTGCTGTGTTAATCCTATGGGTCATTAGTCAATGCAGAAATGCCTTAAACTTGCCTTAAACTAGCCAGGTTACACCCAGCACATACCCAGAATGTAACCGGGCTAGTATAAGGCAAGCTTTAGAATACTTGTGGTCTCGTCTGTATGTACCACCATTAAGGAGAATGCCTATAAAATCTAGTTCAGATTGTACCTGACTGCCAAGAAATGTAATTTCATTTATTCGGGTTCCTCTGATAAATGCTGAAGAAATTGTGGGCAAATAGGAAATAGGATTATTATTTGGTGGCGTTGCCCAAAAATTGTCAGATTCTGGGCCAAGATTCAGGATCTGATTGAATCAGTTCTAAGCATCAAAATGAATCAAGACCCGACATCATTTCTATTGGCTAAACATTTCGAACACTCAAGCCCACAATTATACAAATTATGCTCTCACATTCTAACAGCAGCTCAGGTTTCTATCGCCACAGTTTGGAAAAAAACAGGAAAATCAATCCCTAAATTCGATAATCCAGAAGATCAACGAAATAAGGCTGATTGAAAGACTCACAACGTTCTTAAAACAAATCACAAAATTCATTAACAAAATGTTGGACCCCTGGATTAATACTTAGAACTACAAGCGGTTACCCTGTAAACCTATGCATGTGAATTCCCACAAAAATGCACTTCTTCTCAGTGTGGATTCTTTGAACCCTATTTATTCTTATTATCATTGAATATAAGGTGCTACTTTTTTGATAAAAACAATTCTAAGATGCAGTTTCTTAATGCAGGGGTGCGCAAATGTTTCCCCGTGTGCACCCCTGCCTGCTCTCCTCTGCGGCTCGTGCCCCCCCCACCCCCCCTGCACAGCCCCGGCGTCAAATGATGCGCGGGATCATGTGACATCATGTTGCCATGATAATGTGATGTCACAGGTTACCATGACTACGCGTCGCTGGAAGGGAAGGTAAGTTTTTATAGACGCCTTGCGCAGTTCCTCGGCATTTAAATTAAATGCCTTGGGGGAGAGTGTGGGACTTCTATAACTGCTGCGCCCTCCCCCCAGAAAATGTAGCGCACCCACATTTGCGCACCCCTGCCTTAATGTAAATACTTTAACCTGCTGAGACGCATGTTGATGGGATATCTGATTCCACACCTCACCCCACCCCCATTTTTATGTTCTGTTCCCATCCCTATTCCTTTTAAATGCTTCCAATGACATTTAAGTTTCAAAAAGATAAACTAGATTGTTATGTTATTGTCTAGTGTGCCAACATAAAGCCAATAGGACACATTTTATGCAAAGGCTTCCTCGTCTGCAGTATAACATTCTGCAGTACTGATCTACAAAGGCAAAAGGCCACAACGTCTTTGTTTTTGTTTGTTTTTTAGAAAACAAAAGAGCCAAATGCGTCACTGAAGCTCCCCAACACATGCTGAATCTCCTTCTACAGCTAATGCCTTTTAAACTTCTTCAAACCCCAACAGAGAATACTATATGGAGGTTCTTTGTTTATGATTATCCTTTTGGATCTGTAAATACGCAGGTGGGCATCACGCAAAATCAACTAGTTAGAACAGGCCGGGTGGGGGAGGGGGGTTGTTTGTTGCTGACTTAAGCCACATTTTTTCCAGAAGAATAGAATACTTTTGGGGATGGACGTCTATAAACATACTTTGTATTGAATTGTAGTGGAACATGTTTGTTCCATAAAGTGTTGCTTTACTGATTACATATATGATTGGAACAGAGCCATGACAGATAGCCTTATAGTAGATCATTTGGGTTAAATAATGCAAATGCAATGTGAAATGTGCCCAAACCATACACCTGCACATATCTAAGATATACACATCTATTTTGACTTAATTCCGAGAAGACTCTAATACTTGGTTTTCAGGACTGGTATTTTTAAATAAATGGTTCTCAACCAGTTGGTAAAAATATGTCCTTGTTATCCACAAGCCAAAAAAGGCAAAAGTATTAGCTACATATCTTCCGTTTTAATTTAGACATCATACTCTTTTTATTACCGGGCCTGTTTTTCACATTTACAATATATCCTGGTACAGTTTCATAGAATAAGTCCCACTTAGACAGACCCCCCCAAAATTGTCTTTACTTAACCTCTCAGTCAGATTCCTCGGCTGGTTCAATGTTGAAAAAATACTGATCGTACCTAAAACCTTTTTATTTTATTTTGGAGAGACTTAAGCATTAGTCGCAACAGGATTATTGTAAAATGTGCTTCATTATTCAGCGCTGATCGCTGTAATTGCAGAATATCTGCAGCATTCCCCCTTTAGTTAAAGTATGTATAACAGGGGAGGCCAACTTCAGTCCGTAAGGGACGAAAACAGGTCAGGTTTTAAGGATACCCCTGCTTCAGCACAGGTGGCTCAATTACGCTGAATGACTGAGCCACAGATTGAGCAACCTGTGATGAAGTACTGGAGTTGGCAACCCCTGATGTATAGTATAGGTTCAAAACTACCTTCATTGAAACTAAAGCAGCATACATTGTATATTTCAGGACTTGTGTTTGTTGTGTTGTTTCATTTAAAAACCTATTTTAAATTATTGTTCTCCCAGTAAATAGTTACCAACATAAACAACAATAAACTAAATGAGATATGTAATAGTTCATCTGTTTTAATGGACACCCATCGCTTAATTATAAGTTGCTGAGTGAGACTGCAACTCTAAGTAACTATAAATCATGGTCTTAAATTAGTCTCTTCTTGCTTGGTAATTCTTGACTAAGAGGATAATGTGACTCCTAGAAAGGTAATTTGCAGGGAGCCATTCAGTACAGAGGATTTGGCTATAATGAGCCACATTTTCACTTTGAATTGGATATGGCCATGTAAGAATAAATAAAATATGGGATAGTTATTTTCATAAATGGCCATATATCTCTTACATACAGATGTAGCCAGGTTATTGCTCCTGGTGGTGTTATGGTGGGATATTCTGTTATCACTGCCATTGAGTCTTGTGGAAAATGTCTAATATTGTGCATTGCTATGCCATAATCTGGGTTATCATTAGGTAAAATAATGCTTTCTAAGTCTGCATGTTAGAAAATGGCACGGCAACTTTAAGTAACTTTAAAATACTTCTAAAAGTAAAGATATTTAAAAATAAAGATGATTTTCATAGTATAGTTACTTACCTCTGCGGAGATGATGTTCTTCTGTGAACTCCAAGTCAAGCATGAGGTCATCCTCGTCCAATTCACAGGATCCCAGATTATTTAATACATCCTGGTGAGAGACAACAAGATTGTAAACATCTAAAGATGGCCAATACCAACAAGCCTCGCACATACAGGGAACCCTCCAGATTTTGAATGGACCTTGTCATTGGCCTCTTGTAGAAGCAGCATGGGGCAGAAGTTGGAGTGTCAGACTGCCTCTCACAATAACCATGTTGATTAAGAAGGATACTGAGAAAAGGGGAGAGGGGATAGGGCAAGGAGAACAAAACAGTATCACAAAGTATGTCTCATTCTGGCTCATTTCTTCTCTTCCTAATGCTACTTCTGAGCACTGGAAAGGGCGATAAAAGAAGGCAGCTTGCTTTAGTCTGAGTTCCTTTACACCAATACCACAACTCCATACCTGCAGAGCCACATCATTTACTCCTACCAGCAACCTCACTGCAGAAAGCACAGGAGAGCGGGGGGTACACAGAGGAAAGAAGCACCCTAGAACAGTGGTACTCAACTTCAGTCCTCAAGACCACTCAACAGGTCAGATTTTAAATAAATAAATAAATCGGCATCAAATATAAAAAAGGAAATAAACCATTTTCTTTAAAAAATCTGGTACCCTTTTTTTTTCATTAGTTTAATCCTAGTTAATCCTACAGTAGTTTGCAATCAGAGACTTAAATAATTAAAAAATAAACATTTATGCTTATAAACTTAAAAAAAGCTTATTCCTGAAGAAAACCAATACCTACTGTATGTACAGTAACAAACAGAGCTACATTATTCAGCAATGGTACTTATGTGTAAGTAGAATAATAAAAGGTGTAAGTGTTGTATACAGTACAGTATATAGTGAAAGTTGCTAAAGGAGATCATATAATCAGGTTCAGCAGAAAAGCTTAAACAACAAACTGTATACTGAACACAAAACTATGCCATGATATACATACAGTTTGAAAGTACATTAAAGTATACGAAAACATCAAACTTGCAACACAGGTGCAAAATGTGTGTCCCTATCACCAAACAGAAGAGTTGTGCAATGTTGTGCACGTTTAGCTTGAAACATGCAACACTAACAAATGTATCCCCTGGTTATTGTGTGGTCTAAATCTAAGAATGAATCCTATTTGGTCCACTAAAAACCATCACAACTTGTAATTAATATACAGATGCAGCCACCAGTATTAGATCACTTGCCCTGGAAAATCTGTGCCATCTCACTGTAAATGCCTCATCATTTCTGTGAGATTCCTAATGGCCCATCGGATTAACACAGCGGGGGTCTCTACAGTCCCATTCAAACTGAATGGGACTGCAGGGACCCCTCCTGTGTTAATCCGATGGGCCATTAGGAATCTCACAGAAATGTTGAGGCATTTACTGTGAGATGCCTAAGGCTGCGGCCAGGTTGCTGCTGAGCTTGCTCATGCTTGGAGAGCGGTGATGTCACCGGCTCTCCAAGCATGAGCGATCGCTGTCCTGCAACATTTTTAGAGCAGGAGTGGGGGTGGCATGGCTATTACAGGAGGGGGCGTGTCATTGGCTGGATAGGGGCTGTCTGTGTCTGTATGTGTTTCTGTCTCTGTCTCTCTGTCTCTCTCTCCCCCCTTCCCTCATCTCTCTCCCACCCATTTCTCTCTCTCTCCCCCCTGCGCTCTCTCCCTCCCCCCATTGCGCTCTCTTCCACCTCTCCCTGCGCTCTCTCTCCCGCCCCCCCCCTGCACTCTCTCTCTGCCGCCACCCCCTGTGCTCTCTCTCTCCTGCCCCCCCCTGCGCTCTCTCTCCCGCCCCCCCTGTGCTCTCTCTCCAGCCCCTCCTGCGCTCTCCCCCTACTGCCCCCCTGCGCTCTCCCCTCCTGCCCCCCCGTGCGCTCTCCACCTCCCGTCCCTCCTGCGCTCTCCCCCTCCGCTCCCCCCACTCCACCCCCCCTTCACAGAGATGTATGCTTCTCTAACCGAAATCTGACATTTACTGTAGGAAAAGGAAACTGTGTGCATACATGTCAGAGTAGCTAAGCATGAGACTGATCACTACTGTATCTTCATAGCTCATCTGCAGATCTTGCTGAATTACTTGGTTTCAATCAGCCCAGGCATGTCCAAGCCTATCAAGACAATTTTGACCTGTGAGACCCCCTCCTTGCCCCCCCCCCCCCGTTCACAGCGCTCCGGTCCCCGTTCACCCCCGCCCCCTGTGACCCTGCTCCGAGCAAGAAAGTATGACTCCAGTGTCTCCTCAAGAACAAAGCTTAGGAGAGCGGGATTTGACCATCCACATTGAAGAAGATAAGCGCGCCAAGCGCAAAGCACATAGCGAGCTCAGCACCAGCGGGGACTCAGCCTTAGGCCTGGGACATAGTGTAGTGAAGAGCGCTGGGCAGCGCGGTCGCTCATGCTGTCCTGCTCAAGCAGAAGATTTCCCTGCATGAGCGTCAGCGAGCGCGCTTGAGTGCCGGGTGGGAGCCGGGCGGGAGGCGGTCCTGGAGGCGGGCTGGGAGGAATGTCACGGCGCTGACGTCACGGACTGCCATTGGCTTCTGGCAGTCACGTGACCAGCCCTGCGCTTCCCTGAGCGGCAAAATTTAAACTTGCCTGTTTCCTGCATTTCCACATGCCTCCGAACGCCTGCGGAAGCGTACGGAAGCGCCGTCTAAAGCCGCGCTGACAGGGATAATGTTTCCCTTCAGCGCGGCTCAGCGCGTTTCAGCACGGTCTTTTTGACCATGTCCGAGGCCTTAGTTTTTACCCAAGCAAGTGATCGGATACTGGTGGCTGCATCTGTACATGTAACATTTTAACTTTCTGTTACATCAGTTGCACATACTTTAATATAGTGCGTTACCATGTTCATACACAACAGTAAATACTAACATAATATAATTACCAATATCACTAACTCTAAATGGCATCTGCACATTTCTACAACCCCTTGAGATACACTATAGCATTGATCCAACTATTAAATGCACTCTAGCAAAGATGTGAAAAACAAACCTGTATTTCCTTGATTACTTTCTTTGGTATCATAATGACCTTGGATTTCATGCTAAAATGACATGCTGAGATTTTGGTCATTTATGAACACTTGATTAAAGAAATAACTCTACCGAAGATAATGAACCAAACTGGCTCTGGTTGCTTTATGAATTACATTAAAACATTGCAAAGATATTTAATTAATATTAATTTATGGTATTAATACATTTGTTATTCCTAGTAGTATTTCGTCTGCTAGCCAATAAGGTATTCAGCTACTAGTTCTTGTAAAATCTGTATACTTCTAATTGAAACATAGATCAATTTCCAACATAATAGACTTTTGGTTATCCCAATATCTTTCTGGGTGAGCATTACTGCTAGAGGGGTCGAAATACACCTATGGATATGAAATAAACCTCTGTCCTTTGCTAAACTCACAAATACATGCAAATTGACTTTATTTCTATGGAACAATGGCAAAGACTTGAACTACACAACTATTTGAAGCAAATGGTCATAAATAAGTGATTCGGAAAAGAAGCCTACGCAGATATATGTAATTGAAACTATAATATGTTACTAAACAAATATGAAAGATCCAAAACGTAATTACTTTTAAATATTTAGCTCCTCCTTATGTTTTGGGAGTTACAGTTTGTTATCTTCGCCTTTTTATACTTTATACAATATTAACTTTTCTATGGCACTCCCCAAATATGTCAACAGGTAATAATGGATTTACAGTCTAATGGATTACTGTTTGTAATTACAGCAGCAGTCCAAGCTACATGTTTTTTTTAAATAGGTATGTACAGTACCAGGGAGTGTCCAGAGTTGAACCGCAGTCATTTCAGCTTCAGGGACCCCATGCTTCCTTAGATAGGTAGCTAGTTGGTGATATCGACATGGCGGCTTAAATGTCCCGTGTCACACCAGCCAATAGGAAGCCGTGACATCATCCCTTGTGTCTTCCTATTGGTCAACGTGACGGGAGCTTTAAACTGCAGAGAGATACCAGAACCCCATCTCTGGAAGCAGGGGATCCCCGTAGCTGAAATCAATGCAGTTCAGCTCTGGGACACCCTGCTTCAATCCTTTTTTTTTTTATAACTAAACAACTTGTCGCTTGACCTGTTCCTTTAAAGGACTAAAGCCCTAGATTGTCAAGGTTGCCTTAGGCCCTTCTTACTATTCTTTAAAAAATATACAGCTCACTGTCATGATCGGTGTATGAGGGGTTAATGGGATCTGTGTATGTGTTGATCTGCATCCCCCTGCTTCAGCAGAATTGCCCCAGGTCTGAGATGTATTTCCCCAGCAGTCTGTGTTATATTACTATGTGTGTATAAATCATGTCAGGAGGGAAAGGGTTAACCATATTGTGTATATGTTGATCTGCATCCCCCTGCTTCAGTAGAATGAATTGCTATATGTATTAACATGGAGAGAGGGGTTAACTGTGTATTTGTCATAATGTAAACCCCATAGAACCATATCTCTGTACAGTATGTGTTTGTGTTACAAGGCTGAAATTTGGATATGCTTTCCTATGCAACGAACACAGGTTGCATACATATTGTTAATCCGATTTAATATATGGGAAACATAGTTATGCGTTATCGCTGTTTTTACTATAACTTTGGATAGGTTTGGAAGCTTGCCAAATGGCCCCTTTGATATGTAATTGTACAAGCAAAGAAGGCTACGTGAAAGGCTTTGTCGTGGAGAAGTTCCTCAGAGGTGAGATAAAACTTGTACATCACTGGAGGTGACTCACCTCATTGCATATGCAGCCAGATCTCCCAGATGCATACAAACCATTGTGACCTATCAGACGTAACACCCTACATGAAAGACCCCTGCCCAATAAGCATTTTTGCTAGACAGGATGGCAATGAAGGCATCATGTCATAGTTTTTTATAAATGGGCTAGCCAAGTAGCTACAGGGGAGGGTTGTATTAATGAGGGGCTGGGTAAACCCAGCTTTTTGCGTTACCTGGCAACCTGGGATTGGGACAAGATAATTGTTCACCAATAACTGAACTGCCCTGTTAGGAATGGGAGGCCTGCATCTATATAGTTGCTTGCACTCCTTATTCCTGTGCTTCTCTTGCTTGTTGTGACCTATAACAACTAAGGAGCTGCTATTCGGCTGAATATCTCCTTTTCCAACCCCAGTAAGTGTAAATATTTCTGTAATGTTATTTGCTTGACGTATTGTCTGTTCTGCTCATAGGAAATAAACTCATTCAGTTTACTATATCCTAGTCTTGTTCAATCTGGCCCGGTTATTGTATATATGTGCTGTTCTCTCGTGACACTCACTCCCTGAGAAATGTTGCTCAGCAACATACAGTATGCTCTCCCTGCCTCAATTTAAGTTTCCTTTGGGATGGGCTTTCTTTTTACCCATCAGACCTAAATCTTTAAACCTGTCCTCTTCCTTGTCTGTAGGGCTGCTACGCTGAAGGGGTAACCAGGCCATAAATACAGGTATTATGCCCGGTTGGTTATCTCGGAGCCCTGTTTCAGGTTTTAGAGTGTCAGTTCTTCAACCTGGGTATTGTACCTGCAATGAATGTAATTGTGTGGCAATAAAGAATTGATGTGTGTTTTACCTTTCCAGGCGTGCTAACCAGTGGAGTATCTCAGGCTATGAGTTTCAAGGGGGTTTTTGTTGTCAAAGTGTTGAAAGGTCTAGATAGCAGGGGTCCAGACTTGCTAGCTACTCCAAAAATGAATCTGGGAATCAGGTCATATTCCCGGGGACATATAGACACATCACTCTGGTCAAAATCCTCCCTTGAAAAGAGTTACGCGAATCACCACCAGGTTTCCCTGCTTCAGCACAGACCAGAAAGGTAAAAGGGAGCATAGGGATTTGTGTATCCCAGGTACAGTCAAGGGTTGATAAGGGTTCCCCAGAATCAGTATAGAGATTCTGGGGGGTTTCTCCAACTCTATATTAAGTTGCGAGAAGTTTTATGAAACCTAAGTCCTAGTTTCAGTAAAGAAAAGAGATACCATCCTGGGAGTGTGCCTAAGCGTTTTGTGGGTTTGGGTTTGGGTTTGCTCCTGCTCCAGTCACGTGGTTCCCCAGCTCTCACTGCTATGGAGTCCTGCAGCCCCGCGCTGGCTGAACACACACTGCTGATGCTGCCACCGCAAAAGGACCTCTGCTGACCTGCCTAGATGTCACTGCCATCTTCCTCCAACCCCAGATAAGTGCCAACCGGGTAACCGAGTACCAAGCCGGGTAGATCATTTAATTTTGGCCAGGTACACGTTACCTGTTTTTTTTTTTAAAGTAGGACCCGGTACAACACTAGAAGGAGCTATAACTTTGGGATTGCAGCTAAGCATCTTTTCACTTCAGGACTTAGAAGACAAATGGGAAATATTTGTTATGCTTCATAAAATGTTTAAAAGCCAATGTGGCTATAAGGGTTTTGCAGTCTAACTCAGGGATACAGTGTTTGAATGATATGGCTTGTGGGAATAAAAGTAAAGAGTTCCATTCTACCCCTCAAAGCCCAAAAGACTTAGACAAAGTAAAAAGTGTAAAAGTATATTTTTGTTAAACTGAGATGTTTGTAATACATTATACTTATAAGCTGGGACTTTCAAGGATGGTTTTCCGAGGGGGGCTACCAATTTGCGGTGCCACTAAGTCTGCCCTAGGTCCGTACTTCAAAGGCACAGATGCTGCAGAGGTGTTAAAGCCATTTGGGCAGTTAGGTGGAGTACCCTTGTCTGGGAAAAAATGCCGGCCATCGCGACCAACATTTGCCTTCCAGACTTGAAGATACCTAACCCAGTGGGTGGGTTCTGAATAACAAGTGATTAAGGTGGCAAACTCGCGCATGCCCTTGTTACAGTCAAAAGAACCGCTTGCCTGACTTTGGAAGACTGGCAGCCCTCTGATTGGCTTGTTGTAACGTTCCCAGGCTCGGATTGGTTGTAGTATTTCATGAATGAATCTGAAATACTATAAGAAACCCAGCAGCCAATCCAGACCTCAGATGCTAAGTGCCAACACAGCAGCAGGAAATTCAAAGATGCTCTGTGAGAGATGTCAGTGTGCCGGCTTTGGAAATTTCAAGAGGTCCCTCTTTTCGGGGCCAAGTTCTCAGAATACTTTTTAGCGGTTGCGGCTGGAACTGCAGGCCGAAAAGAGTGCCAGGACATTTTGTACTCGCTCCCGGTCAAGGGATTTCAGCACCTCCAGAGTGGAAAGAACGGTGGCGTCAGGAACTGCATGACGATTTCAGTTCCAGGACTTTTCGGGCTTAGTCCCGGTCATCTGAAAAACTTTGTAAAGATTTTGTTTTCTGTGCTAATTCAACTAGGAAAGGTTAGTTTTGTAGCCCAGACAACTAGTAAGTGTGTTTTTTCTTGTTTATTGTAATTCACTGTGTGTAAGACAGTTTCAATGGAATAAATGACAATTTGTTTTACTTCTTGGTTTTGCTCAGTGATATGATCCCTGTATAAAAGGTGTAAATGCTTGGTCTCCCATGACAAGGGCGCGCACACAATTCATTGTATATATAGAAAATATAAAAAATAGAAAGGGTACTAAATCATTTTAAGACATTTGCTTTTTTTCTATTATTTAAGTGGGATTGCACTTAAAAATATAATAATAAGGATATCTCCTTGTTGAAGATCTTTTCATAATCTTTGCTTGCTTTATTCCTAGAGCCATATTGTCACCATTACTTTTCCTTGTGCCCCTAACTCACTGGTATCTGTCTTTGTCACTTAATTCTGCCACACCTGTCATAGAGGCAGCAAGGACCATGTTATCAGAATCTTACAGGGGATAAACGTTTTACTTTCTGCCATTGGCACTCTGAAGCAGCTCCTTTAAAAAGTCGTGCAAAATATTCAGCATCTAGTTTAAGAAAATATGTGGAATGCACTTAAATATCACCATTATATATGCATAGGAAATGAGAACCATCTTGTTTTATCCCCTCAAACAAATAAAAATGACAAGTAAAAGCCTCTGGAACATTACATTATTGTGGCTTATTCTCACGCTGCTATACTGTAAGACGCACTGCTATACTGTAAGTCGTACTGCTGTACTTTAAGTCACGCTGCTATACTGTAAGTCGCACTGCTATACTGTAAGTCGCACTGCTATACTGTAAGTCGCACTGCTATACTGTAAGTCGCACTGCTATACAGTAAGTCGCACTGCTATACAGTAAGTCGCACTGCTATACTGTAAGTCGCACTGCTATACAGTAAGTCGCACTGCTATACTGTGAGTCCCACTACTATACTGTGTAGCCGAGCTCCCCTCTACCTCTCCATTCACCCTCATGATTTATGAAAATATTAAAAATAAACAGTAAACAAAAAACACACAAATATCTGATATATATATATACATACTGATGCAGCGGCCGTTATTCGATCACATCGCGGCTCCGATTTTGAGTTATCTGCTGTTCCCCACACAGCATGAATGCGGCTAATCGCCCCAGGCACCCGCGCTTATCGCGGATGTTTTGTTTGAATTTCATGGATTCTCTTTCTTCGTTTGCAATAAAATGGATAAATTGTAATGTGTACACTACTGTGCTACTGTGCTACTGTGTCAATTTCATGTTTTTAAAAACCAGAACACTAAAATCCGTTTTTCTGCACTCGCCGCGCTCGCATCTTAGTGCGGGAAGGCTGGAATTCATCCCGCGGTTTCAAATCGGGATTCCGATGTACATGACGCGTGAAGTGTTCGAATAACGGCCACTGCATCAGTACTCTGTAATATATATATATCTATATATGAAACAAGACAGCAGGCACTCCGCACTCCCTGAGGAAGGTCACATGTAGCTGACCGAAACATCGGATGTAGTGCCTTGGTTTTTTTACCTCAATATATTGACATTTCAACTTGGCTGTGTGCTGTCTCTTCTTTCCGGATCAAGATCTGGTAATATCTGCTGTATATATCTATATATATATAGCAAATTGAAATATTATATATATATATATATATATATATATATATATATATATATATATATATATGTATATATATATACATGTAATATATATTTAGAAATATATATATATATATAAATAATCTATAGGCTCTTCAATTAAACACAAGAATAAGAGATTTTGATAGCAAATGCGATTTGTCCTTCATAGTATTTTTGCTCTCTTCTGTGCATTAATTTTCTTCATATCAGCCTCACTAAAATAGCATTCTTGTCTCATCGGAATGCAACGGTGAAATACTAAGGCTGCGTCCAGGGTCAGCGCTTATGTGCTGACCCGTGCTGAGGCACGTTTGGCACTGAGCCCCTGCAGCCGCAATGAGAGCGGCTTTAGCAGGGGCTCGCTTAAGCTTCCGCAAGTGTGCGGAAGCGTAAGTCTTACCAAAATTTTAAATTCAAGTGCTCAAGGGAGCGCAGGGCCGGTCACGTGAGTGGTTCGTCCAATGAGGGCGAACTAGCTCCATGATGTCACTGGCCCGCCCCTCGACACGCCCCCGGATGGCGCGTGGACGAAGGCCAGGGAAACCACCCGCTTTCCCTCAGCCTCCACGCGCCTCAGCACGGCTGCATCCTATGGACGCAGCCTTACAGTCGCAAAGATAACATTTGTCTTTCCTGATTTTCAGCTCACATTCTCAAAGGTCAGAAGTGTGGAGTTTGCATAGTGGCATTTGTTCATGAACACTAAGGGTTAAACATCTGACTTCTGTGTACATTTGTATTGTGGTCACCAGGCATTTTAATGATTGGAGTACTTGGACAAGAACAATAGGAGCCACAGCTTCAATGATTTCAATGTTCTGGCTTTACCTCTTGTTGCCTTTAGCTCATTCTGCCCTCCACTGCTTCTTGTATTCCCAATTTTATCTGCATAGTCAAAACGCTGTACCTTCAAAATCCACAAGGCTTTACTTTGCAAGCACTCTGAATACAAATGTATGTAAATCTAGAGATAGAACTATTATTCACTCTGGAGGACGGATTATGGATTTTCTGAGACAAAAATGATTCGATACACCACTTGAGCATAAAAGTTCTCCTATCTAAAGAGGTAAATATTTTTTTTACAAGTTGATAGTAGGCACTGCATGACAACAAATTGTTCTCCTTAAATTGCTTTGGGGCTTGTCAAATGGAAAAATGTATAATTGATTCTCTCTTGACCACTGTGAAAGGAACTAATAAAACATCTTGACGGAAATATGTTTTTACTGAACCCTCAAAATAATGACTTTAGAAGTCATGCGTATATTAAAACTTTATTACATGCTACAACTACTAAGCACTACATTATGGATTAAAGTCAATTGAAGTCAGTTTCTAAGGAAGAAAAACAACATACAGTATTGACCTTCTGTTAAATAACCTTGTTTGAAATGTACAGTTGATAGCTCTGGTACAGGAGTGGCCAACTCCAGTCCTCAAGGGACACCAACAGGTAAGGTTTTATGGATATCCCTGCTTCAGCACAGGTGGCTCAATCAGTGGCTCAGTCATTGACAAACTGACCACCAGCAGGGATATCCATAAAACCTGACCTGTTGGTGGACCTAGAGGACTGGAGTTTGCCACTCCTGTACATTGTGCTTAATAAACCCCACCTATTTGTCATCTTTTTTCGTCCACAGCTATTTTCTACAGTGCGCGTCTTACTGGTCCCAAAGGAAAAACGTTTGTGAACTATGAGGTGCGCCTACACACAAGCTTCACATCTTCAAATCCTTTTTTGGTTGTGAGAAATGGTCCACTCCTTCTACATTTTGCAAGTGAAGAAAAGATCTGTGCGAGTGGAAAAGGTTTGACTTGACCAGCAGGCCGTGTGATAATAGATTGTGTTTGTGAAGGCCCACTGCACCGTAATCTAACACGCAGGGTCAGCTTTTCTGTTACATTAATTCTGTGAGACAAACCTTTCCGGAAAATGGAGAGCTGGAGTTAATGGGATAGCTTGTTGTCTGGCAGGTATTATACCAATTATGTTTTAAGTGCGCACAGATTAATTACTGTTTGCTTATGTCTTCATTTCCTTTTCAGAGGACAGTGGTTGATGGGCATTGACCCAAGTTGTTAACAATTTAGTAAAAATCCTCCATTAGTATTGAACATGCACATAGACAATGCTGCAGAGAACGCTACCCGCTGAATCTTCTGCAGCACCGTTTTAGCAGAATAGATGTAATTTCCACTGCCAAATGCATCAAGGTGTATGCACTAATTATTTGAACTCATATTGTATTTTCATGCTGTTGCCATAATTGGGCTGGCTTTCACACCATCGATCTATTAATCTAGCATGTTGTTGACTTTATATCTTATACAATACAAATTTACCTTGATAATTGAAAATAGCACCTTGTGGATGTATATTGTGTTATAGCTAAATGTTCTCTCTCAGATCCAAGTAGAAAAAGTAATACATTTTGATAGCGTTAACAGATGCTGTACAGATGATGCTCATATTTTTAGGCGTGGCCTAAATATTCAGTTCTAAGCTGTAACCGAGTACATCTCACTTTCAACTATTTAAAAATGATCCAAATAACAAATATAGATCTGTCAGTGTGATGGCTTTGAGCTGAAATATTTACCAAACACATGACTAACTGTACAAAAGCATTTGACAGGGTCTTTGTGCTGCATTAATTGACATTGCAACAGCCATACTGTACATGCTGCAGACACTGGAATTGAAAGGATTAAATAATACAAGCAGTGGTTATTTAGAACATGTTAAACCAAACTAATTCTAAATAAATTCTGAACTCTATGGAAGAAACATAGACCTAGATGGACTAATGTCAACATCTCTAGCACTTGGGACTCTAATAAAATAGGACTTTTCTCTCTCTGCTCTCGAGAAAAAAACATATTTCTGGTACTGGACAGGACTAACGCCACCTTTAGTTAAGACATAAATTAACGTCAGGTTTTTTGAAGTTAAGTGATGCGAAAATTCCCTCGGTGCTCTAAGTTTTTAGACAGTGTGAAAATTATATATACACACCAATAAAATGTGACAGTGCTTAATCAACAAAATTAGTGACAGTGTTCATAAACAAACATATAATACTTAGTGATAAACAGCCTGTTGTCTCCGCTCTACCCTCGTGAGACCCTCCTATAGGGTCCCTAGAAGTAGTATATAAGATAAAAAGGGGGAGCGCTGACAACAAGGACAAAAATGTGCAAATAAGTGCAGGTGAGATGAATGACTGGTTAAATGTCACAGAGTGTTTACTCAATCCTCAAACGTCTAATGGCGATGAATGGTTTATTTTCCCGTGGTGCAGATGATCTTATAGCATAAAAACAGGCAGTAGGTCCCTTAGGGACTCTGATGGTTGTTCTCCTGATGTGGTTCTCATATATAATAATATGAGACACACACCATATGATACCATGTAAAAAAAGGGAAGAGGCAGGATATGTGTAGATGATAACCATATATTATAGACAAGATCAATGTAAGCCACATCAAAACTCACATGATAACATTTTAGACTCCTGACGAAGCAAGGTGCAAAATGCATAGGGTCTGAGTCCTGGCAGAGTACTGGCAAGTGTGATCCGAAGGGGTTGACGTAATCACGTAACGTGTCATTGCGTCATCGAGTTGGAGACGCAGGCTAATAGGCGAGGAGTGGAAGCTACCAAGACCTCCACGGGAGATGCTAGCGCTACAGCACCCAGATGTGAGTCCTGCCGGCCGTGGAGACTATGACCCCCCAGGAAAACAACTTGCGATCGTACAATGCCTTATGCCTACGGTTTTCATGTGAGTTTTGATGTGGCTTACATTGACCTTGTCTATAATATATGGTCACCATCTATACATATCCTGCCTCTTCCATTTTTTTTACATGGTATTATATGGTGTGTGTCTCATATTATTATGTATGAGCACCACATCAGGAGAACAACCATCAGAGTCCCTAAGGGACGTACTGCCTGTTTTTATGCTATAAGATCATCTGCACCACGGGAAAAAGAACCATTCATCGCCCGTAGATGTTTGAGGATTACTTCAACACTCTGTGACATTTATCCATTCATTAATCTCACCTGCACTTATTTGCACATTATTGTCCTTGTTGTCAGCGCTCCTCCCCTTTTTTCCTATACACTATTTGAAGTTGACACAATTTAGTGCAATTTAGCTCATTGGATACCCGTTAAACTCAGAGACAATTAGGTAACCTGACGTTATTTGACTTGATTTAACAGAGCTTAGTGCATGTGACCTAAATAAGGTTGCAGGTGGCTTCTCAAAAAATACTGGACGCAGTGGTGAAAGGTGTAACATGCTGTAGATACACACACACCTCACCTCTCTCTGCTCCATGCAGTTTCCTCCTCTCCTTGGCCCCAACCCCAGGCTTCTGACACCTCCTCCTGATTGGCTGCATTATCCAGTAGCAGCCAATCTGGATGGTGGAAGCTGCCCAGCACCCTAGTAACAGCCCTGCTCGGGGAAATCCTGTGGCCCCCCAAGCCGGTCAGGTCACTATGTTCAGAGAAGTAATACCAGACACATACATGTCCAGTATAACCTCTATTCTTTTACAGGACAGAATGTCCAAATACAGGTCAGTCCGTTCAATACTGGACACCTGGCAACCCACCGCCTATAGGCCCTTATTGAGTAAGCTGAGCTAGCGCTGGATCAGCACTATCGCACAAGGACCTTCATTTGGAAACCCTATTGTTATCGTAGCTTACTAAATAACAGTCATAGTGACTGAACCAGCACGGGTTAGTAATTCATTGTTTTTTGGGGGGGTTTTCTTTCTTTACAAGTTCTGGTTCATTAGATTTTTAGATTGAAATTGTGCAGACAACAGATTTTACATTTATCAGTGTGCAGTTGCACTTAATAACACAGCAGAAAATAAGATTAGATTTAGTTATTTATAGACAGTGCCCGTGTTTCCTGTAATTGAGTATCTGGTAGCTAGGTCTGTGTGAAGCTGGAAGATCACCATCACAAGTAGCATCAGCAAAAAAAAAAAAGGGACATAAGCAATTTTAGGTAATGGTTATCTTTATTTTAGAGCAATATTTAAATAACTTACTGGAATATACTCCGTAGGCCTCTTCCCAGCGAAAAAGCAAAGATGACTGAGATTGATCATTTAATTCCTTAAAAGGAAAACAACATCCAACCAATATGTTACTGCTATCATTGTGTAAGGAATGTCTTAACTCTCTTTGCAATTGGCAATTATCTTGAAACCACTAACCTGCAAAGCAGCACCGTGGCTATGTTTTATACTTTGTGTTAAGTATTTAAAAAAAAAAACCAAACAAACAAAAAAACAAGTCAATGTTTTTTTTACTCCGTAACTTTTAATTCTCATTTGTTATCTAAAGATTTATAGTAACCTGTGCAATAAAAACTAGCACTTTGTAAGCACATCGTCTTTTACTGATCAGATCTTCTATAATATATTTCACCTTCTGCGTCTGACTTTCAATTAACTGCTACCATCCAGCTCATTTTTCTTTTTTTACATAGAATTTGACAGCAGATAAGGACCACTTGGCCCACCAAGTCTGCTTATTTTCTACTCTGTTGTACAGTATAACCTCAGACTCTACTTGATCCCTTGCTTTCTTTCTGTAACAGTGTTAACCCCCCTGCCCCCCAATCGCAGATAGGGGCCATTACAGGGTGTGTGTGGTGCATAACTGCTGGTAACAAGAGGGCTGAGTCATCCCCGATGACTGTGGGACACAGGAACAGGCTTCTGGGGCCCATACCCCAGATAATACTTAGCAGTGCAGCGCCTCCATCTGCCGTAGGCTCCAGCAATATATGGAGGCAATCTCCCACGGTAGAACTTGTACTCTCCCCCTGGTAATATCACACACCAGTCCGGAGGAATATTGCAAACAGGAACGGTTTATTACTGCAGCCTTTGCAGTAATACACAGCTACTCAGCAGTCTTCTGCCGTTACAGTCTCTTTACTTTCAGTTATCACTGGAGATGGTCACTGGACCGCCACTACAGGCCATGGGCACCCGCAGCCGTCCTAGCTCGTACCCACCTCCCTAGCAGAGGCACAATCACACTAACTCCTCCCCGCAGGGTAGAGCACCTAGGGAGGCTCCAATCTCAGGCTCCCAGACATGTAACCTTCCTTCCTCGGTGGGAAGGAACAACCACTAAATTTAGGGCGGTCCTGCCCTTAAGTACAGCCAGAAGGTAGGCACCCCACTGTCACAGCTACAATAGGATGTGCTACCCTCTGCTGTCCCTCAAGTGCAGAACCAAAGGTGAAGGGGAAACTCCCATACCAACTAATGGCAAGCCTGTGAATACCAGGGTTTATTGCCTGCCCATTGGGTAGAATAGTAGCCAGGTGGTACCCCGCTACATTTCATATTTAGGTTAACCTTTTATCTGTCCAATCAGTTTTGATATCAACTACAGTACTATATTAGCCTCTACCACCTCTGTTGGGAGACTATTCCAGGAATCCACCACCCTTTCTGTAAAGAAGCACTTCCTCACATTTCTCCTGAGCCTGCCACCCTCCAGCTTCAGAGCACGACCCTCATGTCCTAGCACTTCTGTTTCGCTGAAACATGCCTGGACCTTGATGAAACGCTTTATATATTTAAAAGCTTCCATCATAACCCCCCTCTCCTTCTCTCCTCCAAGCTGTACATATTGGGGTCCATCAGTCTTTACTGAACAGTTTTATAATGTAGACCAGGGGTTGCGCAAACTGGGGAGAGCGCCCCACAGGGAGGGGGGGCACGAGATTTTTTTGGGGGGGTGCAACAGTTACAGAGGCCCCACGCTCCTCCCCAAAGCATTTAAATGAAATGCTAGGGAGCCCGCGAGGCCTCTGTAACTTACTTACCTTGGCTTCGGGCGATAACGCTGCGGGGTCCCGTAACGTCACATGACCAAATGACGCCAGTTCCTAGGAGCGAGCACTGGGGCTGAGCAGGCAGGAGGCACAGAAATTTTGCGCACCCCTGATGTAGACTATGTACCATTTTAGTGGCCCTTCTTTGCCCACATTAGAATAGTTAATTGATGTCCTACTTGAGATATGGGGACCTAATCTCGTAGCTCTTTATTGTGTCAAACCACTTCTAAAGTGCCCTCTCTGATCGGTTTGGCATGCTTTGCTATTCTGTAAGCCGTTATCGCATATCTGAACTCTGCCGAAAAGGCTTTTTTAGAAGCGATTTCACTCTGGCTCTTCCAATCCGATTGGTTTGTTAAAAAAAGCCTCTAACTTGCTTTTTAAAAAAAAATAAAACTGCTATTTTCTTAGCTCTGTTATGCAAACCACTTTAAATAAAAAAAAAATTCACAGATTGGTATTGCGAGTTACATCCTTACCTAAAATACGGGTTTGGCAGAGAGAACAAAACCCATAAGTCAGACTGGGGATAGTTAGCATCACCTCAGGTCATTTCACTTCTAAAGCAAGTACAATCCGGGCGTTTTGGCTGTAAAATTGTGCAGATGCATCTCTTTTGTTTAGATGCAGTCTAGAAGATGCGATTTACAATAGAATAGGGTTGTCTCACATTTCATTCGGCTACCTCTGAACATACCAAGCTGTGGGGTTTGTAGTGACAAATTCGGATCTTCTAGAATAGGCTCCATCGTCTCCATAACTGAACATAGTTCCCTAAGTGAGGTCCCACCAGTGATCTATTAAGTTCATAGGGCTGAATTTGAGTAAATGCAAAACAAACAGTATGGCGGGCAAATATTTTACAGAAAACACTCACAAAGCGACGACTGCGGTTAATAGAAGTCATTGGCAGCACGGCTATCTGGTCTCAGATGAGAGACATGTCAGGCATGTTTTGGTTTCGCACATTTCTGTTCAGTTCAATCTAGTCTCTCAAAAGTAAAAAATATACAGTACAGTACAATTATGTGGTGTGTGCTCTTCAAATGCATAGCTGGTACTGTTGAGGAATTGTGTAAGACAAAAGAAGGCCACTATTTATATTTAACACTTTATAAATGTAGCCCTGATAGGTTTTGGGCTATTATTCTGTCCTCCTGGCAGTAATGTCTAGTAAGGGTAGGTTTGCCAGGAGTAATCATGGGTTTTCCCCACTCATTGTAGTGCTGTGAGTCAGAGAAGGTAGTGTCATCAGGCCTTGTGTCTAATTAGAGGCACAGGGGTGGTGCTTACTGGATCTGTACTTAATGCATTGTACTTCCTGATTTAGCCAGTCTGCCTCTACCGTGAGAGAGGCACGGTTTACCCAACTAAGCTGTCAGGGCTCTGGCAGTTTGAGGCCCTCCCTTAGGGGAGCGGTGGGAAACCAATACCTCTTATCCCACAAGGGGATAAGGGAAGAGCAAGGACAACTCTCTGTGCCCTTTGGCTGGGAGTGGATCCAGGGACATCCTGAGGGTGGATACCCTAACAACTGCTATGATCTGAGGCTGCTGAATTCAGAAAGATCAAATAAAGAATCCTGTGTTTTATATACCCCCTGCCTAAGAGTGAAGTTTATTAGTAGGAGGGGGGAAGAGATTCTTCTGCAGGGACTTCACCCATACAGCTGGGGGCTGTCCGAGATGGAGGCGCTGCACCTGTGAGTACAATTTGGGCAAGACCCCTACAACACCATGCGGGAAACCCAGGGCCCCCTGTTACCAGCAGGTATGCACCACACTAAACCATGTAACCGGAGTGAGTTTCCCACAGACAGGCCCTATGTGAGATTGGGTGGAGGAAACAGGGTTACATAAATGTTTCATTACTGGAGGGGCGATGCAAACTGTATTGTAGCTTTAAGTGACGAGAAACAGCTATTAAAGATATGAACTGCGCTATGGTGGATAATGTATGAATATGAGATATAACACATCAGTACATCTTAGGTGATTTACATCCCGTGCCTTCAGGAGATTTTTGTAAATTTCTGTTGTGCAAGTACTGCTATATAAAATGCAGAATTCAGACTTGTATATATTGTTCTGTAAATAAGTTATGTTGCTATTTTTCCACTTTATTACCTGCTGTCTCGCTACTGTTGCATGCTAATTGCTAACTAAAAACAACGTTCTCAGTGTTTCTAGGCCAGACAGGAACCACAAACAACTGTTATTGGACCTTATAGCATACATGATATATGAGTGTTTGTGGACAGGTTTCAAGCTCTGTACTAGACTTTTAAACAATTAAACAAGGAACACTTTAACAAAGTCTTGCAAACTTTTTTGTCATAGAGATACTTGAAGTTTTCTCTTGCTGTGGAAAGTAAATTATAATCTGAAGAGATTTGTGGCTGTTACCTACAGACGGACAGGGCAAAAAAAGCCACTGGCGCCACTGACCAAACATAATAGATCATTTCTATGGCTGAAGAAGTAAAGGTTTGAGACTAAAAACACCAGGCAGAGTGTAGATTTACTGAGCAAACGCCAGAAGGAAAAAGCACCAGGCAGGGAGATAACCCATTGAAAGGGCAACAACCAGTAGCATCCAAACTCTGAAAGGTTTTATAGGACCTTGTGGCAATCACTGCACTATAATGCATTGTGGATGAATGATTTACAGATTCTATTTCAGTTCATGTTTACATTTTTGGAATTTCAATTTGATAAAGTGTGAAGCATTTGCGTGCAATACTTACAGGCTCGCTGTTATAGTTAAACTGTACAACATTTCTTCAATATTTGCACCTTTTTTTTTGCACCATTCCTTTTACAAGTGTAGCCCTGTTTCCTTCTGAATACAGTACAACTACCAATGCTGTATAACCTGCTGTCTCACAGGGCCTAAGCTTCTGCCACAGAGAGCCTGGGGCAATATATTTATATAGAGTACCTCTTATCAGATGCAGCGCCTCCACCTGCGATGGCTCCCAGCAGAGCGGGAGATGTTCCTCGCAGGACAATAACACAATACTACACACACAGCATGTAAAAGAAACAGTAGCTTTACTAGCAGAAACCATAACCATGCACTGTATATCCCTATTGGTGTTACTCTTCAATGAGACACTATACTACCGCGTCTCACAGGACGCGACCCTTCACCGTGTTCCCACACCGTGTCCAATACCTCAAAGTGAGTGTATGTGTGTGACTGCGCAGCCACTAGTATGAATAATATTATAGTTGGTGCACTTAATGGATGTTACCTGCCGAGCGCTCCTGCGCTCGGACCCGCAAACAGACTTCACAAAGGATCCGACGACGCAGAGCTGCTTGTGATACCTTCCGGGGCGATTCCACCCAGATGGCTGATGATATGCCTGAAGAGGTCTGGTCCCAAACCTCTGGGATGCAGCTGTGACAGTCTCTGTGTCTTTTGCAGCTTCACTCACTAATGTGACAAGTTCCTATTCTAGGGCCTGTCCCCACATTAACTCTGACTGACTGTGACTCAGGGCCTATCTGGGCCTGGGGGTATACGGGCCTAGTGTAGAGACTACTTGCCTCTCTACACGCTGAGCTCCTTCCTCGTCCCCCTCCCGATCTTCTCTGCCTGCGTGCTCCCCTGCGCAACCTCCTAACGCTTCCTGCAGAGTCTCCTATCGCCCTATTGGCTCTCTGGCGTCACCTGGTATGGCTGAGGCTCATGGGACTTGTAGTCTCCGGGCCTAGGCCCCTTCGGATTGGCCCGTGCTTCGCGCGCTGCCACACCCACTCTCTGCTCATGCGCGACCTCTTATCTGATGCCGTCGCCTCCGAGACTCTCTGCGCAAGTACAAATGGCGGCGTCCTGGACGCTCGAGCCGCCGCGGAGCCTCCGGTGTACCGAAACGCTCCCTGCACGCACTGCAACCTTCCCTTATTCTCCCATTGCAGCGGAGATAAGGGTAAGCCTGGGGGACCTGGCTACACAAGGAAATGTGGCTTTGTAGCCTGCATTGGTCCTGTAAATACTTGCAAACTATTGTTTCAACATTATTCCCTACTCTAAGTTTTTAGGAAGCATCAATGGAAATTGCCTCAGTATCCAACAAAAAAAGAACTAATTATTCTTTATTGCTATTATTGTAATTTAGTGATATTTAAGCAGATCTGGGAACTGCTAGTGGATTGCATTTTTTTTTTGTCAAGATTTCAAATACAAAATGGAACATGTAACAGCAAAAGAATAATTGTGAGCAAAATTCTTTCAAGTTCTCAACATATGTACTATAGCCTGAGTAAATTACCTCTGTACTATGGCAAAGAAATAACGGTCCAAAAATTGTACTTCATCAGGCATCCCACTAGGAGACCACAACTAACGGTGGCCTAGTGCAGCGGTGAGCAAACTTTTTATGCCGAGCTCCCCTTTTCATCCATGAAATTTCTCGGGCCCCCCCTGCCTGATGTAATCAAAATCACATGACGTCAGCGCACTCTCTTTCCCTCCCCCTGTGTGTCTCCCTCTCTCTCTTTCTCCCTCCCCCTAGAGTCTCTCTTCCTCCCCCCCATTGTCTCTCACTCTCCCTCCAGCCATTGTCTCTCACTCTCCCTCCAGCCATTGTCTCTCCCTCCCCCCAGTGTCTCTCTCACACTCTCCCGGTGTTACCCTCCCTCCCACCAGTGTCTGTCTCATCCCCATGTCTCTCTCTCACCCCCCTCCCCATGTAGCACTTTCACCCCCCTCCCCATGTCACACTCACTCTCACCCCCCTCCCCATCTCACACTCTCACCCCCCTCATACCCCTCCCCATTTCCCAGTCTCACACTCCCTCCCCATGTCCCAGTCTCACTCTCACCCCCCCATGTCCCAGTCTCACCTCTCATGTCCCAGTCTCACCCCCCCACATGTCCCAGTCTCACTCCCCCCCCACATGTCCCAGTCTCACCCCCCCACATGTCCCAGTCTCACCCCCTGACATGTCCCAGTCTCACCCCCCCCCCACATGTCCCAGTCTCACCCCTCCCCACATGTCCCAGTCTCACCCCCCCCCCACATGTCCCAGTCTCACCCCCCCCCACATGTCCCAGTCTCACCCCCCCCACATGTCCCAGTCTCCCCCCCACACATGTCCCAGTCTCACCCCCCACGTCCCAGTCTCCCTCCCCCCATATCCCAGTCTCACTCCCCCCATGTCCCAGTCTCACTCCCCCCATGTCCCAGTCTCACTCCCCCCATGTCCCAGTCTCACTCCCCCCATGTCCTAGTCTCACTCCCCCCATGTCCCAGTCTCACTCCCCCCATGTCCCAGTCTCACTCCCCCCATGTCCCAGTCTCACTCTCCCCATGTCCCAGTCTCACTCCCCCCATGTCCCAGTCTCACTTCCCCCATGTCCCAGTCTCACTCACCCCCTCTCCCCATGTCACACACGCTGATGCAGGAAGCAAGAAGATGCTGCTGTGTAGCACATCGCCACCTAATGGCCAAAAGAAAAATTGCAGCTGCAGATGGCTTTTTTTCCTTTGCTCCTGGCAAAATCGCCGCTGCTTCCTGCGCCCCCCCTAAACAATCTTGTGCCCCCCAGTTTGCGCACCGCTGGTCTAGTGGAAATTTAGCCAAATTACATCTATAAACAGTATATACTTTTTGAATAGTTCTCTATGATAGCATTTCCAGATTTAAACTATTTGCGTAGCTATCATTAGACACTGTTGTTTGGGATTCACTTATGGAGCACACTATTTTATAAACACTTTGGACTGCTTTCTAGGGAAGTTTTTCTTGCTCGGGGCAGATTGTCGTCAGGAGAACTGAATAATTCATAGTCTCAAATAACAATACATATGCTGAAATCAATCCCACAAATGTTTTAATTGCAGAAGCTGAAGGTTCAAACATCAATGAGTAGGATAATGGGGACAGAAGGTGAGAGTAAACATTCCATATGTGGCAAACTATAGAAAGCTCGGAAACAAACATCATTCTTTTCCTGTACAATAGGGCAGACATACACAGGAATGAATTACATCCAAGCACAATTACATGTTCAGCAAATAAATAGCAGCCCTTAAAATGTCTCTAATGAGCACAGCTCACACAACTAAGGGCCGATCCACAGAGCTCCACTAAATCAGGGCAAATATAATGACGTTACATAAATAGGTAATGGACTTTATTTCCACGAGTTTAATGGGTATCCAGAAAGCTAATTATATGCAAAAAGAATGGCGTTAGTTATCTCATTTGAATAGGATTAAATCCATGTTAAGTTAGCACTGCTTTGCATTAGATTAACATGACTCGCTTTACACTTTTTTTTTTTCCCTCCCCTGTGAACTCAAGCCGTTTCAGTGGCTTGGGTGCTCTAGCTTGAGACTGTCCTCCCGAAGTCGAACAAGTCCTGTTACTGCTCCCAAGGATCTTCAGCCCGATGGCCAGGAAGGTCCGAGGGTACCTTGACGCCATCCTTCATCAGGGTTTTGGATGTCCTGCTCTTTTTTTCTTCGGCCAGAAGGCCCGCAAGAAAGTCAGAGTCTTTGGCTTTCGGCCAGAGCCTACACACCCAGGTCATTTTCTCTCCGGAGAGAGGTGGTGACTAGCCGTGCTTCACTGCATCTCCTCCTCATACACACACAAGGTAAGTGCTATGTGTCGGTTGGTGCACTGCTACAGCGACTATAGCAGGAGCTAGGACAAGAAAGGGGTAGGTTATGTGTGCAGGTGCCTGTGGCACCTGCATTAGGCCAGATACCCCCTATTAGGCCCCAGCTAGGCCCCGACTCCCCTCAGCTTGTTTTTGCTGCAGGGACAGGCCCATAGATAGGGACACTGCCCCTGTAGCATAATAGTGAGGGACACAGCCAGGACACGCTGCATACTGGCATCCAGTGGTCTGGGACCAGATCACCACCTCCAGCAAAGGACACTCTTCATAGTGACAGCATCCAGGCGGGACACCACCCAATGTAGAGGCAGAGGCTTCGCGAGTTACGGCAACGGATCCATGGATCCCATTATCAGATACAGCATCTGCGCGCCCAGGTGTGGATAAACCCAGCAGGTACCCAACAAAGTGCACCAACTCAACTTTACACATTAGTGGGCAGCGCTGTACCACACATTGGGTGGGGGAATTGACCTTCGGGTCACTGGGTTGGTAGGGTGCCCAAGGGCCCCTAGGTACTTTGGGGGATGGTGACTCCATTGAGAGGGGGCAGAGTATTGGGAGGTAATGCCGTGCGAGGCCTGGTGGGTAAGCTGTAACTATATTAGCTGCATATAGTAAAACTGTTCTGCTTTACCAAGTGTGTATTCTTTGTGTGTCCTGTAACGGGGGAATTCCATAAGCTAGAATCCTGCTACAGGTGGAGGCGCTACCGAGCATCATTCAGGTATACACCAGGTTCCCAGTAGCGGAGATATATATATATATATATAGGCTATACGATACCGTGTAGGCAGATATCAGAGGCAGCACTCCAGAAGATAGTAAAAAAAATTGGTATTTAATGTGACATATAAACCAACGTTTCGGTCCTCCACACGGGACCTTTCTCAAGGACCTTGAGAAAGGTCCCGTGTGGAGGACCAAAACGTTGGTTTATATGTCACATTAAATACCAATTTTTTTGACTATCTTCTGGAGTGCTGCCTCTAATATCTGCTCACACGGTATCGTATAGCCTATTTTATTTATATAGGATTAGCACCCACCTATATCTACCTGACGGAGTGCCTTGTTCTCATTTATTCACTATATATATATATATATATATATATATATATATATATACAGTGGTCGACAAATCACCAAAAAATCTACTCGCCGAACAAAAAAAATCTACTCGCCACCTAGTACCACACGTGTGCTGCTTGGGCCAATAGGAGCTCACCACGATGTTAAATCCACTCGCCCGGGGCGTGCAAATGTATAGGTTTGTCGAACACTGTATATATATATATATATATATATATATATATATATATATATAGTGCTTGGGATGCAATTAAAATCTCTCTCCCTCTAGGTTATTTGCTTTAGTGAATAGAGGTTATAATTAACCTAACGTTAAATTGACTAACAGAGCTTGTGGATATGCCGCCCTACAGAGAAAATAACTCAGTATTCTTATTTTTCAAACTTGAATCCTTTCACTTGAAATTATGTTTATACCGTATCATCTCTATTGTTTTATGTCAGAACTCCAGTATAAGTATATGAGCTTAGAATGCTGTCTTGTAAGAGCCCAACAGAGTAGGTAAAGTACAGTAAATGAGGTTAAGATTGTTCTGACTTGATATGACATGTTATACTATTGGCTGGTGTTTATAAGACAAGAGAAGAACTTCAATAAAAATAAAAAGGAGATCCCCTGATCTATTTGGAGACTTAAGCTATTGCATAGTTTATTGAAGCTGTAGTCCAGGAGTGTCAAACTCCAGTCCTCATGGGTCACCAACAGAATTTTAGGATATCCCTGCTTCAGCACAGGTGGCTCAATCAGTGGCTCAGTCAACGACTGTGCTTAAGCAGGGATATCCTGAAAATCTGACCTGTTGGTGACCCTTGAGAACTGGAGATGTCCCCCCCTGCTGTAGTCATCCCTGTTATAAAGCCCCTACTATCTCCAGTACGCTATATATGTGTCTCTTAATTTTAAATGCTTGCTTTACATACCCCCAATGCAGTTTTCTTTTTGAATATATTAATATGGTCCCAAGCTAAGACCTGTTGTGCCCGTGGAATAGGATGCCCCCACCAGCATCCATACAAACAGTAATGCAATGTCCACAGCACTTAGCATAAACCAGGGGTGAGGAACGTCAGACCCGAGGCGAAATCATTTGGTCTGGCCCTTCTAAGGCAACTGCTATAACCGGGGTTGCGATAATTTAAAAAAAATGGCCGCCACGCGCCTGATCGGGAGGAGGGAGGAGGTGGTGTGAGGCGCCGGCAGCCCTACACGATCCCCAGCAGCCACCGTACTTCCCCCGCACTCCTCCCGTAGCAGTCCCCGCACTTCCCCCATGCTTCTCCAGCAGTTCCCCCCGCACTTACCCCAGCATCCGCCCTACACGATCCCCCCAGCAGCAGCAACTACCAGAGGTAGGGGGGCGAGGTTCTGTGTGCCTGCCGTGTGCCTGCATGTCTGTGTCTGTATGGCCCGCTAACGATGTTATAAATATCCAAATGGCCCTTGGCAGAAAAAAGGATCCCCACCCCTGGCATAAACCAACAACGTGTTGGTCTGCAATAGCCCTTTATATGACAACTTGATAAACGGCTTTTGCTGCCCAAAACGATGCTGGTTTTTTTGTCCTGTACTGTATGTGACCTTTGTTTCAATAAATGTAAAGTATTTAACTTTTTTGTGCTCACTAAATGCCGTGGACATTGCATTACTGTTTGTATTATACGGATTGCCAATTTCCTCTGCCTAAAAATAATACAGTATGAAGAATACTTGTTAGATTCGGGGCAGAGTTCTGCTTATTCTCACTTTGAACATGCATAGCTAATATTTAGACTAAATCCGACAAGAAAAATATTACGTTTTACATAAAATGGCAAAATGGCAAGACCCCTGATTGAAGCAAATTAAGACTACCTATTAAGCAGGAGTTTCACTGTTCGTATATTATTTGAATAGATTTCGTTCCCACGACAACCATGTGCATTGCCGTGAAGCACCCTTTGATAGAGAAAATTAGATTATATATATATATATATTTATTAATTTATTATTATGTTCCATGACCATATCAGTTTGTTGACTGTAATGCAGTCTCAGTTATAAGAATAAAAGAGAATGATCTCACTAAGAATTGGGGTTTTAGAATTTGACACTCAGCTTATAAAGGTGGCAAGCACAAGAAGTGATTTAAATACGCCTTGCAGCTCTCTGCATCAAAATATGACTAAAATCTCCCAAGTTTGCATAGCATAAATACCCAAATATTTAACATTGTAGTGATTTTAAATGAGTCTTGACCATTAATATTAGGGTTCGGGGTAGAGCAGCTCATTATGGTTGAGAAGTCGTGACCTTGTAGTTGTAGCAGTCACAGACTCAGGTTTAAGACCACTAACTTCATCTCTGTTTTCCTTAAATATCAAGTGAGGGGTAGATTCTGACAGGTCTGTTACATCTGGGCTTCTAATGTGACGTTAGCTAAATAGGTAACGTCCGTTAGTTTCTCAGTTTAACGTGTATGCACAAAGCTAATGATACGCATAAACATGGCCGTGTGACAAACTACCATCGTTATGCTACCTGTATTAACGGGGATTTTCGTTGCACAGAGATGCGTTAAACAATTCACTGCCACATGCGCATTGGCAACACTATAATGTCCGCTCCAATTTACGCACATGTGTTCTAGACAATTCTGCCACAAAAAGAGGAGATCATATTTTGTACATATGTAGTTCCCAAAGAGAAAGGCGAAGCGGAGCACAGCCGTGCAAACAAGGGGTAAAACCAGGATAACAGCCAGTCTGATAAAAAAACTTCTTTATTTGGTAAACGACAGCATGGTGCAGAAAAAAGATTGCTGCTTCTCACAGCTTAGCGCTTACCTGTGTATACCAGGACTCACTTATATTGCAGATTCCTGTTTGAGGAAGTTCTTCCATCAATATTATTTTAATTATTAATGCTATTAGTTACCTTATTCATTGCAGTACTATCCACTAGAACTGTGTTCTATAAGCTTTAGATGTTGTACATAGTTTTGTAGTTATTTACCCTGTGTAGATAGTTTGTTGTCATTTTCCCAGTTAATTTGTTCTTAATTTATTTTTCACACCTGGTGAATTAGCTGTGTGATTAAAAGTTCTGTTCACAACTTCTGTCTCTCTCTTGGTAATTATTGTTATAATACGGATAAACATTATTTTACACCTATACTTACAGTCAAGATTACATGCCATATTAGGTCAGACAAACATATCCTACATTCACTGTAATCACTAAAACCATAGTATAGTTTATTACATGAACTTAGGACACATTATCAGATGCATCTCTTGCTTTGTTTCAGACATTGATATGGTCCATAATATACTGTATATCTTTATATGACATATGTAATGAAAGGGTTAAGTCCTATACTCAGTACAATCATGTGGGTAGCACTTTAGACCTGCCCTTTTTCCTTGTAGGCTATTCCCAGAAATAACGCGATGCTAATCATGGTTTAGATATGAGAAAGGGCAGGTGTTGATGTGACCTAATTATTTCTATGTGCCAACATGAACAGAGGTTTGTGGATCTACAGTACAATGTTAGGCGAACGAGTATATGAGTAAGGCAGATGCTAAGATGTAGCTACCTGATATTTCTCTGATAAAAGTTAGGGTATCGTAGCGGTCATCACCTTTGTGGATATATGCTACGACTATCAATACGTCAAATGGGGGTAATGTCAGGATAAAAATTTAACGGACCTCTGATGACCTACTCCCCCTCCCTCAGTGTGTACTGATAATTCTATATTAAAGATACATTACCATGGTGTTGATACTTGGTGGATAAAATGATTTTGTTTTTGTAAGAACACATGGGCCTAGATCTACTAAGCAATCTTTTGTTATAAGACACCTTCCGCTGAAAGATATCTTAGCAAACTATTGTGCTGTAAGATGTTTTCCAGCACTAAGGAGGTACCTTATACCAGAAGACCACTTACGAACTATGGCCTCCTATGATGTAGATATACAAAGGTGTGATTGCATGACATGTATGGCATACCTCCACTTCTCATTTTTAATAAACTAACCTTTTCTTTTTTTTTGTTTTAATATTTTTTTTATTGTATTTTTTGAGACATACACATCTTTACTTGCAAAGGGAACATCACACTAGGGACGGTACAGATTGTACAAAATATTTTCAAACAGCATTAAGATCCACAGTTAGGGTACATAATTAGTATTTGGATTCAGTAGAGTTAGAGATCCATTGGTTGTTCCTATGTTATTCCCTTTGTTTCTTAACAGTGAGCTGCTGATACGTCGTCTCAGGCGCGAATTCAAAGTGGATAGAGAAGTTAAGATAGAAAAAAGGTAGAGTGGAGAGGAGGAGGGGGGAGGGAAGGGTGGAGATGGGATGGGGGTAACTTATAGAGTGAATGGCACTGGGACTTACTCTCCCCTTGCCTTCCTATCTTTGGAGCCAAGGTTCCCATTTCGGTAGAACAGGTCCATGGTTTGGTTTAGTTGGACAGTCAGCTTCTCCATGTACATTACTTCATTTATTCTTTTGTGCACCGTTCCTCTTGATGGGGTGTTAAGTTTTTTCCAAGCCACAGCTAAGGAACATCTTGCCGTGGTTAGGATAAAAGAGATCAGTTTCTTCATGGGGGGGCGGGACATTTTCCACTAGTTTGGTCAGCACAAGGGTCCGAGGGTCCAGGGGAATCCTCATTTCCATAATCTCTAGAACCACACTCTGGATCATCACCCAAAAGTTCTGCACCATTGGGCATGTTCACCATATATAAACCATATATAAACCATATCTCCCCCGAGACCACACCGTCTCCAACATAGATCGGGTGTCCCAGGGAAGATCTGGCTCAGCCTACTAGGAGTTAGGTACCATTAAAATAGAATCTTGTAAATGTTTTCCTTTGTTATTGTGCAAATTGAGGTTTTGGCTGCTGACTCCCAAATATCGTCCCACTCTATTTCTACATTTAGGTCTTCGGCCCATTTTAGCATGTTAGAATGGTTTGGCATATTTAGAGAGGACTCTATCCCAACGTATATACCCGATATCAACCCTCTCTTTTTTACAATACATTTCAAATTTTGATACGTTTGGGAAACTTCCATTCTGTGATATTGACAAGAGAAAATGCCTAATTTGAAGATATTTAAAGAGGTGTAAATCTTGTGTTTGATTTTTTTTTGGATATCCTGGAAGGACAAAACCCTCCCCTTTTCCACTGGGTCCGCTGCTATTTTAATAACTAAATTTTGAAATTGGGTAAATTGCCCTTGAGGGCAGCCCGGAGGGAAGTCCGGGTTGTTCAAAATCGGAGTTAACAGGGATATGGAAGTCTTAATGTATACTTTCCTTTATTTTTGGACCACATTTTTCACGTGCACCTCATCGACCCCAAGTCAATCTGCCCTACCTGTGTCTCCCTGGACCCCTGGGACCAAAGAGCTACTGCGAGGGATAGAGGTTTTGCATAGTAGGATTCAATTGCCAACCAGCAGCAGGTTGTTGGATCATTATTCCAAATCACTACTTGTTTTAATTGGGCTGCTTGATAATATTTAATAATATCCGGAACTCAAAGGCCTCCCTTTGTTTTTGAAGCTAGCATTACAGATCTAGCATCTCTTGGTCTCTTATCTCTCCATATAAATTGAAAGATTCGGCTTGTATATTTTTCAGCTCAGGCTGAGGTATGCTTATTGGAAGCGTTTGGAAGTAGTATTGTAACCTTTTCTTTTAATAGTAGCTTCAGATATACCATCCTACAACTAGTGGAAATAATGAAATGATTTTCCTGATTGGCGGCAGGACAGCTGCTGCTTGCTGGGGTTGCACATTTCAATATGTTTTGCTGCTGGAGGTCAGACCCCTCCAGTTTCCCAGCAACTCTGTAACAATGGAGCCATTTTTGTGATAGCTCCTTACAACCCCCATTCTGCCTTAAATGAGCAAGACGCAAGTGGGGTGAAATATAAATGATTGACCTTCCTTCAGAACACAAAAATGAAGGGACAATGTCCTATCCTCTCTTCCTCTCCCATAGTGGGCGCAGGGTTACTTACCACCCTTAGTGGCTATTCCTCACTCCCTCTACCAAGATCCATGGAATGGATTTAGTTACAGCACCTCAGCAAAGGCTTGCAATGCATCCACTATTAATGGCAATGCCTTCATTATGTCTATATGTATGTACTGGGTAAAGGAGTAGGGCTGTGGTAGCCTTGATTAAAAGCCTTAAGCACGTCACTTTATCCCCGTTCTTCAAGTTTAAATAAACTGAACTCTATGGGGCAGCGATTTTAAAAACTTCTCTCTATAGCACTTACACAAGAGCTGTAACACAATAGCTGTAGCCAGTCTCCGTGTTCTCGGTGCTGGGCCAACCTGCGGCCCAGATCCCGCAGTTTCCGTGGCTTTTACTTTCCTCGTAACCGTAGTATTTTGCTTTTCTTCTCACGGCTCCGGGAACAGTAAGTCTGGCTACATCTGTATATAAGAATAACTATTACGATATTTGTGGGAATATGCATCTCAGAATAATTACATACACTGCCTTATTTACCTAATTACATATTGAACTTGATCCTCCAATTTATAAAAACATGCAGCAGCATCCCTCTATTACACAGACAAAGCCAGATCCCATTAGGTACTGGCAAAACCACAAACATAGAGCCAAATCCACCCATTACGCAAACACACAGCCCGATTCCTCATGACATATAATCATGCTCTGACGCCACATTACACACTTGTACAGCCAAATCCATCCTGCCTCAAAACCAGCTAACTTCCTTAATGTGTTTATTTTAACTATAATAATAATAATAATAATAATAGCATGTTCTTGTATAGCGCTGCTAGTTTTACATAGTGTTTTACAGAGACATTTTGCAGGCACAGGTCCCTGCCCCGTGGAGCTTACAATCTAAATAAAGTGACTTGCCCAATGTCACAAGGAGCTGACACCAGAAATTGAACCAGACTCCCCTGCTTCAAGCTCTTGGTGCCAGTCAGTGTCTTTACTCACTGAACCACTCCCTCTCTTGCACTATTCTTTTTAACATTGTACTGTAGGAAAATAACATGTCCAAAAAAAAAACATGACACAGCTTTGTTATACAAAAGAGCGCAGAGAACTGACATGCAATACCAACATAGAATGGGTCAGAATTAGGTTCAGAAACTGATGTGTGATAGTTTGATATTGATATTTACCCTGTACATTTCCCATATAAATCATTTAGAATCCCACATACCACTAAGGGCCTCATGCAGAGAGCAGCGCTAAAGTAAATCTCGCCATTTTTTTGAGAAATTCGCGCAGAAAACAGCAGAAAATGGCGAGGTACGAAAAACGCGCCATTTTTTTTTTCTATTTCTGAATCTCGCCGCGCGGCTGGCAAGAACCTACATCTCGCCAGTTTTAAAAATATCCGAATTCAGAAAGGCGCGATCGCCATCTAGCGGCTGATTTTCTACAATTACCTCCGCCAAAAAAAGTTGGCAAGAAGCTGGAGCTCGCCGGCCATAGGGAAAAAAAATAAAAAATGTGCGATTTTTTTTTCTCTCACTTTTCTGCAGCGCGCATCTCTCCCTTTTAAACTCGTCACACGCATTCATGCCATAAATTGCGAATTTCGCCCAATTCTGCATATGGAGAAAAAAACTCTACATTAAAGCTACTTTTTCTTAAACTCTCCAATTTATTCTAGCGCTGCTCTCTGCATAGGCCCCTTAGTCTCTAACTCACCACTACTAACTTTGGCGAGAATAGGGTGGAATTGTACTTGTAAGGATAATTTACTTGTCAAGAATGACACTACAGTGCAGCCTCAAATTCTCTTCTGAGACACTGCTACTTCATTACCACTGTAGGTGTACTGCTAGTTTTGTCTGTTTCTGACACCAAATCTAAATTAAAAGAGCTATCCAAGCTGTGCAGAGCCAAAGGGAGGATTAATCTAAGGCTTTCACAGGCTTTGACCTTGGGTCAAAAAGATTACCTGTTACAAAGATGTGACCTGCTGCAAAGACTTTACAAATCACACAACCAATCCCACATTTCACATCAAATAAATTGTTAAAATGTGCACAACATCAGCATTCATGCAAATATAATTTTATTATTATTTTGTTTCCAATGTAGGAAATGCTGGTGAATATTTTTTTTATTTTTTTTGCACTGGATAAAAAAAAAAAAGAACACCCTCAATATTTGTATTATTTTATAACTCTGCAATTCATAACTACTCAAACAAAACAAAGAGCTTATAATGCAGGTTTTAAAAGTTATGTGTTTTGCCATTTATGCATGTTAATGCATATGTATAGAAATCAGAAGAGATGTTAAACATGCATTTTAACAATAGAGAGAGAGCCTGCCATCTAGTGCCTGTAAAAGAATTAAAATATACAAGGAAATGGATCAACACATCTCCAGTCTGTGTTACCTTTTTAATGGACTAATAAAACAATGGACAAGCTTTTGGCATAAACCTTCATATGGTAACCGTTACAGCAGGGGTGCGCAAACTGGGGGGTGCGCTCATTTTCTGATGCTGCGGGGTCACCTGACATCAGAACGCCGACGACAAGTTAAGGAGGTGGGGAGAGAGCAGGCTGGGGACGCAGGGGAAAAAATGTGCGCGCCCCTGCGTTACAGAATGAAAATGCTCTAGTTGTAGAGTTCCAGAATAGGTTCTACAACTGGACTAACACAGCTACCTCAATCAAATTCACACGGGGTTAATTAGGGCCTAAATAGTTCTGAATGTAAACCAAAAAAACTTTGATACAAGTTATGGCTTACATTTGTAACATAAAAGTATTTTATGTGAGCCATTTGGACACATAAAAATAAGATCATTCTTGACTATCCAGGGTAGAAGAATAAGAAGGTGTAAAATAATGCACTGTATAAATAAACACATCCTAAATTACATTTCAAAGTCTCCTGGCTGCAAACCTGGAGTAATGCTGCAGGAGAAAAATTGCTCGACTTTTATCAAAGAAACTGTTTTCAATTGGATTGCTTTCTTTCTTAGATCTGGAGCAGATATTTCCTCAAGTTTTGCTCCAGCTTTACAACCAGACACGGTACATAAAGCTTCCCCCCCTGCAAAAGCACTTACCAAAATGTCCTCCTACTGTTTCTGTACGTTTCTCCTACATACCAATTAGATTGTAAGCTCCTCGGAGCAGGGACTCCTCTTCCTAAATGTTACGTTTGTCTGAAGCACTTATTCCCATGACCTGTTATTTATTACTACTTATTATTTGTTATTTATTTGATTACCACGTGTATTACTACTGTGAAGCGCTATGTACATTAATGGCGCTATACAAATAAAGACATACAATACAGGAAACATAGGTATATTACTTTCATTGTTTACAAAATATATTGTAACAATGCTTCTTTTCATTTTGTTTAGTTAGCATCAGTTAAAAAAAATAAAACCTTTTAGTGAAAAAAAACACTAACAAGTATTCAAATACTGTACTTTTCTATACACTGGTTTACTAATAAGTCTCTCTACTATTCATACATGCCTGTTCAAGTGTCTATTGCTGAGGTGTCTGCCTGAATGCTTCACAAACAGTGATTATAAAACCATATGTTCTCTGTTTTTATGAATAATCCTACAACCAAATGTTAGCAGTGATATTCTAGTGACATTTTAGAAGAAACCCTCAATTGAAATGTTGGTGTGTTATTAAGCAGTGACGTAGGGAACTGATTGAACAGGTAAATCCATTCTAAAGAGCAATGCCATCAATCAGGTTACAGGCCTATTGTTATGAAGAATTAGTGTTCAACAATATTGCTACTATGAGCAGCCGCAAAACCAGCATGCATGTATTGGTGACTGTCACTTCTAATTTCTATGTGGCAGGATTAGCTTTTGCAGCCATTTTTTTAAATTAAAAAGCAGTAAATAACAAAAGGACTATACTTTGAACACCACAGAGGCAGTTGTTTGAGTGCCAAGATGGTGGAGAGGTTGGAAAGGGGTTAGAAATAGAGATGGACAAAACTACCGGAATCCAGTCCGCAGATTTTCAGCACGTTTTTTTTTTTTTTTTAACTAAATCCACTCCACACACCGAAATCCAAAACGGGATTGGGCCCTAAAACACCTGCCCAAATACACCTTAATCCACCATCAAATTCATTCCACACAGATTTCAGCTTCTTAGAAATCCAGAACCGCAAGGAGTGCGTGAACGTGGGTGTGTGTTTTTACTAATGCTTCCCTCAAATTGTATATGTATCCCCTCAAACCTGCCTCCAAATAACATAGGGAGAGCCACCTCTGCTCAAAATGAAGCACACTTGAGGTACCTGGGAGATATGATAATGAGTTATGCAAAGTATATGTAAATAACTCAAATCCCACACTTCCTAAAAGGATTTCCATGAGAACTATATTGAGTTGACAAGTCTGGAGAAGCTTGCTGAATAACAGAAAAAAATATCTTCACTTTAAAATATCCACATTATTTAAATAATGACGTGACCTACAAGTTCCAGCAGCAGTGACCAGTGACATGGGCAATACATTATATTCATTAAAACATTCTGATTATTGGTGACTCTGTCACAATATATGACACAATAATTTCAGGTACCAGGTATTGCACAGCAATCCTGTGTTCAAAAGCAGCTAAGGTGTGATCACACTGCGATACCTCATATCGAAGCTAAGAGAATCCCGACCTATAACTCGGCACTTGGTTTTAGCTGATGGTAATGCCTTCATGGAGCTTCTTTCTCCTCACCACTGACCAACCACTGCATAGAGCAGGGATGGCCAACTCCAGTCATCAAGGGCCACCAGCCGGTCAGATTTTAAGAATATCCTTGTTTCAGCACAGGTGACTCAGTCTTTTAAGGGATATCCTTAAATCCTGACCTGTTGGTGGCCCTTGAGGACTGGAGAGACCCCTGGCATAGAGTAGCGATGGGCTGACCTGCTGTCTTCCCACGATTAATCTAAGTCTACAAAGCATAAAAAGGCAATCCATTTTATAAAATGCAGCACACTCATATTGAACGACCATTTGCTGTCCCAACAAGAATAAGTTAACTACAAATTCAGGTCAATATCAATGAACAAAGTTCAAAGTGAATATTACATTTTCCATTACTCCTGCCAAGAATAAAAAAGAAAATATGCCTTACATAAAAATGTGGTTGTATTGTCCTTACTCATTCCAAACTGACTTTAATTTACCAAAGATCACTGTGAAATCCTGAAGTAGTTTACGGTTTTAGATAAACATTAGTTTAGAACATAATTTGCCAAAAAATAAAAATAACAGTAATTTTTTTTTCATTTCTAAAAATAGCTTTTCATATTTGCCTTGATCGCTGGCGCCTTGTATTTCATTGGTGATAACCTTGCTCTTTCTAGCAGCAGTGCTCTGTTTTGTGTTGGTCCGCAGGAGTAGAAATGGCATTGACAATGAAGAAAAGATTTGAATGAAACACATTCTGATCAGACACATGGGAAGGTTAAAGGAGAATTGAAATGAATACAGTCACTGTTGCTGAGCAAGAAAATGAATGAAGGCAATATATTTAATCTCTGTGTTGGAGCGGCATGCAACACAACTCTGTAATCTGGTTTCAATAGGCACCATCCTACTTATGCAATAGGAGTATAGACATTTTCTTAAAATGCAGAAATCAAAACAGTGTTCAACATGTGATGACAATGTGCACAAAACGACTTTGTTACAAAAATTACACAACGACTTTTTTGTTTATTTACCAAAAAAGGAAGCACAAACCGCTCCCCCTCCATTTGTGTTATTGTAGCACAACTACAGTAAACCTCTTGAGATTGTGGGACAATAGAGTTATGTACCTATATTTAAGAGAATATATCTCTAATGAAAGCAGGCACAACACTTTGGGCGCCACTACGTCCTGGGTTCTGTCAACGCCTGGGGCTACGTAGCTATGCCCTTTCTGTGCTAGTTTTCCCGGGGAGATAGACTTTGCGAACGCAGGGATTAAGTGACGATTATGTGATCATGATTTGCTAAAAAAAAAGCTGTGGCTCTCTGGTGTCCCCCCACCCCCAAAGGTTAATAGCACATAAAAGAATTAATAAAACCAATATAAATAACCAGTATTATTATTGCATTATTACGGAACTTTAACGATGACGATGACGCATTTTGTGTGTTATATGACAAGCTTTCTGTGCACTCAAGATCTAAATATGTGCAACTGTCTCTACACTTGGGGGGCAGATCCACAATGCTCCGTTAGGCCCATTTATCGTAACGTTACCCACAATTATCATAACTATACTACCCAAGTTAGGTAATGTCACGTTATTTGCCCTGATTTAACAGAGCTTCATGGATCTGCCCCTTGACAGGCAATACAAGTTCACGACTATTTTAATATCATATAACAATGAGAACACAAAGTCCTTGGCGCAGATAAGAGGTATAACTACCAGTCCCGAACAGGTGTAATATGACAGTCCAGGTAAAAGAGTCTTTAAAGTTGATTCATCTCCTCCAGATGCAGCAACACTGTAAGTGAAGAAAAAGAGGAGTCCATTGTGCAGTAACTTCTTAAATACAGAATGTCTGACAATCCCTTAAGAGTGCCTACTTGCAGCAAATAAAAAAACATAGTGCCTCAATTGGTATCTTTGGTCTTGATCGGATGATGTCCCCACACCTGGTAGTCAGAGTGATCCTCCAAAACGATCAGTGCCCATGCAATAAACAAATGCACATTGCCCAATACCAAAAGGACATTAATTTATTAAAAAGCAAAAGACATATAACACTCACATTGTAGCATGCCTTGGCCCGTGACACTAGAATGACGTCCGCAGCTTTGAGAGTCCGGGATCCTATGCAGACTGCCAAGGTAAGTTCTAACACTCTCTCCCTTCGCGGCCGCAACCAGAGTGAACTACCTCCCCAATGACGTCGGCGCTGCTCAGGAAATCCCTCCTCTCGCTACCTCACAGATGGATACTGCTAGGCTCCACCCTATGCGTTCGTGACATCAAATGTCACTTCAAAAGGGGTGTGGAGCCTTCTGGGTAATCTTACTATTTATAGCATTTGGAAATTAACCCTATCCCTCCCTGATCATATTAAAGGAAGGTGCGGATCAATCGCCACAGCATGTAACAATATAGACATTAAAATGTACTGATACAGTACCACATTTGTGGCTCCTAGTACTACCTAACTTTCTTGATGAGAAAGGGTAGTATAGCTAAAGAGATTGATAATTGCAAATATCTTGTTATACATATCAATGTCCTCAATGACCTAAAATAACTAAGATCCAGAGGTGATACATCAATCAGATATTGAACTGATCAACCGCTGGTCTATGCTCAGTTCAATATCTGATTGATGTATCACCTCTGGATCTTAGTTATTTTAGGTCATTGAGGACATTGATATGTATAATAAGATATTTGCAATTATCAGTCTTTTTAGCTATACTACCCTTTCTCATCAAGAAAGTTAGGTAGTACTAGGAGCCACAAATGTGGTATCAGTACATTTTAATGTGTCTATATTGTTACACGTTGTGGCGATTGATCCGCACCTTCCTTTAATATGATCAGGGAGGGATAGGGTTAATTTCCAAATGGTATAAATAGTAAGGTTACCCAGAAGGCTCCACACCCCTGACGAAGTGACATTTGTGGTCACGAACGCGTAGGGTGGAGCCTAGCAGTATCCATCTGTGAGGTAGCGAGAGGAGGGATTTCCTGAGGAGCGCCGACGTCATTGGGGAGGTAGTTCACTCTGGTTGTGGCCGCAAAGGGAGAGAGTGTTAGAACTTACCTTGGCAGTCTGCATAGGATCCCGGACTCTCAAAGCTGCGGACGTCATTCTAGTGTCACGGGCCAAGGCATGCTACAATGTGAGTGTTATATGTCTTTTGCTTTTTAATAAATTAATGTCCTTTTGGTATTGGGCAATGTGCATTTGTTTATTGCATGGGCACTGATCGTTTTGGAGGATCACTCTGACTACCAGGTGTGGGGACATCATCCGATCAAGACCAAAGATACCAATTGAGGCACTATGTTTTTTTATTTGCTGCAAGTAGGCACTCTTAAGGGATTGTCAGACATTCTGTATTTAAGAAGTTACTGCGCAATGGACTCCTCTTTTTTTCCACTTACAGTGTTGCTGAATCTGGAGGAGATGAATCAACTTTAAAGACTCTTTTACCTGGACTGTCATATTACACCTGTTCGGGAGTGGTAGTTATACCTCTTATCTGTGCCAAAGACTTCGTGATCTTTCATTGTTATATTTTCTGTACAAGTCATTTTGGAACGAATTGTTGTACTGTCCTTTGGCTGCCATTCCATCTGTTCTTATGTGTCATGGTGGCATTTAGCAACATACAGTATGCTTAATATTGTTTGTGTTTGCAATTTGCCACATTATTATATTTTGTGCACTTCCTATTGGTTATTAACACGTACAGTTTTAGGTAGTCTTTTAATCACCAGCACCTATTCCCCAAGCACTGTTATACCATTACTCAAAAACAGCAAGCTTGACCCTACCTGTCCTTCTAACTATCGACCTGTCTCCCTCCTGCCTTTTGCCTCCAAACTCCTTGAACGTCTTGTATTCTCTCGATTGCTACACTTTCTCAACACCTATTCTGTACTAGACCCTCTACAATCTGGCTTCCGCACTGCTCACTCTACTGAAACAGCCCTCACTAAAATAACTGACGACCTCCACACTGCCAAAGACAGAGGTCATTACACTCTGCTCATATTACTCGACCTCTCTGCAGCATTCGACACTGTGGACCACCCTCTTCTCCTTCACATTCTCCATACTCTTGGTATTCGGAACAAAGCTTTATCCTGGATCTCCTCTTACCTCTCCCATCGTACCTTCAGTGTCTCTTTTGCTAACACCTCCTCCTCCTCTATTGATCTCTCTGTGGGGGTACCCCAGGGCTCTGTCCTGGGACCCCTTCTCTTTTCTCTCTACACACTCTCTCTAGGTGACCTAATCACATCTTTTGGGTTTAAATATCACCTCTATGCTGACGACACACAAATTTACCTTTCAACCCCTGACCTTACACCTGCTATACAGACCAAAGTTTCTGAATGCCTCTCTGGAATATCATCCTGGATGGCCATCCGCCGACTGAAACTTAACATGGCAAAAACAGAGCTCCTTATACTACCTCCCAAACCTGGCCCTACTACATCCTTCCACATTGCTATTGGAAATACGATCATTCACCCAGTAGCCCAAGCACGCTGCCTAGGGGTCACACTTGATTCCTCTCTCTCATTCTCCTCTCATATTCAAAACGTTTCTAAAACTTGTTGCTTTTTCCTCCGCAATATCACAAAGATACGCCCTTTCCTCTGTTACTCAACTGCTAAAACTCTGACTCAGGCCCTCATTCTCTCACGTCTCGATTACTGCAACCTCCTGCTGTCCGGCCTTCCTACCTCTCACCTGTCTCCCCTACAATCTATCCTAAACACTGCTGCCAGAATCACTCTACTCTTTCCTAAATCTGTCTCAGCGTCTCCCCTGCTGAAATCCCTCTCCTGGCTTCCGATTAAATCGCGTATCTCACACTCAATTCTACTGCTCACTTTTAAAGCTTTACATTCTTCTGCCCCTCATTACATCTCAGCCCTAATTTCTCGCTATGCATCATCACGACTCTTGCGTTCTTCTCAAGGATGTCTTCTTTCTACCCCCTTTGTATCTAAAGCTCTCTCCCGCCTTAAACCTTTCTCACTTTCTGCCCCACACCTCTGGAATGCCCTTCCCCTCAATACCCGACTAGCCCCCTCGCTATCCACCTTTAAGACCCACCTTAAGACACATCTGCTTAAAGAAGCATATGAGTAGCACTGGATAATCATGGACACATGACACAAAGCTTGGCCCCCTGCAGACGCACTTACTAGTATTCCCTCCTACTGTCTCTGTACGTTCTCCCTACCTACCAATTAGATTGTAAGCTCCTCGGAGCAGGGACTCCTTCCTTAATGTTACTTTTACAGTATGTCTGAAGCACTTATTCCCATGATGTGTTATTTATATTTGTTATTTATATGACATGTATTACTACTGTGAAGCGCTATGTACATTTTATGGCGCTATACAAATAAAGACATACATACATACATACATCAGGAATTTATGTATCAAAGGACATTTTTTAGTAGTTTTGTATTTGAGGTTCACAGGGTGTTTGTCCATTAGGCGGCACTCTATGTGGGCAGTGTTAGTAATTAATTAATTAATTACGCCCACTATTGTTTTGGAGGATTATAGTCACAATCTTTGATACTAATTATTTGTGCACTATTAGAGCTAGCAAGCTCTTTCTATATTTGGAGGTAACACTCCAATATATTTTTATAGGTAAGAGCACTTTCTGGTATTCACATTACTATATTGTCATATTTTAAGATCATATTTTGTGAACACTTTAGCCAATTCTTACACTCTGGTTTGGGTCCCGTTGACATTTTTATCACTTTAAGCAATTTGTTTTGCGAAATTGGTGAGATTTGCTCAATTTTGCCAGGAGCGGAAAGTCCTTTCCTGTCTCATTGGAGGGGTAGTGAGAAAAAGAGAGAGGAGGAGAGATGTATCTATTATATGTGTCTACTTGGCTCTCTCCCATAATAAAGCCCTTGATGTTCCATTTATGTTAGAAATTCTGTACCAGGTCTAGAACAACTCTCTTTTTGTAAGCCTGAGTAACATGCATTAGTGATTTTTTAAATTTAATCATTTAGAAATCCTGTTATTCACATTCTTATTTCTTAATAAAGAATTTGTCATATTTTATTCTTAACGGTTTGGAGCTGGAGAGCTTGTTGCTTCCAGGAGGCTGCAGGCAGCACCTGGTGGCAGCAAATATGTGCGCTATTAAGATTTGTTCACTTCTGGTGAAGTTTGTGATAGGTCTGTTTACAAATGCTGACCATGGATCCAACTTTAAGTTAATGTCTAATAAACAACAGGTGATCCTCGCTATCCGTTGGTACGTTATCCATCTAACAGATTTTCCGATTCCGGATAATGCATTCCGCAGAACGTATTTTCCGACGTCGTAACGGATTATCTGATGCTCACCACCATGGATTAACATTGGATCTGCAATCCCGCGATTATTTGTGGGACGGAGTCCGGCAGATAACCGAGGACCGCCTCTATTTATGAGAGAGTAAATTCTAGAACAGAGGCGTACAATATCTGGGCAAACACCATATGTGTTCTAGTGAGCCTATTTGCCCATATCCTCTAAAGCGTAACGGTGAACATTGATTGTACATTTTATTTCGTTTTTGTTGTGAAAAGTACCAGCTGTTACCCAAGAGAATTGCTTTTGTGCAGGAATCACAAACTGTCTTTGAAGTAGACATCTGCACCTGGATACACATTCCATTGAGATGCAAGAAGTGAGAGAATTGACAAACAAAAGTTTATTTACTTCACACCCTGATAAAAAAACATTCTTTTGTTTATTATCAGGGACTTCAAAACAAGACCTGTGTTTCCTGAATTAACATTTAGACCCAAGGGGAAACAAGTACACATTCCCCACAGATCAAACTACTGGAACTTTGACCTGTCCACCATTTATTGCCATCATATAATAGATCAGATATTACTAGGTTTTCTCATCAACTTCAAAGAAACACACATCATTTAGTTTGAGCATATTTCCTCAACCAATCAGAACCTCCTACATGTTCAGCTATGGGTTTAGAAACACATTTAAACCATAGACATGGTATTAGTTAGTTAGGAGAGAACCGTTTTGGAGGGAGAGATCAGAGAGACCTATTGGAATTCCAATAAACGTCATTTAATGTAATTATGATCACAATTCTTGTGCATTTGTATATATATATATATATATATATATATATATATATATATAAAACATACAGAACACCTACAAGCTCATATTGAACCCCCAATATAACCACAACATATATATAAGCATATAAGTGGCACAGAGGAGTGCTACTGAGCATGGCAATATATATTTAAAACCAGAGACAGAACATGAAACACAGACAGAGCTCAGTGCACATCCAGTGAAACTTATACATGGTACAGTGCCTAAATATATATGTATAGATATCTATTAAATAAAATGGTCTTTTAGTTTAACATTTTGGCCAAAGTGTTGTAAGCCCCTGAGCCACTACACGGCATACCACATTTCAAGGGTACCTAACACTAATATAAATTCTTAATAACCTGTGCATTACCAGGAAGAATGGCTCAGGGGCTTACAACACTTTGGCCAAAATGTTAAACCTAAAGACCATTTTATTCAAAAGATATCTATACATATATATTTAGGCACTGTACCGTGTATACGTTTCATTGGATGTGCACTGAGCTTTTTCTGTGTTTCATGTTCTGTCTCTGGTTTTAAATTTAAATATATATATATATATATATATACCTGAGTTTTATATCAATGTATTGTTAGATAGGAAGAACTGTATTCTATTGTTTTGATAGGCCGGTAATAAGTACAAACCTTATAAGGAAGTATAATTAGTACAACCGTGTAATTGTTATATTTTGTTGCTGTTCTAATAAGTTACTGTTTATTTGATTGAGAACATCTCTATCGTGTCAATAACTCTCATAATCAAGGGTGTGCATGTGTAGATGTGTATCCTATTGGAACACATATCTACACATCTATTTCCTTAAGTAATAGTTTTGCCCGTATTATTATATTAATTCTTATAAGCCAGAGATACTTCTATAGATGAATAATTTATAAATGTAGCTATATTCTTATGTCTGGATAAGACTAGAAACATATATTTTACTATTTGGGAGATGAGCTCCATTGGAGCCCATATTAGAGTTTCTATATTGAAAGGTGCTACTCAGTCCTTTTGTATTTCCACCCACCTGATAAACTGTGGCAAAACATACTACTGTATCTTCACAATTGAGACACTTGAGCTGCTTTATAGTACTGTAGGTCCACAGGAAGGGTACGTGGAAGTCCCCCTCTAGCCACCGATCTCTCTATAATCTGCTTACTAACTCTCGCTTTCTTACCTCCCCAGATAAAAAGGTTAATTGCCTTGTGCTTGGCTCTGAGATTTATTTGTGGGATAGAAGTATCCTGAACTGTTTTAGTATTTTTGGCAGTAGAGTCATTTTTACTAAATAGATTTTGACAAATACAGGAAATGTTATACTTAGACCATTTATACAATTTGATATTGTTGTTTTCCTAAGGTGCTAAAAGAGCTTATTATGTTTGGCCCAAAGTGAGTTCTCCTGCCATTTGAAGTTAAAATGAAAGGAATACCATTTGACTACTTCTTGAATTATTAACTTTAAAGCCAGATAACTGACCAAACTTAAGGGTTTTGTTACTGTGAGCAGACTGTAATCTGCAAAAAGACTGGCATTATACGCCTGCATTTCATTGTAAATACCTAAGATATTTGGGTCGTTCCTTTTTGTTATCGCAAGAGGTTCTATGCAAAAGGTAAAAAGACGTGGGGGAAAGGGGCATCCCTGCCTTGTGCCATTTAATAACTTGCAGGGTTCAGATGCAAGGCCTGAACTTCATACGGTGGCTGAGGGGGAACCATATAGGAACCCAATTTCTTTAAGATATTTCCATTTACACCAAATGCTTGGAGGGTAACAAACAGATAAGTCCAATCGACCATATCAAATGGTTTTTCCACATCTAGAAGTAATAACATTGATTGGATATTGATTGCGAATATTTTTTTTTATATAGGTTTGAACCCTGTTAATTTCAGCTCCAGGGACCCCCTTCTTCTGGTGTTACTTACCTGTGAATTAGGTGCCGGTAGCTGCTCTCATTGGCTAGCAGGGTTCACAATATGTCCGCTCTTTAGATACTTCTGAATTATGGGCCAATAGTAGGAAGCCGTGACATTATTGGTGTGGCTTCCTGTTGGCCTATGTGACACGGGAGCTTCAAACTTGAAAGCCCTGCTTGCTGAGCCGGAGAAGCTACCAGCACCTAGTTAGTATTAAAGTATTTCCGGAAGTAGGAGGTCTCAGGAGCTGAAATTAATGGGGTTCAACCCCAGTGACCCCCTGATTCAATTCTATATATTTTTTTTAATGCAATATTTGATTGCTCCTTCAAAAAACCTTTGCTCTGTGTATTAAATTGATGACTCTCCTGGTGTTATCGGTAGCTTGTCAGGTGGCATAAACCAGACTTGATCAGTATAAGTCTAGCCAGGGCTGCCGACAGGGGCCCATGACTAGAGTTTTGCGTGCCCCCACCCCCAAGTTTGTGTGTCCCCACTCCCTCGTGTCTGCAGCCTTGCGAGCCTTCTCCTTTCACACCTGTATTTCTCTCCCCCTGTCTCTCACTCTTCCCCCCCCCCCTCGTCCTCACTCACTCTCCCCCTTTCTCTCTCACACACCCTCATCTCCGCTATCACTCAATTACCCCCTCTCACTCACTCCCGCTCCATCAATCCCCCTCTCATTACACTCTCCCTCCTCCCCTGGCCACACACATAATCCCCCTCAATACCCATAAAACACACCCACACAAAAATGACCCCCCAATACACACAATACCCCCTACGAATATAAAACAACACTTCTCCCAAATACAGAAACCACTCCCCCCCAAATACAGACACCCCTACAATCCCCCAGATACAAACACTACTTCCCCCCATATACAAACAACCCCCTGATATAAAAACCATGCCCCCCCAGATACAAACACCACTACTACCCCCCCAGAAACATAGTTACATAGTAGATGTAACAAGTAAAGACATACATCCATCAAGTTCAACCTATGCTAAATTTACACAAAAGATACGTTATCCTATACCTATACTTACTTATTGATCCAGAGGAAGGCAAACAAAAACCCCAGTGTTATATAATCCAACGATATCTCATAAGGGGAAAAATAAATTCCTTCCTGACTCCAAGAATTGGCAATCGGATTACTCCCTGGATCAATATTCTTCCCATGTTTACTTATTTGGTATATCCCTGTATACCTTTCCTTTCTAAAAAGATGTCCAATCTTTTTTTTAACAAATCCATTGTATCTGCCATCACAGTCTCTGTGGGTAATGAATTCCACATGTTAACTGCCCTTACTGTAAAGAACAATTTCCTTTGTTGCTGGTGAAATCTCCTTTCCACCAACCTTATAGGATGACCCTGAGTCCTTTGTACTGCCCTTGGGATGAATAGTTATTTTGAAAGCTCCCTGTACTGTCCCCGAATATATTTGTATATAGTTATCATATCTTAGACGCCTCTTTTCTAATGTAAATACATCTAATTTAGCTAGCCTCTCCTCGTAAGTTAGATTGTCCATCCCCTTTATTAATTTTTGCACTCTCTCTAGTTCCATAATGTATTTTCTAAGGAGTGGCACCCAAAATGGTACTCCATATTCAAGGTGTGATCTTACTAATGCTTTGTAAAGGGGCATAATTATGTTTACTTCCCTTCCATCCATTGCCTGTTTAATGCAAGATAAGCTCTTGTTTGCCTTTGCAGCTACTGCATGACTTTAGGCACTATTGCTAAGCCTGCTGTCAACAAGCACTCCTAAATCCTTCTCCATCAAGGATTCCCCCAATTTATCCCCATTTAATTTGTAAGTTGCCTGTTTATTCTTGCTTCCCAAATGCATAACCTTACATTTATCTGTATTAAATATCATCTGTCATTTACCTGCCCAAGTTTCCTGTCTCTCCAAGTCCTTCTGGAGAGAAATTACATCCTGCTCTAATTCTACTACCTTACACAATTTAGTATCATCAGCAAAGGTGGAGATTTTGCTCTTGATGCCAACCTAATGGTCATTAATAAACAAGTTAAAAAGCAGTGGTCCCTGTACTGATCCCTGAGGTACTCCACTCACGACCCTAGCCCAACCTGAAAAAGTTTCATTTATGACAACCCTCGGTTGTCTGTCCTTCAACCCATTTTAAATCCAGGTGCATATATGTTTACTGAGTCCAATTTGCTTTATTTTGTACACCAACCTCTTGTGTGGAACTGTATCAAAAGCCTTTGCAAAATTTAAGTAGACCACATCAACTGCATTACCCTGGTCTAAATTCCTATTTACCTCCTCAAAGAAACAAATAAGGTTAGTTTGGCATGATCTATCCTTCATAAATCCATGCTGACTATTACTAATTATTTTGTTTTCCATTAGGTATTCCTGAATATTATCCCGTATTAAAACTTCAAGTAGTTTCCCCACTATTTAAGATAGGCTTACAGGTCTATAATTTCCCGGTTGTGATCTAGCTCCCTTTTTAAATATAGGCACCACATTTGCTTTACGCCAATCTTGTGGTAATGGAGTCCTTGAATATTAAATGTAATGGTTTGGCTATTACTGAGCTTAACTCCTTGAGAACTCTTGGATGTATACCATCGGGGCCAGGTGCCTTATTTACTTTCATTTTTTCAAGCTGTCTATGAACTTCTTCCTCAGTTAACCAATTGTTCATAATATGGAGGTTGTGGCTTCCTCTTGTGGCGCTACTATTGGACTTGATTTCTCCCTGGTAAACACAGAGGCAAAGAATGTGTTTAATGTCTCTGCTTTTCCCTTATCTCCAATAATCTGCCTATCCATCTCACACTGAAAGGGTCTTTAAGGTACTTAAAGAACTTTTTAGGGTTGTTCTTACTTTCTATTGCAATCCTTTTTTCATTATCAATTTTTGCTAATTTGATTGCCCTTTTACAATTTTTATTACATTCCTTATAATTCTTTTGCGATGCCTCTGTCCCTTCTGACTTAAAGAATCTAATTGCCTGACTCTTCTTTTCCATTTCCTCCCCTACCTGTTTATTTAGCCATATTGGTTTTGACTTATTTCTTTTATACTTATTACCCAAAGGTATAGGATACAAGATAAGAAGGAGGTAGCAGAGCACAACCAGGGATATCCAAGAAAGACTTGATTAGAGGGAAAGTGCGTTATCCATAAAACAATTATTTATTGGTCGTGATAGAAAAATAGCAAGGCATTGTCCTACCAACACGTTTCACGCTACACAGAGCACTTTCCCAAGGGTGTACACTGATGAGTGTGCTTTTCTAACAATGTTTTAAAGACTGCCCATTTATCGTCTACATTTTTCCCTGCAAAAGCATCATCCCAGTGTATTACTTGTAGATTAGTCCTCAGTTTATTAAAATCTGCCTTTCTAAAATGTAAGGTCTTTGTTGAACCCAAGTAATCTGTTTTTTTGATCATTTATTTCAAATGAGACCACGTTATGATCACTGTTACCCAAATGTTCCAGGACTTGAATATTTGCTATTACTTCTACATTGTTTGATATTACCAAATCCAGTATTGCCCCTCTCCTGGTTGGTTCCTCAATAATTTGTGTCATATAATAGTCTTTAATTTGTGTGCTTTGCTTCCAGACGTGCCAGTCTTTTGCTCAGGGAAGTAATCTGCTCCCTTTTAATATGTTGTGCAGTTATTTTAATTAGTGAGGCTTGTATTACTGCTTTGTGTGGTTCGCATAATGTAATGGGGAACATTTCTGGTGACTGATTTATCGAGAAATACAGTATACAGTATCTTAATATATTCTCCTATCAACTTCTGCATGTCATGAACATTAAGCAAATAATTGTCTAATTTTATGGCGATGTGGGCAGTATGAGGTTTCTGAGTTGAACCTGTGTGATCTCACCACGTAATGGGGTGGATTGTAGCTGAAGCTAAGAGGATCAACAAAGCTGCCATACTATTTAGTTAATTCTGGAATGTATTGTGCGGGCTAAAAAAAAAATATAGTCTTTTTGTGTAGGGAGTAGGTTTTTCAATACATCTACAAGTGTGTGGTGCCTTATCTTTGCTATCAAACATTTGGGAGTAACTCCTGATAGAGTAGAAGTACAGTAAGGGTATGTATTTTGCTTGATCTGTATAACTGCTGGTTAAAGACCTTATTAAAATCACCTCCTTCAATTACTTTCCCTTTTCTGTTTTTTTCTAGATCGTCAAAGAAGCTTCCACCATTTGGAACATAGACATTGGCAATTATGACCTCGAGCTCTTGAAGTTTACCCGATACATTTATGTACTGTACTTGCCATAAATTTCAGTTAGGATTTCTTTGATCTTTGTCAGCCACTGAAGCCGCATCTTGCTTTGTGAATAAGCTAGCAAACTGACTGCGAGGTGCCATGCGTCTTCATTTTAGACGGCATAGATGCTCAGAACCTTGTTGATAACAGAGGTCCCCGAATCAGCTGTGTTGTTTGTGTCTAGCTCGTGTTTGTGGATCCTCTGGACCGTTTAGCCGCAGAGCTTCTCTAGCAGGCCGCCATCTTTGCTGGCTTCGCACATGCCCCTCTCAAATTATTTTTTTGGAGAAAGATGCTCAATGTCATGGAACAAGAATCACATTCCTGCCCGACCCCCCTTCTGCTTGTCAGCTCCTTAAGTTCAGCTACAGGCATTGGTTCCACATACACACACCGTGCCTGTGTGATGTATCAATATGTTGCCCTTTCTGCCTGTGAGCAGGCAGTCAGTGAGCTGCTACAACAGTTTCTGAGATCCTCACCAGAATGGGCTAGTCTGCCCCCCCTCCTGTTTGTTCAGACATGGTCTGCCCCTAGACTATTCCTTTACCCACACTGCACCTCACTTCCTTTTCCACCCTGGAGACAGTGAGTAAAAAGAACCCCTTCTCTGTTTATCCCCCTTGGTGAGGCCATCTCTTTTTATCGGTTCCTAACTAACAATCACCACTACACACCATCCACAAGCATCTGTATCCTGCTGCCTTTTCCCAATAAAGTGGAGGAAATATTACAGGATTTGGAGTGATTTAAAAGGGAACTGTGTTAATGCTATCGGGAGCCATTCATACCAAACGTGACCCTGGCTTCAGAATAGTAAAAAGAGGACCGTGTGCCTTGGGAAATACACACAGAGGAGCTGCTACCCACAGCCTTTATGCTAAAGAAACAAGCAAGCAGCTTACATAGCAAATAAACAGCAGTCTCTCACCACATTGCACAAGCACGTTGCTACACAGAGCCACAAGCCTCTACACAGCAAACTACCACAGCTTTATGCAAAGACAGTGAGCAGCCTTACTTTGCTAATAGTACACAGAGCAGCCTCTGCAACTGCACACAGTCTGCAGCTTTCACAGACAACCAGTAGCTCAAACTGCACAGCAGCCTTGCAACAAACAGTGCTTCTCTTACAATACCTAACTGCCTTTTTCTCTGTCTGAGTCCACCCGCTGCTCAGCCCCACAGTGAAGAGCCAACGGACACCTGTAAATACAACAACCCCCCCGCTGCACGCTGCAGAACACCATTTGGCACCATCTGAGACAGACGCCCATCGCTGACAAGGTAAAAAGACCGCATGCCACACGCACTGGCAAAAGGCCTACACACACCTACAGCATGGCAGAACTCAGAGCCTCACCAGACATCACGCAGGAGAGCGATCACTCAGACACAGAGACCGCCACGCAACTGCAACAGGCCCAGGCAGGCGCAAGGCCCAAACGGACCGTCACACTGACACAAAAGGCCCGCGAAAAATACGAGACTGACATTGAAGCGCACCGCGCTAAATTAGAGTTGGCCTGGAACACTACCACACTTGGGATATGCAATGTCGCCGCCGCTGGCAATTCCGTACAACAGCTCGAGCAGGCAATAACTCAATTAAAGATAGACCACTTATGCTACCAAGGGCTGTCAGAGGCATACGTCACTTACCTGGCCAGGGCTAATACCGGTGAAAGCCTGCATGAAAGGGACTTACAGCACAATACTGACTCGACACGTGATAGCCGCGTGCGAACCGCCATCGCAGACGCCCAAAGCGAGAGAAAAGAGCTCCTCCTGGAGACCGCATCGCAGCGCTCGAGCACATCCAGGCACTCATCAAGGTCAGCAAGATCAGCACAATCTCACGTGTCTAGCGCAAGCACAATCGCCACCAAGGCGCGAGCCACCGCAGAGGCCGCACGTGCCAGGGCCGCATACGCTCAGAAAGAGGCAGCCATGAAACTAGAAAGGGCCCGCATAGAAGAGGAGGAGCAGACCGCGGCTGCCACCGCCGTTGCAGCCACTGCCACCGCCGCTGCCACCGCCGCTGCAGCCACTGCCACCGCTGCACGGAAAAAGACAGACGTGGACGTTAGCCTAGAGGCCCTAAATCAAGAAAGAGAAGCTGCTGCCGCTATAGCCCAAGCCGAAGTCCTAGAAGCAGCCGCGCAACAGGGTGGCGGGGAGCAACTGTACGGACGGTTTGCCTCAGAGGATCCAGCCCGACGCAATGAAGACTACGTAAGGAGCCTCTTCAGTGTAAACACCAGCGCACCATCTCAACACGGATGGAGCGACTCCACAGATACCGAAGACCTGCTAGGCCCACGAGGAGAAGATGCCGTTCCTGCAATGGCACATGCTGCCTGGGATAGCCACAGCCACAAGAGTGATCCACACGCCAGCGCGCACACGGATGCACCACAACAGGCTCGCAATCCAGGTACACCCACGCGGGAGAAAACAGCCCCTCACACTGGCCAGCAGCCATCACGCGTCCACGCCAAGGAAGAGGCGACCACACAGACTGTCCCAGCAACCACCTCGGAACGGGACAAACGCGCCGATGTCTCAGGTCTGACAGACATAGCCAAGTACATGATCCGGCGCGACTTGGTGCACGCAGGACTCATCAGCTTCGACGACCGCCCTGAGAACTACCGGACGTGGAAGTTCACGTTCAAATACGCAATCGACAGCTTGGACTTCTCAGCAAGGGAAGAGCTCAACCTGTTAGTCAAGTTCCTGGGGAACGTATCCAGGGAGCAAGCGCAGAGACTTCGGATGGCAAACGCGCATCAACCCCAAGTAGGTCTTGACCTAGTGTAGGAAAGGCTAGAAGAGACCTATGGCAGCCCTGAAGCAGTCAAGGATTCACTCTTCAAAAGAATCGAGAGCTTCCCCAAGATCACAACTAAAGACTACTCGAAGTTACGAGATCTTGGAGACCTGCTGCAAGAACTGGAGTTCGCAAGGAAAGACCATTCCTTAATAGGTCTCAACGCCCTAGATTCAGCTCGTGGAGTGAGACCCATCCTGGAGAAGCTACCCTTCAACCTCCAAGAAAGGTGGCTTTCACAAGGTTCCAAATACAAAAGGGAGAAGCAGGTTGTCTTCCCCCCATTCTCATTCTTCGTGAGCTTCATCCGCGAAGCGGCAAGGACAAGGAACGATCCCAGTTTCATCTTATGTGCGCAAACCACATACAGTCCGAGCAGCCCGAAGAACGAGAGACCAGCGACGAGATATGGTAACCCCCAAACACCCATCCCGGCCCGCAGGACGGACGTGCCTCCCACGACCCAAACTACTCCCGATCAGTCGGTCGCCGGAGACAAGGAACCAAGGGACCCAAACAGGGACTGTCCCATACACAAGAAGCCACACCCACTCAACAAGTGCTTTGGGTTCAGGATGAAGTCCTTAGAGGAACGCAAGAGGTTACTTGGAGAATTCGGAGTTTGCTTCAAGTGCTGCGGTTCCACGACTCACCTAGCCAGGGACTGTAAGGAAGAGATCAAATGCACAGTGTGCGAGAGTGACAAGCACGTGACAGCGTTACACCCAGAAGCGATGACACTCCACCAACTCAAGAACCCATCCTCCATAGCGGAGCATGGCGGGGAGAAAGAAGAAGGAGAGTCAACATCCGTCACATCTCAGCGCACTGAGGTTTGCGGAAAAGAAGGTGACAAAATGTCCTGCTCCAAAATATGCCTTGTCGCAGTGCACCCCCAGGGACAACCTGAGAAGGCTATTCGGATGTACGCAATCCTTGACGACCAGAGCAACCGATCACTGGTCAGGTCAGAGTTCTTCGACATGTTTAACATACAAGATGGTGCTTCTCCTTACACTCTCAGAACGTGCGCAGGGCAAATGGAGACCACAGGGAGAAGAGTGAATGGCTACACCATATGCTCAATAGACGGCAAAGTGAACATGCCCCTTCCCACACTCATCGAGTGCAACCACATGGCCACAAACAGGGACGAGATACCCACACCAGACGTGGCACTCCATTACCCCCACTTCAAAGGAATAGCCAACCACATCCGGCCGGTGGAACAAGACGCCAAGATCCTGCTGCTGCTCGGTAGGGACATCATGAGGGTACATAAAGTCCGTAAACAGCATAACAGACCCCACAACGCGCCATACGCCCAAAGACTTGACCTAGGATGGGTGATAGTGGGCAACTCGTGCACTAACAAAGAGCACGGGCAAGACTACGTTGATGCCCGCAGAACGGAGGTGACAGAATGTGGACACACATCTCTCTCTGAACCATGTCTTGGCCATCTCCAAGTGACCGAAGGGCCAAGTGAAGAGAAAAGACAAGGTCATACCCCTGAGACCAACAAAGACACCCTCACGCCGATGGGATGCGACAATGGCTTAGGATGCTCAGCAGTCCAGACAGCCAAGGATGATGAGTCGATTCCACCGAAGGAAGAGAGTAACCTCCCAAAGGTGACCGACAAAGGGATCGTCCTAAAAACAACAAACAATCAGACAATGCTCCCGCGAGCAAGGGCACAATTAAGACGTACAGTTGTTCCTCCCCACAGAGTATCAAGCAACAGAGCAACCAATTGCCACGGCTGGCATAGCCGCAAAAGATTGCGCCTCAGAGGCGAAGCCACAGTGTCAAAAGGACTGTTCGTTCAAACACGTAAGAGGGGACAGTTGCAGAGACATTTCCCAAAAGGATTTACAAGGACAAAAGAGACTGTTCTTCGTCATGTCCAGGGAGAAAACAACCTCCCGATGGCAGTCAACAAAGAAACACAAAAGCGTTTCACCAAACTACGCGGAGATGTTCTCGTGCAAGAGAAATGTACCGATGAACTACGGTGCACAGCGTTCCAGACAACAAGGAACGATGACAAACAAACACCATCAAGCGAAGATAGAGGATTCCCGAAGTTAACAGCCAAGGAGCTCTCTAAAGACGGACTAAGCAGTCGGGTGACCCCGCTACCATTCCGTTCACCAAGGAGGCGCTTCCCAAACAATGGAGAACATGCCATCTCTAGGTTCACCTCGCACTTCTGCGGCCTACAAAGGGAACCAGAGACCAAAAACAACTTTGTGGTCTTCATCCAGAAGATATTCTTTACCGGCCACGCAAAGCCAGCACCTCTAATGGAGGAAGGCAAGGAGTGTCGGTACCTCCAATCACCTGGGGCCTACCACCCTCAGGAACCCGATCAAATCCGGGTAATGTTCAACCCCAGCGCTCAGCTTCAGGGAGTCTCCCTAGACGACGCCCCCTTTATTGGATTACATTCGACAACCAGTTTTCCGGGGACAGTAATCCGCTCCCACAAGGAGCCAAAAGCCCTCTCCTTCTGCCAAACGCCAGGTGGTAGAGCAACAGGCTGCCACGGCTGGTATACCTACAAGGGGATACACTCTGTGGGTGAAACTACAGAGACAAAAGGACTGTTCTCTTACAAGACTAAAAGGAAACAGTGCCAGAGACTTTTATACAAAGACATTGTGGTGCAACCAGCAAACCTGGAGCTGTGCATCCACCCTGCATCCTTTGCCAAAGAACCTTGGCCAAGGGACCTTGATACCAGTGATACCGGCCGGTGTCACATCGCTATGTGGACATGGACTCTTGCATTGTTTGAGAATGTGATGTTATCTTTGTTATGCATTGCACATATGTTCCACATATTCCAGTTATATAGTGGTATCTCCAGATACCAGACGGGGAGTGTCATGGAACAAGAATCACATTCCTGCCCGACCCCCCTTCTGCTTGTCAGCTCCTTAAGTTCAGCTACAGGCATTGGTTCCACATACACACACCGTGCCTGTGTGATGTATCAATATGTTGCCCTTTCTGCCTGTGAGCAGGCAGTCAGTGAGCTGCTACAGCAGTTTCTGAGATCCTCACCAGAATGGGCAAGTCTGCCCCCCCTCCTGTTTGTTCAGGCATGGTCTGCCCCTAGACTATTCCTTTACCCACACTGCACCTCACTTCCTTTTCCACCCTGGAGACAGTGAGTAAAAAGAACCCCTTCTCTGTTTATCCCCCTTGGTGAGGCCATCTCTTTTTACTGGTTCCTAACTAACAATCACCACTACACACCATCCACAAGCATCTGTATCCTGCTGCCTTTTCCCAATAAAGTGGAGGAAATATTACAGGACTTGGAGTGATTTAAAAGGGAACTGTGTTAATGCTATCGGGAGCCATTCATACCAAACGTGACCCTGGCTTCAGAATACTCAAGTCTAATATTAAAAGTTCCCTTAAGTCGCTTAATGTGACGTTAACCTAATTTAAGACTAACTGTATATTTTCAAAGGACAATAAAATAACTAAGTCATATTTTCTCTTGTAAGAAGCATAGTATACACTACTGTATAATAGACTTTAGTGGTAATAAAATGCAAATGATATGCAAATTAGCTGTTGTCATAACATTGCATATCCACAAAAGTCTGTTAAGGTTAATGCAGGGACATAACAGTACGTTATTTAGGTCATACTTAAGCTTCGTCTTACTCACATACAGTTTTTACAGGGTCTGTATGGGTGTAACACTACAGTTAGGTATGATTTAACTAACATATTGTTATTTCTCAGTTTTATTTCCCTTCCACTCTACTCTACTCTTTCTTCTCAAATTAAAGACCTATTTCAGGGTCTTGATCATAGTAACGCTAAGATGTACTTATCGTCACATTATTGGAAGATAATGGGATTAATTGGAATTACTGCCACATTAACTGAAAATTATTTATTACGATCTTTTCAGATATCCAGCTCCTTTGCATACATGAAAAATGCCGTAGTCATGCAGTAAATAATGGCAGTGATGCAAGTATGAAATAACATATTTAAATGAGTGTTTATCGCTGCTAGCGAAGCAATTGTGGGGAAGTGGGAGCTTTCTACCATAGGGTTTCTTACAAAACCCTATGGCAGAATGATGTACTGTAATGTCTTTGATGCCTGAGGCTACCAGTGCATTGCATACATACAGTACAACAGGAAAATGCTACAAATAAAATGTAGAAAGTCTAACATCCATATGTGCTAACAATAAGCTTTAAGTATCCAAGTGATCAGCTAGTTTTGTGGCAATTACCGTATTTCCTCGATTGTAAGACGCCATCGATTGTAAGACGCACCATCTATTTGGCCCTTAAAATCAAGGAAAATTACTTTTTCACTTACCATGTTTCAGGAGAGGTCCCATGTCAGAGGAGGATGAAGCGGGCGGTGGTGGCAGGAGAGGTCAGCCGTCAGCAGAAGGTTGAAGATGGACAGTGCGCGGCGGCAGGACAGGTCTCAAGTCTGCAGGTGAATGAAGATAAGACAGCGTGCGTGCGGTGGCAGCAGGAGATCATAATAGCAGCAGAGCTGAGCAGGAGCAAAGCGGCATAGGGGAACGACTGGGGAGGAGCGCACTGTAACCGGAAGTCAGACATTGGTCAACTTCTGGTGTTACAGTTTTCACCTCCCCAGTCGTTCCCCTATGCCGCTTTTCTCAGCTCTCCTGCTATTATGATCTCCTGCCGCGCTGCCACCGCATGCACGCCCGCAGTCTTATCTTCATTCAACTGCAGACTTGGCACCTTTCCTGCTGCCACCGCACTCCCGCCGCACTCCCGCCGCTGTCCATCTTCAACCATCTGCAGCTGTGGGACCTCTTCTGCCGCCGCCTGCTTCGTCCTCCGCTGATATGGGACCTCTCCTGAAACATGGTAAGTGAAAGACGGGGTTAGTTCTGTAGGCACCTTTTTTTTTTCTTTGAATTTTTTTAATAGATCGATTTTAAGACGCACCCCGATTTCAGACATGTGAAAATTGGAAAAAAGGTGCGTCTTGGAATCGAGGAAATAGGGTATATACATACTGTAGGCAATTTAGCTCTTAGATCAGCCTAGAGTAGGTAATACAAATTGATGATATTTTTTGTCGATAATCTGATGTGTGTAAATAAGTAATTTGGCATTACAGTAAGTTCTCATTTGCAGGCTCCTATAAGTATGCTGCTTAAAAAATATCGTTGACATATCGCTGCAGTGAACAGGCCCTTATTACTGCTTAACTGCTGGTGATATGGCTGTAGTGAACACTGTAGGTCCATAAATAAATTCGCAGTCAAACGCCGATAACGGCGATTTTTTAGTTATCGACCATTTGCGAATTTAGGCCTATAACTAGAAGCGTTCTCCCAACTAATTGGTTGCTGGGACAGGTACCCATTTTTTGTGCTGGGATCTTTGCTGAGATAACCCCCCTTTCCCCCCGCCTCCCCCTCAAAAAAGAAAGTATTAACATCTTTTCTAATTTATACATGATGGCTCCTAGGAAAAAAATAACAACAAGCAGCTCATATCACTTTAGATAAGTTCTGATAAGAGACTAATAAGTAACTGTGAAAAGAAACGTGCAGTAATTCCAATATTGTTAACATTAGGGCAATGTTGTAAAGTAGTTCTGAAAAATCCACGTGTGTTTTTACAAGTCCCTGAAAAATTGCTTGAGGATTAAACAATTCAAAAATGTAATGAGGATAAATCTGCAGAATAAAGTTTGTTTGATTGTACCTTCAAAGTCATGGGTATACTGTTCGCAATAGTAGGGAGGCAGCCATCTTTGACTTGTAATGTAATTTATGACTGGATATATGGTGTTAATTTGAATTAAGGTTTACTAATAATTCTTCTGACTGACTTTTACATGGAAAAAGCACAAATAGCAGAACACGAAAACAATAAGTGCTGCCATTATACATTATTTGTTCTTTACGGTTTATAAATCCTAATTATCTTCTTGCATCACATGCACTGATCCTGTTATCTAAATTGAGATGTTACCTATCCAATAGTAATTACCAAGACGTGAAACTAAAACTTAGGTTCTAGGCCATGGTGGATGTCCTTTGCCAGAACAAATTAGAAATGTATCAATATATCACGTGTTTTTGTCCAATGAAATTAATCGCGTTCTCATAAGTTGGCAGTTTGACTAATAAGCAAAGGTATTTGCTGTAGGCAGCAAATTTTTTCCATTAGTAATGCTTTTGCTCATTCCAATTATTCTCGGGAGCTCTGCGACATGCTATTTAATCATGTGAGGAGAGATAAAGAGAATCTAAAATGAAGCAGAAAATGAAGAAATAATAAAGGTCCCTTAACTAAGCTATCTCCATTCTTAAGAATTGGGAAGACCTATCTCCCAGCCGTGAGCTAATGCACTCAGTAGAGAATAATATGTTCCTTAAACTAGCTGAACTGCAAACAGCTTGACAAATTCACTGCTGCAGGACTTTCAAACAATTCTATAAAAACCATAGCTACCTTACACAGCAGTATTTTTATGGCTACTTCTGTTTAAAACAATACAATTTTCATTGCCGCTCTCTAGCCAAAGGCTTCTTGGGGATGAAATGTTATGTGAAAATGTATTTCCCGAAGTGCTGACCAAATACTTGTTTACAGTACCTTGTTCTTCACCATGGAAGCCCTTTACAAAAGAAAAAGCAACTTACCCAAACTTTAGATAAGTTGACTAAGTGAAGGAAAACAAGAATGCTGTCAGGGAAATCAATTATTAATCAAAAAGAAAGGTATCAATGCAAAATATTTGAGTCATATTGGTTATTAAAGGATTTAGGTTTCACATTTGTAAGTAGACAGCAGCCATGAAAAATGAAAATGGAAAAATAGGAATTCATAAGTCTTACAATCATATGCAGAATATCATGATTCCTAATAAAAGTATTTCATAAAGACTAGGATGCAGTGTCACTGGAGCAAAATGTGGTGAATTATAATTAAGGTAAACACACTATCTAAAAATGTTGTATGTCATAAATCAAGGTATCATATACATGTGTATGTGTTTATACAGTATGTGTGTTTGTGTGCATACATATATATATATATCGCACTTTCCCCCACCCCCCTTCGAAAATGTGTGGCTTCGGTGTGTGTGGTGCAATACCCGTGGCTCACGGAAGGTCTGAGCCTCAGTTGCAGGGAGCCTGGGGTGTAACTGATACGGACGGTGTTCTTCAGCGCCTCCACCTGTAACGTATTCTACTGTGTTGAATTACCCGTTACAGGACCTATATACATATACTTATACAATGACCACACGCAATGGTTAAAACATAAAACAATAACTTTACTACAGAATGATAATATGGCTACTGGTTACAGCCTACCCACCAGGCCTCGCACGTACGTAACCACCCGCCCAGCGTCCCATACACTTGTTCACAGTCCCCACAGTACCTGATGGGGCCCTCGGACCCCCAACCACTCTAGTGTCCACAAGGGATATAACCCCTCACACTTACATGTGGTTAGCCCTGCCAGGGCCGTCTTAACAGCATTATAGGTCCCCAGACAAAGTTGCCCTGTAAAATTTCTCTCGCAAATGCAGACATGCCAACTCTCCGCTACAAGTCGTAATTTTTCTCCTTCTACCGAGTTAGCGGGAGATTTGAATGTTGAGGCGGGTGATCGGAAAATTGGTGTTAAATTCTGGTCTGTGCATAGATTAGCATGGGGCCCCAAGGCTCGTGGGGACCACGGGCAACTGTCCAGCATGCCCATGCATTAAGACGGCACTGAGCGCTGCCACTATTGTGTATATTGGTTCACTTGTGCGTGGGGTACCTGCCGGGTGCGTCCGCACCCGGGAGCGCTGCGTCCTGCGATGGGATACACAGTCCCAACAATGATCCATGTGGGATGTCCAACTCAAGGACAGATGCCGCTGTGTCCCTACAGTATTTTCTCGGCCTGTCCCTGTATCAGCCACAAACTGATGGGAGTTGGGCCTAGCTGGGTCATTTCATGGGTTTTTGGTCTAGTGCAGATTGCCACAGGCACCTGCACACTCACACCCTACCCCTTCAGTATCCAGCTTCCAACTAACTGTCCCCTTAACTGCCAGAATCCCAACTGTCAGAATTCTAACTGCCACACATCTCTCAGCCCCATTGGTTGCCTGGCAACACGGCCTGCAGCCCCTAAGGCTGCTGAAACTTGTAGTTCCCCTGCTGTGCTATACTCTAATGGTAAGGTAAGGGGACAAACAGGGGACCACGGGGACCCAGGCAATATATATACTAACGGTGGAGGTTTTTGTCGCCTTTTTCACCCACCATAACTTAAAATGTGTATGGTAAACATACCCAGCTTGAAAATTGCAAAGCCAAAACAACCAACCTCACACAGATGAGACCCATTAAGTTTGAAACATGTCTGTGAGTGGTTAGACTGGCTTTGCATCTAATCCCATGCTGTGCTTAAAAGCTGTGTGAACAGCAGAGCATTTATTTAAATGGGTTCCATGTATATGGATTTAAGGAAAAAGGTGACACATTGTGTGCTCATTTGCATGTCCTTTCCCAGAATCCCTTGACACAGTGGATGCACTGTATGCTAGGTGATAATGGTGAAAGGCAGGGTTGCTGTCCTGTCTAAGACATGTGAATGTGCTCACAAGTGATTTTCTTTATTGACTATATGCTATCGGTGAAGGTTTTTTTGTCGCCTTTTTCAGCCACCATAACTAAAATGTGAACCTCAAAAAAGGAACAATGTACCTAAACTTATGAATGCAAAATAAAAAAGTTAGCACCACTTCCAATACCCACAAAGCCAGACAATAAGGAGTAAAATACTCCCCTATCCTATGCGAATGTGAGCTGGCTATACATCAAACCACTGATAAAGTGGTATAAGGAGGGACTATAATAACACACCCTGAGATAAAGTCAAAGCTTCTGCTATAAGAGTACACCAGAAACTAGACTAAAAAGTATAGCGACTGACTAATAGAAATATAGCTAAAAAAGCTTATTAGTATAAATAAACAATAGTGCAGCTATCATATATCAGGGGGGGAAGTGGGTAAATCATGGATGAAAAAACACATTAATATAATTACCCACAGCAAACAGACAAAGGTTTATAATTTAGATATATAAAAGGAGATGCCTGTATAATATTAGCATAGCCATAATCAAGCCCCCATTTCGAGCCAGGCATATAGATGCGCATACAGGCAAATCGACCTATAAAAAGTGTTATTATAACCACAAAAAAACAGGTGATACTCATCTGGAGTGAAATAGTAAAGAGTCCATGATGAGATATGAGACCCGCTGAGCAGCAAAATCCTTCATACAGATGCAGCGGCCGTTATTGAAACACTTCACGCAGTGTATACCTCGGAATACCCATGTCATTGCACATTATTTCTTCCAACTGTACCGCCTTAAGACGCAAGTGCAGGCGAGGGCATAAAATGGCATTTTAGTGTTCTGGCTTTTAAACACCTGAAATTGACACAGTAGCACTGTACTGTACACATTACAATCAATTCATTTCATTGCATTTAATTGCACACAATCCATGAAATTCAAACAAAGCAACCGCGATAAACACGTGTGCCTGGGGTGATTGGCGGCGTTAATGCAGCGTGGAGTACAGCCGCGCACACGAAAACGGCGTCGTGATTTGTTTGGATAACGGCCACTGCATCTGTAGATCGTACAGAAGAAGTTCTCCAACCCCACAAGTCATCCAAAATGGCACAAATGTTCCTAATAGGAAGAAATAATAGAGGTCTCTCAAGCGTCCATCTCACTCAATGCGTTTCGCCCATAGGGTGGGCTTCTTCCCGGAGTGAATGATGTTCAAGCAGGACGAGGCAAATTATATACAAAAATTAAAACAAGTCGCGATCTCAACCCACTCTACCACTACCAATCAGATAGTCTGGTGGGGTCACATGATGAAGATGACGTCAGTCATTCAGCTGATCACGGTTGAACGGATGAGGCAAAAGCAGGCAGAGTACTCAAGTTACAAATTCTGCAGCTGATGTTATGATGTAGTCGCGCATGCGTAGATGTCATCTAACTGATATGCACCATTTATAGGTCTTATTTCTAGCGTCATAGGCAGCCCCACAGGCAATCCAATGACTGAACCGGGATGTTTCCATAATAATCATGACAGCACATCAGCCCGGTCTGCGTTTTCATATCTCTGTATTTCTCCAGTCAAATTAACTTGCAGCATGAATATATGATGAATACAATATTAAGTAGGATTATTGTTGAATTATAATTCTTGATAAGCAAAAAGTATACCTAGCACAAGAAAAAGAGAAAAATTTAATTAACACCAAAAAAAAAAAATATTTATATATAATGAGTTAATAAAACAATAAATACTAAAACAGAAGGGGTAACACTAGCAAAAATATATTCTATATTAAAGAAATATTGCAAAACCTAATGAGTCATTTAAACCAAAAGGTAACATTGTGTTAAGTGATACGATCCAGCGGCATTCTTTTTGGAGTAAAACTTTCTCCAAATCACCACCTTTAATTCCCAGAGATGCTCTATCAATGGCAAAAGCAGACATCAATGTATTATCAGCATCATGAATCTTAAGAAAATGCCTGGCAACAAAGGTGATTTTTTTTTATTAAAGAGTCTAAGTCTCACTGTGCAAACTTAATATTGTGAGAATGTTCCAATATTCTTTGTTTAACTTCTGTAGTTGTTATTCCAAAATACAGTATATAAGTTTGCAAGGGCATGTCAAATAATAAATTACCCCTTTGGACTTGAGGTTTAAAAATGACCAATCTTATACTGACTAGTCCCATCACTTGTAATAAAGGAGTCCGTTTGTGACATAAATCGACAAGCTGAGCAACTGTTATGATTGTTATTATGTCCTGTTATGTAAAAGGGTGTACTTTCTTCTTCACACAACTGTGTGTGTGTGTGTGTGTGTGTGTGTGTGTGTGTGTGTGTGTGTGTGTGTGTGTGTGTGTGTGTGTGTGTGTGTGTGTGTGTGTGTGTGTATATATATATATATATATATATATATATATATATATATATATATATATATAAAATAAACCATACGGTACCGTTTGAAGCACGAGATCAGGAGACAGCACTCTGGTAAGTTTGATCACAAGTTTTTATATTGAAAAAGACACATAAACTGACGTTTCGGTCCCACAGTGGGGACGCCCACCTTGAGAAAGTGGCGCACCACCTTGAGAAAGGTCCCACTGGGGGACCGAAATGTCAGTTTATGTGTCTTTTTCAATACAAAAACTTATGATCTAACTTACCAGAGTGCTGTCTCCTGATCCCAGCTTCAAACGGTATCATATGGTTTATTATTGCTTTATGGGACAAGCACCCAATTGTTTCTACTTGCAAGTGGAGTGCCGACTGCTTCTGTGGATTATATGTGTGTGTGTGTGTGTGTGTGTGTGTGTGTATGTGTGTGTGTGTGTGTGTGTGTGTGTGTGTGTGTGTGTGTGTGTGTGTGTGTGTGTGTGTGTATGTGTGTGTATGTGTGTATATGTTAATAATTTTCTCTCTTTTTCGTGTGCTAGGTATATACTTTTTGCTTATCAAGAATTATAAATCAATAATCATCCTACATTACTATATTGTATTCAACATATATTCATGCTGCAAGCTAATTTGACTGGAGAAATACAGATTTATTTATTTTCAAAACATTGTTTTTTTTTTCAAAAATTGTTTCAGAAACATGGGATGCAAATGTGAGGATTCCTATTTCATTGGCAAATGTTTCCTAGTGGAGTTTATCCATATCATGAGTATTACTTGGAAACAATAAACTTTGTTACACTGGGGTATAGCTCAGAAAATAAGGGTAAGCACAATATTCCATTACCTAGATGAATTCTTGTTAGTGGGCCCTCCCAACTTGTAACATGCTACTGGATTCTAGCATTGAACTCATAGAGAAGCTGGGAGTACCTACAGTATAGCAGAGGATAAAACGGAAGGTTCCATCCAGTAGAAATACTTTCATTTTTGGGTATAGGAATCGACAGTGGCCAGGGAGTCACCACTACCCAATGATAAAGTGGCTAAACCAGAGGGTTTATAAGCGATTACAGCAGGGCAAAAAAAGTTATGCTCAAACAAAAGGCTCCAAAATTAATGAATTCATGGTGTCACACTTCATTAGCATATTCATGACATCATGACCTCATAAATGCAGTGAATAAAATCGCAATTAATATATTTATTTCATTTTAATATATTTCTTTCACGTTGTTAATAAAATTAATTAAGTGCTGCACTCTTGGATGTGAGACAAAAGTGGGGGAGATATCCGGTGACACACAGAATTCATGTGTTGTGAAAATAAAATACAATAAAAACAACATAATACACACAACTCGATGTGTTAGATACACAGATTCTTCTAAGGTAGCAAGACTTTTTGCAGGCGTAGACACAATTGAGCAATTAGACACAATGCCTGGGATTTTAAACACACCTGACAGGAAGCAGCTGCTGTAAACCCTTGCAATTGCCTACTTAAGTAGTAGTGAAAACAGGACGTATTCAGCCTGTGCTGTGTAAAGTACAACAGGGAGATAGTATGTACAAGTACATTTAAAGCAGCAGGATTTTGCTGGAGTAGACACAATCAATAATCCTATTCTAGTATCTTCGATAAGTTAGGTCGCTTCCATGCTTAGCATGACCGGCGCAAACAAAAGGCTGGGCGTCTATGAGGCAGGCCATAGAGCCCGCGACCAGGCACGACCAAGTGTGCAATTGCAGAGAAGACAATCTTTTAATTTTGTGCGCGACGCCTGGGTCATGTGCGTGGTTCAGCCAATGAGGGTGAACCGCTCACATGACATCACGGGCACGCCTCCACCACACCTCCCCGTCGCATCTCCCCCTAGTCCACAATTCGCCTCTGCTGCAGGCGCACTTAATGTCATGCGCTCTTTCGCTCGTGCGCTTGGCTTGCCCTCGGCCTTACTCATTGAGCATTTTGGGCTCTTCTTGAATGAGTTGGCATATGTAGCTATTCAGAAAGCTTCGATAACCCAAACTCGCTCGAAAAGTGCTTCTCCCTGATCAATAGCGCTGCCGCAGAGACAAACTGTGCAAGAGAACATACAAAAAGATGGCTACTGCTCATCTTATATTTCTCATAATGAGGGGTGCAAAAATAGGGGATAAAATATGCTAGTAGAAAAAGAAGAAAAATATTTCCTTAAAGCAATGCACTCTACCTCTATAATCTTAAAATGGAAGTTGATTTACTGGAAAGAGATGGAATTCCATCCCCACTAATATAAATTATAATAAATGTTTTTTAGTAGCATAGAAACAAAAGAAATTAAAACCAAAGAACTAATAGCGCTGATAAGACAAATGAATAATATTCGGTTAGGAAAATTCCCTATACCTTCATATGTCTTATATTGTAAGCTTCAAAATACTAGAATTGGAACTCTAATTGGAGTCCAGGCTGAGGCTTTAAACATTAGATTTATAGTTTATCCAAGGGTTAACTGGTAACAATTGCCAAACAAAGTGTCAAAAATGTGCACCTATATTTACAAATATTTACAAAGTGATAGTGAAAGTCCTGTGAACAGTCCCTAGTGTAGTCAGGGGACTGCTGGGGTTATATACTCCTTATTCATAAGAGATTATAACCCTGCAGAGAAAAAGTTTCTGCAGTTTAAGTGAGATTAAATGGCAAATGCTAATTAACCCAATTGGTAAAGACCTGTGCTGTTGTACTATCCAGCCTCACATATAATGATGATTGCCTCACTGATCCTTATACTTGGATCTAGCTAAGTTATATAAGATAGATAGTATATTATATAAAGACAGATACCTGTTGTACTGTCTTTGTGGGCTGTGTATATTTGTTACCTCTTCTGGTTAGAAAGTAACACTGTTGCCGTCAGTGGTGCCATGCATATATAATACTGTTCTCCCCTCTGACTACTACTGGTGGAGACAGAGTAGCTGTTGGTAATAACACTTGTCACAAGAGTACACGCAGACTTGGATATACTCGCTACAGTCAAATAGCTACTAACACTCAATGCTAGTGGATGCCTCATCAGCCCACATCTTTGTTAACTATCTAAGCTCAATATAAGCAGGGCCGCCAACAGGGGGGGACAGAGGGCACTGGCATCCCGGGCCCCGTGAGTAAGGGGGGCTGGCCATGCCCGTTAAAGTAAAAAAAAAAAAAAAAAAGATTTTTTTTAAATGGCGGCGATTCTTCCGTGCGCATGCGCAGGGCAAGCAGGGTATCCATCCTGCTGCCTGTGGGCCCTCTGCCTGTGGGCCTGCTGCCTGTTAACCCCCCCATCCTGCTCCCACCCCTCGTCTCCCAACGTGGGACGGAGGGGATGTGCCATGGGATTCCCCTACGCGCCAACCTAACTTCCCCCAACCAGAGCCGTCTTAACATATGGGCATGCGCTGGGCAGTTGCCCAGGGGCCCCACAGCAAAGGGGGGCCCAACGCGCCCGGCCCATGCGTGCCCACCATAGGGTTGCCAGGTGTCCGGCGAGCATTAAATGCTGAGAGGGCGGAGGCAGTAAGAGGGCAGGCCGGGACGGTGGGTGGGCAGAGCAAGGAGGACTGGTGTGCTGTCCCTGATTGGAGGAGAGGACAGCCAACCAGAGGACAGCAGGGGTGGAGCCTACACCCCGGCGGGCCAGAGACATGTTCTGTGCTGTCTGTGTCCTACAGGAGATAAGGTAAGGTACAATGTGGGGGGAGGTGAGGGTATATTTAATATGTTTTGGGGTGGTACGAGTATATTTAATATATATGGGGGTGGTGGGGGTATATTTTATATGTATGGGGGTGGTGGGGTATATTTAATATGTATGGGTGTGGTGGGGGTATATTTAATATGTATGGGGTTGGTGGGGGTATATTTTATATGTATTGGGTTGGTGGGGGCATATTTTTGTATGGGGTGGTGGGGGCATATTTTTATATATATGGGAGTGGTGGGGGTATATTTTATATGTATTGTGGAGGTGGGGGTATATTTAATATATATGGGGGGGATATATTTAATATATATGGGGGTGGTGGGGATATATTTAATATATATGGGGGTGGAAGGGGTATATTTAATATATATGGGGGTGGTAGGTGTATTTTTTAATATATGGGGGTGGTTGGGGTATATGTTATATGAATTGGGGAGGTGGGGGTATATTTTATATGAATTGGGGAGGTGGGGGGATATTTTATATGTATTGGGCTAGTGGTGGGATATTTAATATATATGAGGGTGGTGGTGGGGGATATTATATATATCAAATGGAAATATTCCTGTATGCTCATTTGCATGTCTTAGACATGTCTGCAACCCCGCCTTTCCCCATTATCACCCAGCCCAAAGCACTTCCACTGTAGCAAGGGATTCTGGGAAATGACATGCAAGTGGACACACAGCCTTTTGTCACCTTTTGCTTCAAAACCATTTTTAACATGGTTCCCTATAGGCTTAAGCTTGCTGCATGGTCACAGCTTTAAGCACAGCCAGTGCTAAGATGCATAGCCGGAAAACCCACCCACAGACAGCCGTTTCGACCTTAAAGGGTCTCATCAGTATGGGGTTGGTTAACTGGCTATGCAATTAAGCAATGAGGATGGGGTTTATTATATAGATATAAATAAATATATTAAATATCACCCACCGCCTATATATATATATATATACATATATATATATATATAGGCGGTGGGTGATATTTTATTTATTTGGGGGTGGTAGGGGTATATTTTATATGTATATTTATGGGTGTGGTGTGGCTATATTTTATATGTATTGGGGAGGTGTTTTTTTTAAATTTTTTATATGTATTGGGTAGGTAGGGCTATATTTTATATGTACAGTATTCAGGAGCGTGTTTTTTTTTATATATGTACAGTATTGAGGGCGTCGCAACTTTTACCATTGTGTCCAGTATTTTTGGACAAGCCATCTGGCAACCCTACCCACCAATGCTAAAAATGTAAAATCTCCATTCTAAGTCTAGCTAGGAGGGCTCGCTCTCCCCCCGCCGCGGCGCCCGGCACCCTGGCTCGCTCTCCCCCCGCCCGGAAGTGGAACTCTGGCTCCGCTCGCTCTCCGCCCGCCCGGCACCCCAGCTTGCGTCACAACCTCTTGCAGCCTAGCAGAGCAGCACTTCCGGTGCCTGCTGCTGCTAGTGAGCGCGTGGGAGGCTGGGAGCGACAGTCTGCATAGGTTAGAAGTATATACCAGTGACTGTCTTTATTGTGATATTTCTTCAGCTAAACAAGGGGGTACAGGTTGAGTTTTTTCACTGGACTGCAGTTACAGTATAGCTTGCAAAGTGATGTTTCTCTTGTAAGGTATTGTAAAAGTAAGTTATATAAAAGATTGTTTTATGAATAACACTGTAATAGTAAGATGTCAGAATAAATTGTAAACTAGATATTCAGGGGATATTAACTATTCGTTAACAAATCGTTAATTTACATTTTTATTCATGTGAGTGATTGTGTAGGCAGGGCCCCGTGCACTGCTTTGCCCGGGGGCCCCTAATGTTGTTAATATGGCCCTGGTGCCAACCTAACTTCCCCCATGTGCGCCTCCTGCCCGGGGCAACAGCCACAGGATTAGCCCGCCAGTCTCGCCCCTCCCCCAGCCGCCCACCTCTCGCGTGCCCCCTGAGCCCACCTCTCGCGTGCCCCCTGAACCCACCTCTCGCGTGCCCCCTGAGCCCACCTCTTGCGTGCTCCCTGAGCCCACCTCTCACGTGCCCCCTGAGCCCACCTCACGTGCCCCTCTCCCGCCCAGGGCAGCTGCCGCGGGGATATTGGGGGCAGGGGGGAAGCGACTGGGGGGCAAGGAAGAAGGAAGCAGCACCAGAATCCAACCGGTCAAGGTAAGTCACCCACCCAGTCACTGTCACCCAGTCACTGTCACCCAGTCAGTCACTGTCTGTCACCCACCCACCCAGTCACTGACTGTCACCCACCCACCCAGTCACTATCTGTCACCCACCCAACCACATATCCTCCCACCCACCCATTCACTGTCATTCACCCACCCACCCATCCACTGTCATTCACCCACCCACTGTCATTCACCCACCTATCGTCATTCAATCGTCATTCACCCACCCACTCATCGTCATTCAAACCGTCATTCACCCAATGTCATTCACCCACCCATCGTCATTCACCCAATCGTCATTTACCCAGCGACCCACCCACCCATCGTCATTCACCCAGCCACCCACTCACCCACCGTCATTCACCCACCCACCGTCATTCAACCATCATTCAACCGTCATTCAACGTTGCATGCTAAAAGATATTTTTTCGTGGTAGGTGCGCTATGGGTTCGGGGGGGGGGGGGTCCGCTATGGGTTCAGGGGGGGGGGGGGCTGCTCCTTTCATTTGTCCCGAGCCCCATGATTTATGTTGGCGGCCCTGAATATAAGTATATGAAGCTACAAACTGATATTGCAACCTAGCGTTGCAGTCACGCTACAGAGAAGATGACCATGACATCATCATTACCCGACGCGTGTTTCGTTCTAACACAAACTTCTCCGAGGGTGGGCGTGCTCTTCTGTGCTCTCCAATGTTATATACCCATGGGTTGTCATGGTAACTCAATTTCGGCTCAATGTAAGTAATAAGCTTTAACAAAATATTTGGGTATCTTTCAGTGCTGTATGTCACGGATAGTGTACTCAAGAGGCTGCCGTAATTTAAAATTATACCTAAGATAAAAAAAGAAGAATTAAACAATATGGGTGGGCTTGCTCATGTGTTGCAATGGCCCTGGATGTAAATGACTGTTCTTACACACAGATCTTATATTTGGAAATGCAGATAAGAAGATGCAATGCTATATAAGCTGACATAGGTATGTATCCCATATATCAAGAATTAAGAGCCACTTTTAGAACAATAACAAAGCCCATATATATATATATATATATATATATATATATATATATATATATATATATATATATATATATATTTATATATATATATATAGGCGGTGGGTGATATTTAATATATTTGGGGGTGGTAGGGGTATATTTTATATGTATATTTATGGGTGTGGTGTGGCTATATTTTATATGTATTGGGGAGGTGTTTTTTTAAAATTTTTTATATGTATTGGGTAGGTAGGGCTATATTTTATATGTACAGTATTCAGGAGCGTGTTTTTTTTTTATATATGTACAGTATTGGGGGCGTCGCAACTTTTACCATTGTGTCCAGTATTTTTGGACAAGCCATCTGGCAACCCTACCCACCAATGCTAAAAATGTAAAATCTCCATTCTAAGTCTAGCTAGGAGGGCTCGCTCTCCCCCCGCCGCGGCGCCCGGCACCCTGGCTCGCTCTCCCCCCGCCCGGCACCCCGGCTCTGCTCACTCTCCCCCGCAAGGAAGTGGAACCCTGGCTCCGCTCGCTCTCTCACCCCAGCTTGCGTCACAACCTCTTGCAGCCTAGCAGAGCAGCACTTCCGGTGCCTGCTGCTGCTAGTGAGCGCGTGGGAGGCTGGGAGCGACAGTCTGCATAGGTTAGAAGTATATACCAGTGACTGTCTTTATTGTGATATTTCTTCAGCTAAAAAAGGGGTACAGGTTGAGTTTTTTCACTGGACTGCAGTTACAGTATAGCTTGCAAAGTGATGTTTCTCTTGTGAGGTATTGTAAAAGTTATATAAAAGATTGTTTCATGAATAACACTGTAATAGTAAGATGTCAGAATAAATTGTAACCTAGATATTCAGGGGATATTAAATATTCGTTAACAAATCGTTAATTTACATTTTTATTCATGTGAGTGATTGTGTAGGCAGGGCCCCGTGCACTGCTTTGCCCTGGGGCCCCTAATGTTGTTAATATGGCCCTGGTGCCAACCTAACTTCCCCCATGCGCGCCTCCTGCCCGGGGCAACAGCCACAGGATTAGCCCGCCAGTCTCGCCCCCCCCAGCCGCCCACCTCTCGCGTGCCCCCTGAGCCCACCTCTCGCGTGCCCCCTGAGCCCACCTCTCGCGTGCCCCCTGAGCCCACCTCTCGCGTGCCCCCTGAGCCCACCTCTTGCGTGCTCCCTGAGCCCACCTCTCACGTGCCCCCTGAGCCCACCTCATGCGCCCCTTCCCGCCCAGGGCAGCTGCTGCGGGGATATTGGGGGCAGGGGTGAAGCGACTGGGGGGCAAGGAAGAAGGAAGCAGCACCAGAATCCAACCGGTCAAGGTAAGTCACCCACCCAGTCACTGTCACCCAGTCACTGTCACCCAGTCACTGTCTGTCACCCACCCACCCATCCACTGTCATTCACCCACCCACTGTCATTCACCCACCTATCGTCACTCAATCGTCATTCACCCACCCATCGTCATTCAAACCGTCATTCACCCAATGTCATTCACCCACCCATCGTCATTCACCCAATCGTCATTCACCCAGCGACCCACCCACCCATCGTCATTCACCCAGCCACCCACTCACCCACCGTCATTCACCCACCCACCGTCATTCAACCGTCATTCAACTGTCATTCAACGTTGCACGCTAAAAGATATTTTTTCGTGGTAGGTGCGCTATGGGTTCGGGGGGGGGGGTGCGCTATGGGTTCGGGGGGGGGGGGGTCTGCTCCTTTCATTTGTCCCGAGCCCCATGATTTTTGTTGGCGGCCCTGAATATAAGTATATGAAGCTACAAACTGATCTTGCAACCTAGCGTTGCAGTCACGCTACAGAGAAGATGACCATGACATCATCATTACCCGACGCGTGTTTCGTTCTAACACAAACTTCTCCGAGGGTGGGCGTGCGCTTCTGTGCTCTCCAATGTTATATACCCATGGGTTGTCATGGTAACTCAATTTCGGCTCAATGTAAGTAATAAGCTTTAACAAAATGTTTGGGTATCTTTCAGTGCTGTATGTCACGGATTGTGTACTCAAGAGGCTGCCGTAATTTAAAATTATACCTAAGATAAAAAAAGAAGAATTAAACAATATGTGTGGGCTTGCTCATGTGTTGCAATGGCCCTGGATGTAAATGACTGTTCTTACACACAGATCTTATATTTGGAAATGCAGATAAGAAGATGCAATGCTATATAAGCTGACATAGGTATGTATCCCATATATCAAGAATTATAAGCCACTTTTAGAACAATAACAAAGCTTCCATCTTGTGTTGAAAATATAAGTATACAACTTAATTCTTGTAGATGTAGAAAGAACCTATATCATTTCCAATCAGTAATTAACCCCATATTTGTTGGGATCTGAGATTGATATAGGACAACTTCCATACTATGTAAAATTACCCCTCAGTAATCCCATATTGCCAGATTATATTGGGAGATAAGTGTAACATTATAATATAAATACTTATCAAATTTTGGATTTAACTACTATGTTCGGAGCATTTAAATCAAATGAAATCTGGGTTTTTAGAAATGCTGTATAAACAAACCCTTCGAGGCCCTGAGGTGCCAGGGTCCCCAACATATATATCCATTTCACCTCAGATTTTAATAGGGCACTGTCTAAATCCCTCTTTCTTATTCCCAGGGATATGTGGTTGAAACCCTGAAAAGAAAGGCATGATGAATTTCCTCCATGTACTGAATTAATATGTCAAGCGATGGGGGAGTTGTGATAATTTTTGATGGTGCTGATGTGTTGTAGGATTCGTCTCCTGAATTCCCTAGACGTTTTTCTGACATATTTAACCCCACAGCGACAGGTAGCCAGATAGATAATTTCCACTGTTTTACAATTTATAAACTTCTTAATTTGAAATTTTTTGAAATTATCCCAATTTTGAAAATTCTTGGAGGAATTAATAAGTGGGCATACCTTACATGTGCCGCAGCGAAATGTCCCAACAGTTTTAGATTTGAGCCACGTAGTCCTCTGTTGTCCCTGAAAATGGCTACGCACCAGAGTATCTACCAAATTTTGGGGACGTCTGTATGTTATTGAGGGAGTTGTTTGTACTGCTTGTCTTAGATCTAAATCGTCTTAGAGGATATGTCAATGCATCATAAGGACTGATCTTATTTCACGCCATTGTTTATTGTACTGTATGTACCGATTATCCGTATAGGATTTTTTTCAACGGTTTGATTATTATTACTATACAACAAGATGTTACGGTTTGTCTTTTTAGCCCTTTATATGCCTTATCTATACAGATTCAGCTGTATCCTCTGTTCTTGAATTTACGACGCATGATAGCAGATTGCTCATCAAAATCGGCATCCGTCAAACAATTACTTTTAGCTCTTAAAAATTGTCCTGTTGGGATTCCCTGTATTAGGGGCTTAGGGTGGTAGCTAGTTGCCATCAATAAATTGTTAGTCGCAGTTTTTTTAGTGAGGACCATTGTCTGCACTAATCCATCCTTGTCCTTCCTAATCTCTAAATCCAAGAAAACGATCTTGTTGAGATTTATTTCACTCATCGATCTTAGATTGAAATAATTGTTATTAAGTATTTTAACAAATGTATGGAATTCTAACTCTGTGCCCGTCCACAACACCAGCACGTCATCTATGTAACGTAACCACAATTTATGTGTTGTGTGTGGAGGGACAACTCATGGCAAAAAACATAAACTTCTTCCCACCATCCTAAGAATATATGTACAATTTGAATCTAGATACCCGTGCACTTGATTCCAGTACTACATATTGTGTCTAATTGTTTATTATTGTGTCTACAAGCAGTTTTTGACAATTTTCTTATTTTGAATGCTGCAGGTCCCCTTGTTCCTGTATATTTCTGGATGGGGTTGCGGATCGCCATCCCCACCCATACTAGCACCAGTAGGTGAGTGCCAACCAGACTCTATTTTCCCCACATAAACTTATCAACATATTTTGGTCAGACAAACTAGGAGTACTGAACAGTCGGCAACCTCACCTCCAGTGATAAGATTACAGCAAGGGCTCATACTGGTGTGCATGGGTAATAACAAAAATGTCAAGGTCAGACATTTCCCATTTAAATTTAGCAAAATCGCGGACGCTTTATACTGTTTCAATTGGGCAGCTTTCTGGTAGGCAGCACCAGGGACGCAAATGAAAGGTTTAACTTGCCCCCATCCACTTTGGCAGAAAGGGCACACAGATGAATGGAAATGATCCAGAACTCGTCAGCACCCTGTAAAATGGTTTCTTGTGTTTTTATTTCCTTGGTATTAACATTTATCATAACAAAACTCTGTCAATACGCTTACAGATCAGCGATCAGAGACCTATTTTACTAGAGTGCTGTATATACCTCCCCAAACACACGGGAAGAGACACCTGTGCACAAAAAGGAACACACCAGCTGTTACATTCTTTTTTAAATACCCTGTTCGCACTCTATATAACATAATGAATACATTGGTAACATTTATCTCCATCTGCAATCTGACTATCATGGTCGTTCATCCATAAGACTTCAAAAGCAAGCTGTGAGGCTTGATACTAGGATAAATTAATGGAGAAAAAGTTTACAGATCGCATTAAGTGTGATTATAAAATGACAATAAATAATTGAGATTTACCAATTCCACTGGCCATTTGAACATATGTTTGATATATTGGTGGGTATAAAATTTTGGAACATAGAAAGTGTGTTTTGACACAATGTAGCATTTTTTGAAACACAGCTGTGTCAAAGTAAAAACAGTTTCTTACATCTACTAGCCAAAAAGGTATGTCTCTTTAAACTTTATTTGTTTTTTATGCAGATTGAATGGAGAAATGATGCACAGAGATGGTCAATTATGTATTTTTATTTATATTCTGTGCATCAATTAACTCATTCCTAACTCCTCCTATTAACACTCAGCAAATTGCAAGCTGACGCACAAGAACCAAAAAGTTGAGGAAAGATACATTGATGCACAGAAGCACAAAAATGAATATTATGCTACGGTATTTGCCTCGGTTTTGCTTCTAAATTGCCCTTATACGTAGTCGCCAATGGGTCAAGTAAGGCCCACGACTGTCATACCTTCTCTCTCCCTAAATCATGTAAATAAATTACATTGGCGCATCATTTTCAAAACTCGAGTAGAACCATTTTAATTAGCAGTAACTTGGTAAGAAATAAAGTTTTCCTTTCATACTGTACAATAACAAAATAATGTAATATAAAGGAAAAGCAGAAACACCACTGCAAGATATATATATCTAGGTTTCAATTTGTTAAGCTCCGAATGTTGAAAGGAAGCCAGGAATATTGAAAGCTGAAATCATCTACTATTCTTCCAGTAATAAAGCCCTCCTCGCAAACCCTCCGAGTCTACTTCTAGCTTTTCTCTGAAAAAAGGTTCCTTCCCTCTTGTTGACACTAGAGAAAATGCACAAGTGTTATGTATTTCTTACAGTCCAATCAAACTCAGATCAGTTTTCAAGCAAACATGTTAAAAGAAAATGCCTGTATGCTACTAAAGCAAACATTGTACAATTTGCTAGCTACAGTACCTTTGGATTTCTCCGCATTTAAAACCAAATCTGGACTAAACTCAGTGCTACAATATTACTAGACATTGCCCAGAAACAAGCAATTCAGGAAGATTTTTTTCAAGTGTCGAATCACTTAAAGTAGGCATTCGTCCCAAAAATGAAACTGGTGTCCACATGTAGTTGGATTTACCGTTTTGTGGCTGTGGGTGAAACGCCGAAAAACCAAGGGGCTGGGGTTGGTGGTTATAGCCACGATGCTGTGGGGGGGGGGGGGCAATTCTATTCAATGGGACCTCCCACAGCGTTAATCCTTCTGTGCCACATTTGGCGCGGCCACAGGATTTCGTGCAAGGCCACAAGAACATTAAGTCCGGCTACATCTCTAGCGTACGCTGACATCCAGAGTGGGGGGGGGAAGCATTTGCTATTTAAGGACAAACACTGGGTTTACATTAGGTTATTAGAGATAGATTAGTTAAACGCTATTTTAGGTTAAATAGACTAACAGAGCTTTGCACATCTGGCCCACTATCCATTATCTGTGGAACACCCCTACACACGGTAAAACTTACAAACACACCTCGTGAAGTAAGTATTTCAGTATCCTAGACTCATGGAAAGGAAATCCCTGCCTCGGAGAGCTTACAATTGAAGTGGTATGTTGAGAAACTTACAGATGTCCTATAAAAAGATGAACAAGGGCACTATGGATTTACCAATAATGGACTTTCTCATGTGAAGTGTCACGTCACTTGAGGAAGGCCATTTAGCTGACACATTGTGTTTGCTTTTGCCACGTTAAAAGAATATATTGGAAAATCTGGAGTGCCCTTGTTCATCTTTTTATAGGATACATTGGTTGAGTTGGAGGTCATCCCTGAAACTAGGAGCACCGGTAAATGTATCATACTCTTTTCTTTTGTGCAGCATACATTTTTGAATTTTCAGAAAACTTACAGAGACAGCAGGTGACAGAATCGGTGCAGTAGATGTCAGTGCTTGGCCACAATGGTTGGTAGGAGCGACTCTGGGTGTGGGACAGTTGAAATGTGTCTACAGTAGGCTAATGAAATGGTTAATTTAAGAGGCGAGTGTTCATGTTTGACTTAAAGGTGGAGAGAAGGTGCTTGGCGCATACTGAGTGGGAGAGAGTTCCACAGGCAAGGGGCAGTGAGGGAAAAAGTTTAAGGGGATAGAGCAGTAGAGGTAAAAAGGGTGGAAAGGAGGCAGTTAGAGGTAGAACGCAGGAGACAATTGGGGGCATAACGAGAGATCAATGCTGATATGTAGGAAGGATCAGATGAGTGGAGAACCTTGAGGATAAGGAGGAAAACTTTGTAGGCGATCAGAAATGTGATAGGCAGCCAGGAAAGGGATTTAAGGAGGAGATGAGCAGAGACTGTTTTTGGAGAAAGCTGCAGAATTTTGGATAGATTGCAAAGGATAAAGTTGTGAGACAGAGAGGCCTGTTAGCAATGTGTTACAACAATCAAAAGATAAGGTCATGGCATTAGATTTGTAGCAGTAGATTGACAGAGGAAAGGGCGGATCTTGCCAATATTACAGAGGAAGAAGCGATACATTTTAGCCATGCCGTAAATGCAAATGGAGAAGGAGGGAGGAGTCAAATGTCACTGCTAGGCAACGTGCTTTGGCGACAAAATAGATGGTAGTACCGTCTATTATGATGGAAAAAGGGACATTAGGCCAGGTTTAGGGGAAATGTGAGGAACTCTGTTTTAGATTTATTAAGTTTAAGGCAGTGGAGCGACATCCGTGAAAATATAGCCAGGAGGCAATCAGAGACTTGGGACTGGATTGCAGGTATGAGTGTAGGGGTAGACAGATCTGTGTATCATCTGTATAGAGATGATACCTAATGAGTTTTAATAAACTGAGCTTTTGATTTCTATAGCAGGCTTTAGTCACCTCCCCAGCAGTGCAAGATCATTATAACACTTTTCTTCTGTGATAATTTTTTGCCAATATTCCCAGCAGTTTGAGCTATAAATAGATAATATTATCTTTGTAAAATAAGAATACATTGTAGCTGCTGAGTTACACTGACTGAAGGATTGATTTGAAACTGAAAGTCAGCCATTTAGTGAATCCTGTGAAACAGGATTTTGCCGATTGATCAAGGGAGAACCGATCAATTGGCAGCTTAGGTAATTCGTTTTTAATAAAGGTAATCAAAAGCTGCATATATTAAAACATTTTTTATTTCTTTTTAAACTGCTTGCATTGCCTTTTTAAATCATCCTTTGATTTAAATAGCAGGCTTTAGCACACCTCCCAAGCAGTGCAAGATCTTTGCAATACTTTTTTGTTTGTGATCATTCATTGCCAATATTCCCAGAAGTGTGGACTATAAGCTGTAACAAAAGTCAATGTTACCTTAGTAATATAAGGATACATTGTAGCTGATGAGTTACACTAACTGAAGGATTGATTGGAACTGAAAGGCAGCCATTATGTTAAACACAATCAGGATTTTTACAGAATTATAAAAGGAGCACCAAACGATTGGCAACTTAGGTAATAATGTAGAATTATACATTGTCCCATGCTTTACATATACAAATAAGAAAAAAAAAGACAAAAAAGTGGAATGTAGGATATTGCTGCTCTACCGACAATACGAGGGCTCCGTGCAGTAGTTGCAATTCCAGCCATCAGTTGTTTGTTATCTGAAGTTTGTCAACCTGGTTGATGTGCAAGATTAGAGAAGGGCTGTGTGAGAAGAGACTGTTCCTCTGTAAAACAGAAGTAGAGTCTTGTTAAGCCGATCAACCCTTGTGCTGGAGAAAGGCAAACTAATCAATCACTTGCCTGATTCTAATCTCCGTGTATGCAAATACAGATATAGAGACACTGCACACACACATGAACACATGATTGAAAGCAGAGACCAAGTCACGCATGAACACAAATCACATAAATAAACAAGGTAGAATATGGCAGGATTGAGAATGATGATCAGTCTAAGGGGATCTGCAGTGCTGGTCGACTAAATCGGCCTAACGACATCAAGCAGATTACTGAATGTTCCAGGGGAGAAGAGTAAAGACTATTGTGTTTTCATATTCTCTCCATCTCTTTATTAAAAAAGGAAATATAAGCCTCAAAAAGTATTTCCCGTGTGTCCATAAGCTGCAGGGAGCTCCATATTTGAATGTCACATATTGGGTATTAGTAAGCATGATCAGATTTCTATTTCTTCCAACAAAAAAATCTTCCAGGCTGTTATCTTAAGATAAGCTAAAACGTGTATAGTTGCATTATTTTAAGACACAATGATGATTTTAGGTTTAGACTATTGTAAAGGTCACAAAGACTTCCTGTGCTGGCACCATGAAAATATTTAAATCACTTTAGAAAACACTTGGTTGAATAGGTGTCCTTTGAACATCCTAATGAAAAGCTATTCTAAGTGTACATTTTAATATTGTATCGATCTAAGAAAACAGCTTTTCATACAGTAAATGACAATGTCTTATGGCTATCTGGTCTTGCAGTTGTTATGCACAAGAATTTACAAAGCTGGAAAGAAGACATCGAAAAAAGAAAACACAGGTGCGCACCAAGGTAAGAGTAATATAGTGTATTACAACAATAAAAAAGTAAACACTTATATATAATAAAACTTTAATTCATCCAGGTCTGAGCGATATCCTCTTCTATTAGGCTCCACTACAGATGGTATAAAGGGGCAATGTCAAATTCCCTCCAGGTGGCAGTCCCGCACGCTGGGGCTGGCTCTGTAGCACTGTCTGCAATCCTGCCTCCACAGGTGTCGGCGTGGTATGTGGCGAAGTGCGCATGCGTGGGAAAGAAGCCCTCTGTAGCCGTCTGTGGATGCCGGTCCGTTTGAGGAATCGTGGCCGGAATGGATACACTTGTGTGTATGCCAGCTACCAAGGTAGGGGTAAGCTGGTTATACAATTTGCGACGCGTTTCGTATACCAAGTATACTTCATCAGACCTTGGTAGCTGGCATACACATAAGTGTATATATTCCGGCCGCGATTCCTCAAATGGACCGGCATCCACAGACGGCTACAGAGGGCTTCTTTCCCACGCATGCGCACTTCGCCACATACCATGCCGACACCCGTGGAGGCAGGATTGCAGTCAGTGCTACAGAGCCAGCCCCAGCGCGCGGAACTGCCATCTGGAGGGAATTTGACATCGCCCCTTTATACCATCTATAGTGGAGCCTAATAGAAGAGGATATCGCTCAGACCTGGATGAATTAAAGTTTTATTATATGTAAGTGTTTACTTTTTTATTGTTGTAATACACTATATTACTCTTATCTTGGTGCGCACCTGTGTTTTCTTTTTTGGTTGCCTGGCTCTGCCGACGGAGTTCTCCGTCCGGGATCCATCTTTGAAGTGAGGGGAGACACTTCGAATCACAGGAGCTGCAAGAGGATAGAGAGGAATCACTTTTCCATATCCATAGGAAGCAAGAGCGCGGACTGAACATTCTCTGACTGGAAAGAAGACATGTTCAGCAACCATATACCAACATTGCCTTTTCAGTGGAACAAGTACAAATCCAGGCAACTCCCTGCCATCTTACTGATCCCTATTCTACGTGTACTGTAGAACAAAAAGTGAAGAGATGGCACCACAGAAAGAAATAAGGACAGTCAGGGTGAGCAAGAACAAGGTGGAAAGAGGCACAAGGAAAGAGATGATGACAGTGATAGAGAATATATGAAATATTCCAGATTTTAGAATATTAGTTAAAACCTTTCACGTTACAGGGACTTAAATGTGTTTTTTCTACAAAAAAAGGTTTTTAGGAAACACACAGGTAATGCCAGGTACTCTAATCGATACCATGTTTAGCCAATTGATTTTATTTTTCATTTCTGCTTAGAGCTCCCATAATACGCAATGGCTCAAAATCATTATTTCATGTGAAGAAAATAGCAGGCATTTTGCTCTGTGTCTCAGAAACTTAAAGTTAGATACCAGATATTACATGGGTGAACAGAACAGTGTTTACAAATTTTGTTTTGAACAGTAAGAAGAATAAAAAAAATATATAATATGATCAAAATAAGGCAATAGACCTGCAGCTTATTGCTACATTCCACTGGCACTAAATGTGCGCAATATTTGCAACACATACAGTACTGTATCATGTCTGATATATAATAGATGTGGATGGCCCTATTGTATACAGTGTGATAGCACAAATTTGGTTCTATTGCCCAGAATGCCTTGTTGACTTCAATGGGCATTATTGCACTTTAGAGAAAAGGGGCCTACATCCATCAATATTAACCTTTTGTGTAAAGAATTACAGGGTGAGACAAACAATACCATATTATACAAACCTTTGTATTGACAGGGTGCTATAACCACCTGCTACAGTACTTCACTCTGCAAAATCATTTCTGTGCCCTCATGACACTCCCAGTTGTATAAAGAGAAAAGTGTCCCTAAAATGATTTGCCAGCTCTATTCAATATACTATATTTGGATAACAGAGTATTTGTTCCCGAGTTAACCCACTGCAACAAGATGAGATTGTCTTCACTAAATATAATTTATATTCAAGTCAAGCAAGTGCTTTGTACCACCAATACAGATTAATAAATAATAACATACTGTAAGCTTATTTTACATCCCCGAGTATACCCTAAAGAAAGAGTACTATGTTTATCAAAACAGTTAGATGTAACATGGTAGGTTATGACAGTAGCCAGAGAGGAAACAAGGCATTTCTACAGCACTACAGATCCTTTTGTTTTAAATGAATATGTGTTCCACAGTCAGTCAATCCCCCATGATTAAACGTAAAACGTCACTTTTATCGATATATGCTTTCGCATGTACTGTAATAAAGAAAAGAATAAAAAAAGAAGCCTCAGACAACCCCCTCCCCCCCCCCCCCCAAATATACAAAAGAACACATATAAAGCAGCCTCCAGGGGTGTGGGCTCAAAGAATAAAACACCTCAAAGTAGCAAAATCAATTCCCACAGTCCTCATATACAGTCAATCCTGCCAGAAATACATAGAGACAGTAGAGTGACAGTAAAGGATGTAGCCAAACAGCTTCCCTATCTCGTATCCACATCACAGGGATATGTCCCTGTACATAAATACATACAATCCAACAAATAGTTTAGAGTAATTTCCCTATTGCAGTCTAACGAGTAACAGCGATAAACATGTACTGTTCCATACCTTGTAATTAGTTCCTCAAGATAGCCCTCATACGTAGAGTGAATACATAAAGTTATACAGTAAGCCCTTTTCATTCATTTCAATTTTTTTCCTCAGTTTTCACCTGACATCAGCCGTTACCATAACAACCTATTGTTGTTGTTGGAGGAAACTTTTCAGCAACTGATATCTGCAGCGTTCAACAACACAATTTCAATTGTGTGTCCAATCATATGTACGACTTCTTGTTTCGTAGCAACTCTCTTGTGCTTCTCTTAGCAATTCTAAACTTTTGACGAGTTTGAAGGATTTGGGAGTTGAAGGTTTTTGCATTGTTTTCAATAACATTATTTCATATGTTTCTGGCACTGAATGGAATAAATGACTTGTGAGGTTAAATGCCAGGAACATTTAAATGGAGTGAATTCTGAAGCATAAATCAATTAAAAAAACATGGCAAACGTTTGCAATGAAAGTAGATATAAAATATGCAACCTAAGCACTACCACAGTAAATGTTAATGTAAGACACATTTGTGTTTTTGTTTCTACCTCTGAGTAATCATTTACAGTAAAACTGAATCACACCGCGATTTGAGTGCTGAGATGTATAGTCTAAACTATTTTAACCTTTACAATGCTAAGGGTCTGGCGTCACCACAGGACCTACGCACTTCAGCATGATGTGATCGTTCCAGGAGAAATCACATGACGTGGCTGGCGCCCGGATGCCACAATTGGAAGTTATTTGGGTCGGAGTTGCTGCTCAAATCTGAGAACACTTGGTATTTTTGTGCAAATTTGAACTCACGAAAAATGTGACACGTCTTTAACAAATGAAGAACAAATGATCAAATAAGGTAAGGGAAGATGGGACCTCTACAGCCTCGTATTGTAGTATATTTTTGGCAGATGATTCTTTGCTGGTAGGTGCCATGGGGAACTCTCCACTTAGTGAATCAAATAAGACGAATTGCTTATACTTGTTTGCAATACTGCAGTATATATACAGATATGAACCTCAATATGTATGTTAAACTGCAGCTAAACTGCAAGAGTACTACTACCAATTAATCCATTTCATGTCAGATAACCAGTAAAACATTGCAAGGTATGCATCACCCTCTACAACCTGAAGAGTTAAAAATATGAGCACAAAATTGCACTAAGCCTTTTTTTGGGTGAACTAACACAATTTGTCATGTGTGACTTTGAGGTTGTAAGGAACGCTAGACTTTCGCACACATTTTACCAGTCCAAACCTTTCTTCTCATCTGAGTGACGTGCTGTAACATGCCCTGAAGTCAGAAGTGAATGTTTTGAATTATCATGTGCATTCACTATAATCATTTCAGGGACCTAGGTATAAGTAAGGTATAAGGTATTCGTTGCTGATATTGATTAAACTATGAATAAGGAAGCATACTGTATAAGACTGTCATTTTTTTATGGTTTGTGTTTCTCTATGATAACAATAATAGTCTCTTGCTGCATGTAAGGAAAGATATGAGGAAATTCTGCTGTTACAGCCAATATTGTGCTATCTAAGGCTCAAAATTCGTCTCAGTGCAAAACCTACCCTAGTTTTGCACAAAGTATACCATTAGAGATAAGTGGATATTTAATTTGATAACTTTGGTGGTATTTTTAATTGAGAGAAGATATGTCTTCAAAAATCCCTGTTTATAAACCTGATCTGCACACACACGTCCTTTGTTCTGCAAGTCTTTCCCCACTCATCCCACCACCAACAAACCAAATGAGATGTCCCTTTTCACCATATCACCACCAATTGCCAACTCTATTGTGCTGTCAGACTCATCCCAAACTGTAAATGTAACATTATCTCCTCCAAGTCTCTCTCAATCTGCCTTACCACCACACCTGCTCTGATACTATTCCACCTCTGGAACATGCAGTCATCCAACATCCCGTATGCCTCACTGGGTGTCAATGTGCTGCGTAAAGATTAGAGTAAGTTCGGAAACTTTTCAAATAAATTCAACAAGCATTAAAATGTGCAAGGTCATGTGGCCCCTCATATACTGGTATTTTAATAACATATTGGCAAAAAGTGTCAAAATAGGTGACATTTTGAGCAATGGGAACTTTTATGAACATTTCGTAAAAAAAAACAAAGCAAATTTGAAGACATGTGCATACCTCATGCATGTATGTCACAACATCATTAACTTATACATTTATATTGGTTGAATACATGGTACCATAATTGGTAAACAATTCCACTTTATCTTAAAAATCAAATTATGCAAAAAGCAGAAAAAGGCATTGTAACAGGGAAGTTATCCCTGTTCAGGTAATGTGCCTCTAATCCAGCAGTGTGGTGGTTAACTGCTGGTAGTCAATTAACAAACACCACCTGCCTGATTAGATTGCTTAGAAAAGCCTGTTTTTGAGACAGGAAGAGAGACTCCTTAGCTCACACCTGAGCTGAACTTGGAGACTGAGCAGAGATTCCTTAGTCCACAACGGGGCTGAACCAAGGAAGGAAAGATGTCTTGAGCGACAAGCTGACCACAAGACAAAGGGGACAAGATTCTAACATGGAGCCTGACATTTCCTGTGCACACAAGGGTGCGGTTCCAAGAGAGCAGAGAAGCTTCCCCTACAGCAGCCCAGCTAACAGATAAGACTTTCATTTATAAGACTTTTTATATCTGTTCATTTCATGATATATGTTTGGGGCTGGGAGACATGCTTTTCTAAAGGGAGTTGTTAAGTGCATAGTATTTCCCTAGAAATACTCCCAAGTGAATAGAAGCTTTGTTTACCCCTTGTTTGGATGGTTTCCTGATGTTAAGGAAACAGGCGCAATAAAAGCCTTATTTAGTTTCACCATAACCAGTCTCCCTTGCACACCTCTGTGAGCGTCCGCCTACAGGCATATTTAGTAGGATTTATAAAGTTAGAAGTATTCAGACCATGTTGTGAGTGTAGAACTACAGTAGCTCTGCTTTTTAATCCTATATTAATATAAATTATCCTCCCTGGGTTTAGCAAGAAGTACGCAGTGAAGCATAATAGGACAGATGACGATCCTAATTGCCGAAGTAGAGTACTAGAGAAATCGGCAATGAGCAAGGTCAAGAACAAGTCTGGGTCAAACTGGAAGATGGTATCTGAAGGTACGGAATTTATTTATTTATAAAATGCTTTACCAGGAAGTAATACATTGAGAGTTACCTCTCATTTTCAAGTATGTTCTGGAATGGACAGGCAAGGAGTGAGGTTGGGCAAAGGCCAGTTGAAAACTAGGAATCAGATATCTGAAGCACCAAAGAATATGACATAGCATAGATCCCGGAACAAACCACGGTTCAGAAGTCGAAGGAGACAGGTAGGAAGCAGGTTGTTGTATTGTCCAAGTATTAAAGCTGTCCAGTTCTTATAGTTTGCCTAGGTAGACATGTCACAGTACAGAACAATGTCTTTATTCTTAGATGGGACAATAACCATGTAGGCATGTCATAATACAGTCCAATTTCTGGGGTTCTTAGATTGGACAATCAGCAACTAGGAATGAAGCTAGATAAACAGATCTGTAACCTGCAAGTAGCCTTATAACTTCCTCATAGTATCTTTGTTGAATAACTTACTGTATCCACTTCTCATGAAAAATAGGAATCCCTGAACTTTGTCGAATAATGTTAATACTTGAGGGTGCTATACTCTCTGGAATAAAAGTCTGAGTCTGAAAATGATACAAAGAAGAGGAGCACTCTGTCTGTTGTCATTCAAAAGTGACCACATTTCGGTCCTTCTAAAGGGACCTTTTTCAAGGCATTGTGTCCACTTCTCAGTCATCTTTATCTACATACCTGTAAATTCTCATCTTGACATTGACATTTTCCTAATGCATTCACTTATTTCTAAGGAGCATAGAACGCACAGACATAATTTACATGTATTATATCTATATGTTCCCACAGGCATAGCTGTGGATAGAACAAACATTCCATTCTAACCATTTTCCAGTTGCTTATAACTTTTGATTCTCAAATGACATTGCTGAAAGTTGGTAACTGTGAAAGGGTGAGCTTCTGTTGATAGATTTTGGTGATTTGGGACATTTTCACAATGACAATGCAAATCTGTTTATCGAATAGTCTATCTTGAAAGCTCTATTGGTATCAAACAATGAATTGGAAGCGAGTACAAAGAGATCCAGGATTTATAGACGAAGGGAAGATAGCTAAAACAAGAGAGCTGGGAAACAAAGCAAGGAAGAACTACACCATTAAACAGTAAATTCATGTTTTCAATTTCTAGCAGTTATTTCAAACGTACAGTAAATTACCATATACACAAAATGAAATACAATATCCTTTGCATTACAAACAAGGCATTCAGGGCCATAATCACTAAGAGATGCCACTCAATAAGACACCTTCCATGCTGGAAGACACCTTGTGGCCCCTTTGAAGTGCCATCTACTAAACTGCACTGGAAGGGGTCTTATGAACTAGTTCTGCTTAGTAAATATGGCAATAAATCTGGTAACAAATCTGTATAACCATAGTTAAGAGAAATCCTTCAGAATTAAAGTTCTGTAAAAAATAATTCTGCACCAGAAAAAAGAAAGCAAATAAATGAAGGTATTTTGCATTAAGCTATTTCATTTTTACTGTTTCAGTTGTCATTGGTAAAGTAAAACACATTTTGTTATTAATATGAAAGGAACACTGTTACGGGAGACCAGGACACTTGACACTGGGATCGCATACACCAGACATAGGTTTCAATAAAGTTTATTTCAACTGAGGTCGACAGGCATAACACTAAACACAGCTCAGTACAAACTCACCCAAAACAGGAAATACGGGGGGCAGGGGGAGAATCCTAACAACTAGGTGCCAGGCGCCGCTTCTAAGGCTTACCCGGGCAACTTCCAGTCTCCGTCGGTTTTGGGTACCTCAGTAGTCAAAGGATGCTATTTGCACTATAGCAAGTTCAAATAGGCCGCTTGCTTGTCACGGGAGACTCCTGTGGCGGGTAGGATCTCGGTGGCCGGAACAGCAGGAGCGTAGAAGGGGTCACAAGCAGAGATCAGAGGCAGGCGGCAGATAGCGAAGTCAGGTAACAAGCAGGGGTCCGAGGCAGGCGGCAGGTAGCGAAGTCGGGTAACAAGCAGAGGTCGGCAACGAGGAGACTGGAACAGGATGATAGCAGGGACAGGTCTGGGAGCAGGGACTGAGAACGGGAACAAACAGGGACCAGCCAGATTACCAGCAAGGGCCTTTACTGCGAACAGACTCAAATACTGGTACAGGAACAGATCAGAGGCATGTGCATAGGAGTCTGACTTGAAACAGAGGTAAGGGAGGAACAGGAAAGGGAGGTTTATACATGCAGGCTGAGAGGGAGCACAGGTGCAGAGGTGTCAGGTATCAGAGTCTGGAATGTTCCTTAGTTTAGCAGCAGCAATCCCAGTGGACAAGTATAGGTACTGCACGCTAGAACAAGACATTGAGAGTGGCAGCAGTCCCGGTGGCCAAGCATGGGTACAGCAGGCTAGAGAATATGACATTACTCCCACCTCCCAAGAGCGTTCTCCGGATGATCCTCCAGGCTCTTCCCGGAGGCCATGATCAAAAGTGGACTCAAGGTGACCCACATCTGCTGTTTTGTCAACGAGCAGAGGGTACTCCACAGGTACATTGAGTGCTGCAAGGAACCTCCGAATGGGTGCGTTCAACCCAAATGCAGGGACAGAGACATCAGGAAAGTGGGCATCAAGGTCGGGTGCTGCCTTTCCACGAGTCAGTGGGGTCACAGAGTTCGCTCTCCATGTTCTCCTCCTGCGACTGCTGTTTCATGGCATCACCCAATGAAAGACCAGCTATTTGAGTTTTCAGCTCTTGAAGCTGTCCTTCTGCACCTCTTTTCCCACTCAAAGCACTTGTCAGTTCAGCTTCTTTGGAGTTGAGGCGCAACTCCATCTTTCCCAGCTGACTTGGAACAAGTCTTAAATGTGTTTCTTTTTCTTTATTTCTGACCTGTAGCTGCCGGTACTCCTCACATACTTTGTCCAGCTGCAGCCGGGCCTTCTCATGGGCTGTGTGATTCAACACTTTGCCGGCATCAGTCATCTTGACCCCACAGTGCAGTGTCAGGCCAGCCACTTGACGGACGGACACCTCCTCCCTCTCTTTTTTGGTTAGCTGTGTCTTGAGCTCAGCGATCTGCGCCTGTAGCGCTGTGAGATACTGTGATGTGTGTTCAGCTGTCAGCTTTAGCTCTTTCATTTGTAGGTGTTGTTGCAATTTCCACTCCTCAGTGAGAGATCCCTGGTTAAGTGCATCCTGCAATTCTCTTCTCAGGGCTTTCACATCTTTACTGTGATCATGTTGAGCTCGCTTCCATGCATCCCTCATTGTGTCTTGGAGCTCTGCAAATTCCTTTGCTATGGTCTCAGCAGCTTGTCTTTTCCAGGTCTCTTTCTCTTGGGTGTACTGGCTGTTAGGGATGGAGCTTAGTGTTAGTCTCTGCTCCTCTAAGTCTTGCTTCAGTGTCTGAACCGCCTTGTGCTCCCTCTCATACAGGGTTACCTGGGCTCTAAGCTCCTCCTCCAAAGAGACTCTGGTTATGCTCAGTGTGGCCTTCAGCTCCTCATGCTGCTCTTTGGGGACACACTGGGTACTTAAATACTCTTGCAGCATTTTTACCTTGTAGGCAGTCTGGAAACTTTCTTCCTGCAGAACTCGCTGCTTTTCCTCAGCATTCACCCATTTCTCTTGTGTGTCCTGCAGATGTGTATGCAGTTCTTGCAGCTGACTCTGTAGCATATTTTCTGCTTGTGTGCGCTGCTCCAGGGAGACACGTTCTTCTTGCAGCACTTTCTCTGCATCCTGCAGTGCTGTCTGCACGTCTATTTTTTCCCGGGCCAACTATTTCTTTTCCTCTCCTAATTCATGGAGTTTCTTATCTCCTTCACTGACTTGGACATAGAGATTCTTGCACTCTTGGGTTACAGTTTCAAAACTGATATTTAACCCTTCGAAGATTTCTCTCAATGAACATAGTTCTGTGTTGAAGTGGCAACTCTTCTCCTTAGAGGCTTCCAGCTCTGTAATAAGCCTGTGAACCTCTTTCTGAGATGCTTCTAGTGCTGCGTCAACTTGAACCATGAAAGTCTGGTACTGGGCAGAATCAGCGTAGGCCTTCTCCAGCTTACTTGACAAGATCACCCTGTCATTCTCCAACTGATATTTTTCTTTTTCCCAGTCACCCTCTGCTTTTTCCAGCGCTAATTGCATCCTTGACTTTTCTTCTATCAATAGTCTGTTCTCCTCTTCTGATTCATGGAGTCTTTTATCTCCTTCACTGGCTTGGACAGAGAAGTTCTTAATCATTTGGCTTATAGTTTCAAACCTACTATTTAACTCTTCGGAGGCGTCTCTCATAGAACATATCTCTGTTTTCAAGTAGCATCTCTCCTCCCGAACGACTTCCATCTCTTTTTTGAAGTAGCAAATCTCCTCCTGGGAGACTTTAAGCTCCGTATTAAGCCTGTCAATTTCCTTCATAGAGATTTCCAGGAATTCGTTACTTTTAGGAGCGAGGCGCCGATTCTCAGCACCATCAGCATATGCCTTCTCCAGCTCACCTGACATGACATCCAGGTCACTCTCCAACTGGTGCTTTTCTTTTTCCTGGAGAACACACTTAGCAATTGCTGATGATAGACAGCTCTGTAGTGCAGCCTTGGCTTCTTGCGCTTTATCTAAATGTCCATGAAGACAATCAATCTCTTTTTGTGCAGATTGAAGTGTCTGAGTTAGGGCATCTTTTCCTGGATTAAATACATCGTTCTTTTCTTCCACTATTCTTGGGATAAATCTGTGAGTTGCCTTAAGCTGCAGCATATCTCTTTCATCAAATGTAGACTCTGGGGTTAAAGGTTCATCCTTAGTTTCAACTTCCACAGTAATACCTCCCTTCTTTTTCTTCTTCCTTGCTTTGAGAAGTTCTGAAGAATCAGTGGTACTGTGTTCACATTTACTGCTCAAGACTGTTTTCAGAGTGGGAGCCATAACTTCAGACATACTGTAGGGAAACCAAACGTCCCAAGAAACCAGTAATGCATAAAATGTGTCTTTAAAGCAGAAGCATTAAAATGAACAACAGGAATATTAGACATAGAGAGACACAAGATAGGAGAGCTGACCTTTTGAGACATCAGCATCAGTCACCGAGATTTATAAATGCAAGGAAAAACATAGACAGAGAAACCTGTAGTTATATCTGAAACTTTAGAAATCAGGCATAGAAATATCACAGACAGCAGGAAACTACTACAGAGAAAACTTGCAGTTAGATCCGAAACTTTTGACATCAGACATAGGAATATCAGACAGAGAAACCTGCAGTTAAATCTGAAACTTTAGATATCAGGCGTAGGGATATCACAGGTTGCAGAGAAACAAACTTCAGGGGAACTTGCAGGTAAACCTGAAACCTTAGAACCAATCATAGGAAGAACTAGAGATTGCAGGAAAAATCACAGCATGCAGTAATAAAATAATGGAAGCACTCTTGTCTTTTGAAATGGGAACCCTGTGAACAGCAGTGGTCCAAACAGCAGTGGTCCAACCAGGGATGCAGAGACAAGCCTTGTCCAGGGAATAAAAAGTCAGAGTCTAAAAAGGTGGCAACAGGTACTGCAAGGGTTAACCCAGGCACTGCACAAAAGAAAAAACCTCAAAGAAAGGTGCACTGCAGCAACAGTTCTAGTCTCAGCAAAAATGTTTTTTCTTTATGAACGCAATAATTCTTGCAGAAAACTTAGCAGCAAAAAAAAAAAAAAAAAGATCCCAACTGGGATTTTCAAAAAAGAAACGAAAGTATTTATCTTCAACCATGCGGATGTGGTCTGCTGCAGCAGGCAGGAAAGGGTGCAGGCAGAAGAAGAATCTGTTACAGCGAGGTCCAGAAGTGGTCTTTGCTTTCTGTCACGGGAGACTCCTGTGGCGGATAGGATCTCGGTGGCCGGAACAGCAGGAGCGTAGTAGGGGTCACAAGCAGAGATCAGAGGCAGGCGGCAGATAGCGAAGTCAGGTAACAAGCAGGGGTTCGAGGCAGGCGGCAGGTAGCGAAGTCAGGTAACAAGCAGAGGTTGGCAACGAGGAGACTGGAACAGGATGATAGCAGGGACAGGTCTGGGAGCAGGGACTGAGAACGGGAACAAACAGGGACCAGCCAGATTACCAGCAAGGGCCTTTACTGCGAACAGACTCAAATACAGTACAGGAACCGATCAGAGGCATGTGCATAGGAGTCTGACTTGAAACAGAGGCAAGGGAGGAACAGGAAAGGGAGGTTTATATATGCAGGCTGAGAGGGAGCACAGGTGCTGAGGTGTCAGGTATCAGAGTCTGGAATGTTCCTTAGTTTAGCAGCAGCAATCCCGGTGGACAAGTATAGGTACTGCAGGCTAGAACAAGACATTGAGAGTGGCAGCAGTCCCAGTGGCCAAGCATGGGTACAGCAGGCTAGAGAATATGACACTTGCTTCTACTACGAGCCTCGCTTTGGTGTCTACTTCACATAACTCGGATGACACCTACTACGCTACGACCAAATAGTCTGTGGAAATAACGTCAGCAGCTCTTTACATAGGCTCTCATCTCCATAGAAAAGCATGGAATATGTGGTGCAGACTAATCAGCATGCAGATGCTGCGAACAGACCAATCACAAGCGTTTCTCATCTGTGATTGGCCTATCCAGGACGTGGGAGGCGACCATGTGTGACAGCGGACCCAGCAGACTGGAACAGTGAATTGAGAGATGCTGCAGCCAGTTCACAGAGTGTTAATCTCCTCAGAGAGAGAGTGCAGCAGCTGAAAACTGATCAGGGGCTGGGCTCCACAGAGAAACAAGGAAGTGTTTTAAAAGACATAGGAAGCTGCTATACAGAGAGACTGCTTTACTCCACAGAGATAGGGGAAATGAACGTTCTCCCAGCCAGGGAGAGTCTGCAGGGTCCAGCTGGGAACCACACCCAGGATAAAGACAAGGACTGACAGATAAGAAAAAACCCTTTCATTTGTTCTGTGCAGAGACTGTTACTTTGTTCCAGGGCATGTTTTGGGCTGACGACCAGCTTAGCTGGCTGCCCTGTTAGAAAGGGCTCAAGAAGTTGAGTTAGTTTCCCTAATGGGAATAGGAATTTATTTTCCATGATTTGGTTTTCTTAAAGGGACAGTGCACCCAGACTTTATGTGGTTGTGGCTAATAAACCACTACAGTTTAAAGTTTCATATCATGTCTAGCATCTTACTGACCCTGCCACGAGGCCATCCTGCCACACATGCCTTTATGCCAGAAAAATGGGAAACTAAAACTGGCCAATGGGAATCATGCCTACGGGACTCACCCAGCAATGGTCCCCTCAGGCAGCTCGATATCTCTCGCACAGATTGGTGCCTCAGAGTCTGGGCTGAACAAAGGCTCAGCTCAGAGAGTCATTGTTCCTCAGACCTAAGTCAGCACCCCTTCCCACTCATAACAATGGCTGCAGCACTTCACTGTACCCATTCTGGATAGCAGTACTATATCTCTTTGTGTGCAGGCTGGTTGGGTGAATTAAAAACTATGCACACCAAGAGGACAGAAAATATATTCATCCAGTGACATATATAAACCAAATCACATTATACAGAGGGATACTGAGTTAACCCCTGAGTATGCCTTAAGACAGAACTAGCAATAGCCAGACTTAAGCTTTATTAATATGGGCCAAATTGTCCATACTGTCACAAACCCCATTGTGTAAAGCATTTGGTAATTTTTTTACAGCTGCCTCCTAAATGAACACTATTGATTAATCAATGTTATATATTCAGTGAAATTGTCTTCCCAATCAGCTGTCTAAGCAGCTCTTTAGAATGTTCCATCCATCAAGAATTCAATTTGCAACTCAGGAAGTTAATCATTAAATTGCGATAGTGCATCGATCAGAATTATTGCAGTCTAATGATTAACCCCCTAAGGGGTAGATCTTCATAAGTCTGTGAACTACTTAATGAGATGTTAACTGAAGTGAACGTCTTGTTAAGTGTTAAAATGTATCGTCACAGCTCACTAACGAGGCGTTAAGTGCCAAATTAAGGTAATAACGGCCTGCCATTAATTTTAACGAATGTTAGTGCTACTAACATGCAAAAACCGGAGTGGGCTACCTCAAAGCCTATCCATATCCTCTGTTTAAGTTCTTAGGAATTAACGCTTTTTTTTAAAGGTCGTATAAGCACATAACACAGGGTAGCAGAAAATAATTTTGTCTTGTCCAGGGTTCTGAAGTGAGCCTCTTTGGTTTCCAATATTGCCTTAGGCCAAAAATATTTTGGCACTGACGTGGCCATGAAGGCCTGCAGTAGGCGGGCAGCCTGATACGGCTCCCCAAGAGCTGCTCCCCTCTGCACAGGACCAGCGTGCTAAGGGTTAACATTTGCTTGTACTTTGTGGAACGTCAACCCCACCAACTGGAATGTTAATGAGCAAAGAAGACAAAGAACTTTGTGTTCACAGCTGCATTGAATCTCAACACCCCCAGTGTACATTTGCATTGCCCCAAAGGTAGACAGCCTATCGCAAAGTGGAAGGGCAGCTAAAGGGTGTGAACAATTTGCTGCCATTCACGGATGTTTGGTAATGTTAAAGTGATGATTGAATAGCTGCTCTATTTCAATCTGAAATTCACCAGCCCTTTATCCCTTGTACCCAATTTTCCAACTTTATCTGTCCATGAAATGCCTGTGAATTGACTGTATAACCTCTGTTCTTTTAATGTAACCATGTATTTTAATAACTCTGTGCCCAGGACATACTTGAACACGAGAGGTATCTCTCAATGTATTACTTCCTGGTAAAACATTTTTATAAATAAAAAATAAATACAAATTATGTGTCTAATAGGGCAATTGCTCCTTAGTCTAGTGGAGGCGGGGGGGGTAGGTTTGTTGAGGGGTGGATTATGGGTGTAGGTTTCCTGAGGAGGGAGGTTAGGCCACCCACAAGGGTTACAAGGGGGTTAACACCTTGTATGACATACAATCAGGGCCGACGACAAGGGGAGAGAGTTATGAAATGTGTCCCAGACTTGGTGGCTGTGGGGGGCCCGCAAGGCTAGCTGGTGCTGGAAATTGGGCCCGGGTTCAAGTTCTGTGTCAAGCTGTCAAGCCTCTGGTTACTGCCGCCAGGCTAGGGCTCTCCCACGCTGCTGGCTCCTTTGCTCACGCCGGGCGACTCTCTCCCGCCGGAAGCTGGGCCTGAGTTCCAGGTGCATCCAGCTTCCAGCACGCACCGGCAAAAGAGAGGATGGCTTGGGAAGAAGCAGCATCTGGGGAGAGAGCCAGAGCCCGAGAGGGGCAACCAGAGGCTTGGCCCAGCTTCCAAGCCTCTGGTTACCTCCGCCAGGCCCCCCGGATCTCCTCAGCTGCTGCCTCCTCTTCCCATACCAAGCCTCTCTGTCCCACTGGTGCGCACCGGAAGCTAGGTTCGCCTGAAAGTCAGACCAGCTATCAGTATGCACCGGCGTATAGAGAGGCCTGGTGTGGGAAGAAGCAGGCAGCAGCTGGGGAGAGCTGGGATCGGCAACCACAGGTAAGGGATCATTGTGGTGGGGGGAAGAGGGTAGTAGTGGTATTTGTGGTGTGGGGGTGTTGTGGTATTTCAGTGGGTGGTGATAGTGGTATTTGTGGTATCTGTGGTTGGAGGGTGGTAAATGTATTTGTGGGGTGGGTGGTAATTGTATTTGTGGTTTTGGGGGTTAATTGTGGGGTAATTGTATTTAGAGGAGTAGTGAGGGGGGGAGTGTTTGCATCTGGGGGTGAAGTGGTATTTGTATCTCGGGATATAGTGGTGTCTGGTTTTGGGCAGTAGTGGTGTCTGTTTTTTGTGGGGTTAGTTTTGTATTTGGAGGGGGTATTGTGTGTGGATTGAGGGGGGAGTTGTGTTGGCAGTGTTGGAAGGGAAATTGTATGAGTATTTGTGGGAATTGTGAGTGTGGGTGTAGTAGTGGGTATCTGGGGAAGTAGTAGGGGTAATTGTATCTGAGGTGGAGTAGTAGTGGTATTTGTATCTGGTGTGTGTGTGTGGGGGGGGAGTTGTACATGGGGGAGTGTTTGTATCTGGGCGGGGTGAAGTGATATTTGTAGAACAAAGAGGCAATAAGCGCACTGCTAGGGAGTCAGGTGGTGAAAAAATAAAGTCCATTTATTTCAGAACATCTCTGATAACACACATCACCCCAGGGGGGGCAACAAACAACCTCCTACGCGTTTCGGACGGGTAGGTCCTTTAACAAGGACTACCTGACTCCCTAGCAGTGCGCCTTTTGCCTCTTTGTTCTACATGTATCTGGATTACCTCCATGGCTGGCACGCCACAGCGGACCCCTAGAGACAGCAGAAGTGGCTAAGGATTATATATCTTTATGTTTGACCATTATAGTTGAGTACTCTAACTTGGACTGCCTAAACTACCATGAGGATATTATTCTACATGTTGTTATGAGTGACTCACAGGCCATTTCATTTTATATCCACACTGCTATATTGGGGTCCATAAAGATTTTGAATTGTTGATCTAGTTGTCACAAAATTGGAGCACCCCTTGACTCTCTTTTCCTGAAGTGATATTTGTATCTGGGGTTATAGTGGTGTCTGTATTTCGTGGGGTAGTGGTGTCTGTTTTTTGTGGGATTAGTTTTGTATTTGGAGGGGGCATTGTGTGTGTATTGGGGGGGGAGTTGTGTTGGCAGTGTTGGAAGGGGATTTGTATGAGTATTGGTGGGAATTGTGTGTGTGGCTGACAGAGGAGGGGGGGGTTGAGGTAGATGGATTGAGTGAGAGGGGGTAATTGAGTGACAGGGGAGTAGGGGGAGAGAGAGGGGATGTAAGAGAGGGAGGGGGAAAGTGAGTGATGAAGAGAAGGAGGGTGAGAGAAATACAGGTAAAAATTGGAGGGCTCATTTTTTTTTTTTTTTTTAAATTGAAGCTATAGTCCTGGGTCCCAGGAAAACTGTCGGCGACCCTGCATACAATAGGTAGTACGGTAGTTAGGGTATTTGTATTAACCCCCTGGTTACCTTAGTGGCCATCAAAGCATACATAATGTATGCCTTCATGGCAACTATGACTTTCAAGGGGTTAATTTATTTATTTTAATAGGGAAGGAAGATGCCTGTACATATTGCATTTTATATATCTTCCTTAGCCTATGGCTAACGCAAGCCAACGTTACAGCCAGTCAGTGCCGAGTTAGCACCAGTTTGTTAATTCTTCATTTGATTCTGATTTAAAACTTTAGGAAGTATGTTCTTGATTTCTTATTATACAGACATGTCTAGGAGTTGTGCACATATGAATGTCTCAACTTCCCTAAGCCCTCTTCATTTACAGGAATGATGTATGTGCCTATTGTATAAAATTGGAGGTGAAAGTAAGTCTACATAGATTGAGAGGGGGAAGGCTTGAAAATGATAAAAAACCAACACAATGATTCGGATCTCCAACCTGTACCAGTATTTCAAAGTATGGTAGTGAACGCCAGGACAGGCAGGGGGATAATTTGTAAGCAAAAATGTATAATTTCTTTCACATTGTGCACCATGCTCAGTTTTATACTCTTGCCACTTTTACATACACAAAACCCTTTACATTCAGTACAACAGATGATTGCAGACTCATTAAGGAGAACTTAAGGAGACTTATTTGGTTTTGTAGATAAGAACAAACCTTAAGCGCATGGGAGAGATAGAAACCAAACATAATGTGGTCTGTTTTTAAAGGAGAATGTCCTGCTGAAATAACTGCGCCTACAGTGTGGTTGTCAAAAGTGAGCAATGACTCCACATGAGTCTAGATGATAGAAATCATTCTTATGCTGCAGGAATCCGTTGGGCTCTTGTCTCTCAGGGCAGACTGCTGGGCTAAGCTGGGCTTCTGGCAATCGTATGCAGATGTGTAAACCAAATTCAAAGGGTTTTGATTTAAATAAATTAGAAAAGTATCAAGGGATTCGGCATCTCCCTTCCAAACTAACAGTATGTCGTCTATATGCCAATCTCCTAATGGGCTTTTGGGAGGACCATTACATATGGACTAGGGCTGATATTAGGGCAAGACTGGTGCTGTACCAATGGTATATAGATTACATACTGTTTGTTTGGAAGGGAGATGCCATATCCCTTGATACTTTTCTGATTTATTTAAATCAAAACCCTTTGAATTTGGTTTTCACATATCAATAAAGTCAAGAGAAGATGAAGTTTCTCGATCTTGTGATTTACATAGATCATGGAAGAATTGAGACGAAAACTTTTAATAAAGCAGTCAATTGGAACAGCTACATTTTAGCCACTAGCAACCACCATCCTATGTGGCTCAATAATGTACCATATGGACAGTTCCGTCGCCTGAGACTTTGAAAAATAAGTTTAAAGAGAAGAACTATAGAAATGAAATCATGGAAGAAGCTTATGAAAAATATAAATCATTAGCCAGGTCAGGTTTGATTACATATAAAGATAAAACTATGGGAACTGATGTAAATTTTAGTGAGATTGCATTTATAACACAATATAGCAATCAAGCTAAAGAAATTAGAAAGATAATTTCTAAACACTGGGACATTTTAACAAAGGACCCAGTCCTACACTCCCAATTACCAAACAAACCTAAGATGGTTTTTACGAAGGCTAGAAACATCAAAGATCAAGTAGCCCCTAGCCAAATCAAGAGAATTGACAGTAATGTCACTTGGCTAACAGCAAAAAAAAAACCAGTAGGTTTTTCAGAAGTGTTCAAATTTTAATACAGTAGTTGTAGAATTATATACAAATGACAAACAGCAGGGACCCGCTTCTCGGCACTCCGCTTTTCAGTGATCCGCCGAAACGGCGGTGCCGAGAGTAGGGTTGCCATGTCGCCGTCGTTGCCGCCATATCCGCGCATGCACAGAATGGGCTGGCCAGGGGTCGCGCATGCACAGAACGAGCCAGGGTTAACCCTTACGCGGAATGGAGGGGTTTCCTTCTGTCGCGCATGCGCAGAACAGCGCATTGCCGTTCTGCGCATGTGCACCTAACGAAAATCGCCGGTTCCACTTTACGGCAATTTTCGCTTTACGGTGGGTCCTCAGAACGGAACCCGCCGTATTAGTGGGGCCCTCCTATATAATGTGACATTTTTTTTATTTCCTGCGATTCCACATTTGTAGAATATCTTCTTATATTCCCCTGTAACAAATTTTATGTTGGAAGGACTACACGTAAATTTAAAACATGTATGTCAGAACACATTAGGAACATCTGTCTAGGATTGGAAACTCACAGTGTTTCTAATCATTTTAAAATGTATCACAATTGCAATCCGACTGAAATAAAGTTTTTTGGGATTGATCTGTCAAAACAATCTTATAAAGCCAGTGACAGATTCATAGCCATTAATAAGCTAAAGACTGCGTGGATTTTTAAATTAAAGACTCTAGCTCCACTGGGTCTAAACTTAGAGATTGACCTGGTATCCTTTTTATAAATTTATGTTAGTCCTTTTGTCTCAATTCATGAGGAATTCGTGAAATACATACATATTTTTTCGCAATGTTTATGTTTTTCTCTGATTTTAGTACTCTCGCAAATTCTTCAACCCACAAGAAAATTACACCTTTTTTTAGATGTTTTATTGGACAATAATTGAGGTGTTAATATTGTTTTAAGGTAAAATGTGATGGTAAGCAATATGAATAAATGTTGTATGCCCTCTATAAATTCTTTACCTTCAGGTTTGTACGAGAACCTTAATCATCAATAATGCATGTCAGTTTCATTTGGAACTTTGGTCTAATTAATTTATTCAAATATTAATTATTCAAATATCTGTTACATCAATAGTTTTCATTTTTAATATAGTTCGCATTTTTGTAAAAAAAAGTCTTGGTATGACATTAGCCAAATTTGATAATGTATTCACATTTCTGATCATATTTTATATGTGCATGTTAGTGTTTTCACTTTGCTTGTAGTTACTATCGTTTTTCTTGATTAATTTGCTTGGCCTGCTAATTAACCCATGATGGGAATAGGGTATAATTAGGGAGAGTTTAAGCAGCTCCATCACATATCCCTGACGAAGCCTCAGGTGAAACTTGTTGGTTGAGAAAGGTAGCGGAGGAGCTGTGGACTTTGGCACTCCACACGAATCGTTTCTGACTGTCCTTAATCTAGTCTTGCGAGATGAGACTTGAGCCTACATGATGTGGACGTTCAGTGGGGCACCGGGAGTGAAGACCGCAGGATATCTTTTCCAGACTGGAGGACAGACAGGAGATCCAAAAATTACCGTGAAGTGCTACCTCTGCTCTCTTTCAACTGACACATTGTGAGTGCATGCATTGTGTTTTTACTGTGTATTTTTATATTAAACTCATTGCATTATGGTAAGTTTTGTTTTCTTTTCTACTACTCTCACTATCTGAAAGGACAACTGCAAGAATCCCAGAGGAGCCCAGCAGTTAAAAGCTGCTCCAAAGGAAAAAGAGCCCAGCTGTGCACAGCAGTCTGCCCTGAGTGACAAGAGCCCAGCTGATTCCTGCAGCCTGAGTGAATGCTATCATTCTAGACTCAAGTGGAGTCATCGCTTACTTTTGACAACCATACTGTAAGTGCAGTTACTTTAGCAGGGCATTCTCCTTTAAAAACAGACCACGCTATGTTTTGTGTCTATCTCTCCCATGCGCTTTTGTTTGTTCTTATCTACAGTCATCTTCTCTCCGGGTGGGAGATCTTACTAGCTGCAGGGAGAGTTAATTTCTTTGAGTATCTATTTATAACCTAAGTTGGATTATTGCTATTATTTGCGCAGTTCATTTTTCACCAATTTTATTTGGTTTTGTAGTTATTTTAAGATACTTTGTATAACCCGGGGATACATAAAACATTTTGTTAACACTTCGATGTCCACCACAGTCTGGTGATTTTGGATCTACCGTACCATTGAAAAACTCCAGATAAGGAACTCCTAATTGTAACCAGCCTGGCATTTCCCGGAGACAAATGGCTGACTTCATTATGTTGAACATCAGGCAAGCCAATGAACAAGAAGAATTTCACACATCACAGCGACTATTCCCTAATTCAATGATTTGCCAGAAGTAATGTGGCCAGTATTTCATCCAGAAAAAACTTGCACTCGCAATGGTGATATTTCAGAAATCATAGACTTCTCAATAGCAAGAAAAAAAAAAGATTATAAGCAGCAATGTTCCTATAATAAGAGGAGCTCATTGGTTCAATAATAATATGGAGCAAAATGGGCAATAATATAGTAGTAAATTAGAAAAGGAATACTGTTGTGCTGTCCAAAGCAGTGGATGGCTTAAACCTTCGCTCTCAGGCGGCCAATTCATTGCTGACTGTTTTAGCGCATAATGTGTTCTTATAAAAATGGGACTAATCTATGGTTTCACTTTATTTTTGCTTACTGGTAGTGTACAAAAAAAGGAGTCTCAGGGCCAGCAACTTGGGATGCCCCTAGCAGGAGTCTAAAAGGATAATACGTGGTAAACCTGAGTGCTAACGCAAAAAGAATCAGGTCAGGAAACAAAACTAGTAGATAGGCAGTAGTCAAGCACCCCAAAAACTAGAGATCAAGTCATTGCAAAAAAAGGTCATTTAATGACTAAAGAGCCATCCAAGCATCCAACAAAACCTGATGAAGGCGCAGAGCACGAAACGTTGGATGCTTGGATGACTCTTTAGTCATTAAATTACCTTTTTTTGCAATGACTTCATCTCCTGTTTTTGGTGTGCTTGGCTACAACCTATCTACTTACTGATAGTGACACATTTTCTACAGTACATCATTAAACTGGATTTCTGATGTGAACATTCACAAAAAGTACCATATATGCAAGGAAGGGGATGAATGTATACAAGTGGTCCAACAATAGGCTGCATCATTTTGACTCTGTGTCACTTTGCCTCAATGTAGCAAGGTGCTTAGCCCCACTTCATGACGCTGGAGAAAATTCATCCACTTGAAAATTTCCCAAACTATATCCCTACAGATGTAGCAGACATTGTTACACCCTGCAATGCAATGCTTTAAAATCCGCCTACCACTTTCAACAATTGTAATGCGTGCAAAATCTCTTTAATGCATACACTGTATTTTCTGCGCTATTTTTTGTGTTAACCAATGTTAACAGGGCTAATAATATTGCCTACCTCAGTATGTCTGTTATTAGTAGTTGGTTTGGGTGGAGGTAGCGCTCTAACACGGGGCATTGCACTACTGCAGGTAATGGCTGCATCTATGACGCTTGGTAATCGGTGGTAGAAGACTATGGGCCTCATGCAGAGAGCAGCGCTATGAACAATCTCGCCATTTTCCAGCGAAAATCGCGCTAAAAACAGCCGAAAATGGCGAGTTTGGAAAAAAGCGCCATTTTTTTTTTTCCAATTGAAAATCTCGCCGCGCGGCTGGCGAGAAACTACATCTCGCCAGTCTGAAAAATATCCAAATTCAGAAAGGCGCGCTCGCCATCTAGCGGCTGTTTTTGGCGCGATTTTCGTCAATTTTCTCCGCCAACTAAAGTTGGCAAGAAGCCGGCTATAGGGGGAAAAAAAAAAATGCTCGATTTTTTTTTCTCTCCCTTTCAGCTGCGCGAATCTCCTCCTTTACAATTCTCCACATGCAGTAATGCTAAAAATAGCGGATTTCGCCCATTTCTGCATATGGAGAATAAAACTCTCCATTAAAGCTACTTTTTCTGAAACTCTCCAATTTTTAAATTCGCTGCTCTCTGCATGAGGCCCTATGGCTGATATCAATGTCTTTTAGAAATCTTCCTAATCACTAATTTATGTGACAGGGTGGGAGGCCTCGCTGCTTTTAATGCTAATGTGGCCCATAAGTGTATCCCGATTCATTACGTACAAAAACAATTATCATTTTCATTTTCATTAGTATTTATCCGCACGTAATTATAGTACTAATCTAACAGCCTTTCAGAGAAGGCGTAAATGATACACTCTCCTGCTGATTTGATGCATTGGTGGTAACACAGTTAACTATATACAGAAAAATAAACCCAGTTATGGTCACTCTTTCCCCTGAACTTGGTGTGTTATGACATAATTAAAAATACCTTTATTAGATGAATCATTAAAATATAAGTAGTATTGACAACGACGCTTGGCTAAATCCTTCAAATTCAGTGATGAATGTTAGGATTTTGTAAATCAAAGAGGTTGTTGTTTTTTTTTATAAATACTAAACAACCTCTGGTACAGTGACCAATAATGAAAAATAAATGTCCCCTTAGTATATATAGGGACTACAGATATATAGATAATACATGGGAGTTGCTCTAACTTCATAACTACCCTCAGCTCGCTAACTTCTTGTCTGCATGGTAATACAGTTATACAGGTGCAATAGTTATCAGTCATGATCGGAATTTTTTTATCTATTAAAAATATGCAAAGAACATAACCCCTTCTAATTATTAAAAATTCTCATTCGCAATTACAGTACTTTTGCTATGTTTTCTCCTAAACAAAATTCAAAAGCTTTGCTTGTCTAGCACGTGTTTACTGCTCTGGTGAAGCATTGCAGATTCTGAAGCACCAGTGATATCTGCTGTCAAATGCTGACGCTCAGCCGAAAGAGTCAGGCTTGATATGGAGTTAAATTACATTTCTGCAAGAAACCTAGCTGAAAGTTTCTTAAGAACATTTGTTTCAAACTTAATGCGACTCCATCCATGTGCCTGAGTGCCCAGACTGCTTTGGCTTTGTACTCAAGAAGTCAGGCCAAGTAATAAGCATTCAGCTTAACACCTAATTAATTTTGTGTGTTCAATGGCTCTGTTTTGCTAAAATTACAGTTAATACCTCCTTGCCTCATGTATTTCTTGTGCATTACTCTGTAATGTGTTCCACATTTCTCAAGGGGTTCAACATTCATTATCCACACCACTGTTGTAAAATACCTGTCTATAGTTTCATGAGTTAATTCACATACTTCACTTTAGAGTAGGAAAACCTACTTCAACTACATCAAGAACAGATACCTACATTTTTAAGAGGCACAGCTGGGGTTTCCAATAGAAAGCTATTGTGATGAGTTTCCAAAATGGACACAGATTGTTCTCCTATTCCCATTATCACAGGAGTGTTGTTTTGAAAATTCGCTACCAAAATAAGAATGATTATTTTTATCCCATACAATGTGGAACTTAAGTATTTTAAAGCCTCTGCCGTTGTTTCTATATTCCTATCATTGGATGATATGTCACTGGGGTTTTTTGTTTGCCTTCCTCTGGATCAATATATTGTAAGTATAGATATAGGATAAAGTATCTGTTGTCTAAATTTAGCATAGGTTGAACTTGATGGATGTCTTTTTTCAACCTAATCTACTATGTAACTATGTGTATGTATGTATGTATGTATGTGTGTGTATGTATGTGTATGTATGTATGTGTATGTATGTATGTATGTGTATGTATGTATGTATGTGTGTGTATGTATATGAGAAAAAATAGGATTTACTGATTTAAAAAAAAGGAGATGTGTACTGCATACAAATAAAATATTATTGGGAGACTAGTAGTATGTTAGAAATATGCCGGAGACTGTTTTATGGAAAAACACTGCTTAGTAAATATGGCCTACTATCTGTATCATTGTTATGTGTTAAATATATTTGCGTAATTTTTAGTGTTGTTCCTTAGAGGTGCCACTTGTGACACTCACTCGACCTCCATGCTGCCAAAGACAGAGGTCATTACACTCTGCTCATATTACTCGACCTCTCTGCAGCATTTGACACCGTGAACTACCCTGTTCTCCTTCACATTCTCCATACACTTGGTATCCGGAACAAAGCTCTATCCTGGATCTCATCCTACCTCTCCCATCGTAATTTCAGTGTCTCTTCTGCTAACACCTCCTCCTCCTCTATTGATCTCTCTGTGGGGGCACCTCTGTCCTGGGACCTCTTCTCTTTTCTCTGTACACACTTTCTCTAGGTGACCTAATAACATCTTTTGGGTTTAATTATCACCTTTATGCTAACGACACACAAATATACTTTTCAACACCTGACCTTACACCTGCTGTACAAACCAAAGTTTATGAATGTCTCTCTGCTATATCATCCTGGATGGCCCCCCGTCGCCTTAAACTCAACATGGCTAAAACAGAGCTCCTCAAACTTCCTCCCAAACCTGGCCCTACTACCTCCTTCCACATTACTGTTGGAACTACGATCATTCATCCAGTAGCCCAAGCACGCTGCCTAGGGGTCACACTCGACTCCTCTCTCACAATCGCCCCTCACATTCAAAACATTTCTAAAACCTGTCGCTTTATCCTCCGCAATATAACAAAGATACGCCCTTTCCTCTGTTGCTCGACTGCTAAAACTCTGACTCAGGCCCTCATTCTCTACCGTCTTGATTACTGCTACCTCCTGCTGTCCGGCCTTCCTGCCTATTACTTGTCTCCCCTACAATCTATCCTAAACGCTGCTGCCAGAATCACTCTACTCCTTCCTAGATCTGTCTCAGCATCTCCCCTCCTGAAATCCCTCTCCTGGCTTCCAATCAAATCCCGCATCTCACACTTCAATCTTCTCCTCACTTTTAAAGCTTTACACTCTTCTGCCCCTCCTTACATCTCAGCCCTAATTTCTCGTTATGCACCATCCAGACTCTTGCGTTCTTATCAAGGATGTCTTCTTTCTACCCCCTTTGTATCTAAAGCCCTCTCCCACCTTAAACCTTTTTCACTGACTGCCCCACACCTCTGGAATGCCCTTCCCCTCAGTACCCAAATAGCACCCTCTCTATCCACCTTTAAGACCCACCTTAAGACACACTTGCTTAAAGAAGCATATGAATAGCACTATGGATATTCTGAACACATGATACATAAAGCTTGGCCCCCTGCAGACGCACTTACCAGAACTCCCTCCTACTGGCTCTGTACGTTCTCCCTATCTAACAATTAGACTGTAAGCTCCTCGGGGCAGGGACTCCTCTTCCTTAATGTTATTTTTATGTCTAAAGCACTTATTCCCATGACCTGTTATTTATATTATCTGTTAATTATTTGATTACCACATGTATTACTACTGTGAAGCGCTATGTACATTAATGGAGCTATATAAATAAAGAAATACAATACTCAGTGAAAAAAAAACATTTTGATTGTGATGTCACCTATAACCATACATTTTCATGCTGTTGAAAGTGACCCCTGCCTTTCTTTTTGTTATGCTGCAGCAATCCACACGTGTCTGCTTATACTTTGGGTGTTTTACAGCAGAATAAAAATGGCTGCCATTTCCCAATAGGAAATGATTCAAAATACATGGGATTTTTTTTAAGAGGAGCTGGATTTTTACTTATTTAACAGGTGAATATTATTATTTTAGTACTTTGCTTTACTGTCCTTGTGTCATAAATAATGACTGTGCTCGATGACATGGCACCGATATCATTGCTGTGTGTGGCAGGTTGATTTAATGCAGTGCTGGTATCCATGTAACCAACCATACCTGAGCCTCTGAAACCAAAAGCCACAGCCTTGAGGATGACCTTGTGCTTAACATTACAGGGACACCATGACAGATTTGGACAGGGCACTGAGGAGAAATGGAGGTCTATTGATTGATGTAACACTTTCCACTTATATTGTCACACAATTGGTTTACTTTGATTAGCTCTACTGTTGAAATAATAGAGCACATTTCCCATCAGACGCATACAAATCCTTTTCACATATATATCTCTCACTGTAATTCATGCATATACTGTACGTGGCGTCCCGTCACCTCCAACAGCAAAATCTGGAGCTTTTAGGCGGCACTTACAGTATTTGGGCCGAAATTCTCTTGATTCCACTGCTCTCAAAGCAAAAGACATCATCAGCTGTGCGCGTGGTTCTTCGAGCGCTAACATTACACTCAGCATCATTTTTCTGACACTGTTAATTTGAAATGTAGACGGCTTCATTTAAAAAAATAAAATGCTCCTATTTTCACATTGAAGCAACGAAGAATTCTCGATAGAGGCTTTATCCCTTCCCCTAATCATGACTGATATAGTTGTGATTAGCAAAGAATCTTGCAATCAAGCTGGATAGATTGCATAGCTGTTCCCTTGATTTTAGCTGTCCGGCCTTTTTAGCGTAAATTGACCTGGAAGACGTGATCTGCGAGAAATTGCAGATCACGCAGTTGCTTTTACAGTGATCAACCTAAGAAATACAAAACAGTGCTAATTAAAATACAATCAAAGTGCCCATGCAGGTCTTGCAGCCTGAGCAATGTACAAATGAGATTCTCTCTCCTATGAAGTCCTTCCATTAGCTGTTGTCACCTCGCATAGCAACCCTAGTGCAAATGCTATAAGAGCATTTCACAGGTTGACAGCTTCACTTAGCAGCTGTACAAAAAAAAGGGCTAGGGCTAAAGTGGAACCTTCATGGATATCTTGTACGTCAATTTAGCATGAGGAAAAATCTGGCAATCTTTATTTGTGTAAGTCAACATCCGAGGAGAGTAAGCCTAAAGCAGAGCCCCTTATAGGGGAAATGATCTATAATACACAAATATTGGGGAGAGGCATTTGTAATAAATATATCAATTGAGGAAACAGTGGGGAATTGTTAAATTAGCACAATATGTGTCTACAGGGGAAGCTATTGAAGTGATAGATAGATTTGCTTAGAGGTGATGGGCAGGAAAGGGATATGCATACTTCAGATGTGTATGATGTCAGGGAGTTAGGTTCTGTTATAAGGCATTAACATGGGTTTTACACAGCACTATGCCATGTAATACTCTTATTAATAACAAGTTAACATTTTTAAAACAAAGCAACAGAATATAGTTTTGGTATTAATGTCGTTGAAATAAATGTAAGCATTTCAATAAAATAAAAAATCTCTCAAACGAAAGAGTGGAAATGCTGTTATAGTTGTTATAAGTTAGTAGTTATGTGACCGAGATCTAAAAATGAAACGAGTTTGTTAGGCTGACAACTACCCCATTCTTATTAATACTGGAACGTTCCATGGTGTTTTCTCCTTCGAAGCTTTGGACAACTACAGCACCTGATGTAAAAGGAAGCAGAGCAATTCTTTTGAATTTGTCTGGTCAGCACATCACCATATCTGCAGATCAAATGTAGACATGGGTCCATTAAACTTTATCTACATTTACATCTCTTATTGCATTCCCTACATTTTATTGCATTCAGTGTGAGCATATTTCCGTTACTGCATGTCTTTCTTTCGCCCACATAAACGCAGCATATAAACTACAGTCTGAAGTACTGTACCAGCAGCATCTTGAGCATCCCAAGTGGAACTAATATTGCAGACTGATAATCACAGTACTGTGTCACAATTAAGAATGTTATATGTGATTGTGCTATCTTACACATCTGTATACATGCAACTCTATATGGAAATCTGGGCTTCAAAGTAGTCGACAAAATGTTCCCTTTAAACAACAGGAGAAATCATGATTTTAAAAAACCCACAAAGAAAAAGAGAGAACCCTTTTATCTAATACCTCACCAAAGTGAATAAATGGAATAAAAGTGTACAACAATGAGCATCTTTGAACTTATACCACTAACAAAGCAACTAAGCTTCCTGCCGGGTAGCAATAAGCGTACTTCAGGAAATCAGCTCATCTTTGGAGAAATGTAATAAATGTTGTACGTTTTGTGTTGTGTGGGACTTCCTTCCTGGATGAATGAATGCATTATTAGTTCCAGTCAGTCTTGTGTAAAAAAATGCACAGCTTAATGGATTTGGTTTATTGTTCTTGGCCTGTAGATGTTTCCAACAGACTGTTGATTCAAGTTAAAGAGCCACTTTTTCATTAGTTTCTCTTTTATATGCAGCAAAATAGTTTTGTGAATAGCCACTATTAAATGTCAAATTTACATGAAGCCGTCTGCATTGCTTTGAATTAAATCAATCCTAAAGACATCAGCATGATATGTCAAATAGACTCACAAGCACAGTGTAGTGAAACCCCTCTGTGCAGTTTGCTTTTTAAACTTGAAAGACTTCACTCATTTCCCATACTATATAGCCTACATTCATTAAAGGTTGATAAATGGAAAAAGAGATAATAGGCTTCTACCATTTATTTTATTTATTTATAAAATGTTTTACCAAGAAGTAATACATTGAGAGTTACCTCTCGTCAAGTACTGTATGTCCTAGGCCAGCGGTGCTCAAACTGGGGGGCGCGCCCCCTGGGGGTTTACAGAGGCCCCACGTGCTTCCCGAAGGCACTTAAATGAAGTGCCGGGGAAGCGGCGAAGGCCTCTGTAAACCTCACTTACCTTGGTTCCGGCGGCCTCTTAGACGCATCGCCATGGCAACGCGGCATCAAATGATGCTGCACAGTCATGTGATGTCACGTTACCATGGCAACGTGACGTCATGACTCCGACACCGGACCCGAGGTAAGAGGGGGGGGGGGGTGGAGAGAGGCGAACTACCGGCAGGGGGATGCAGGGAAAAAAGTTTGCGCTCCCTTGTCCTAGGCATAGAGTTAGATGACAAATAATACATGGTTACAAATACATAGTTACATAAGTGGACAGGGCATACATTATATACAAGACATTGCATGCACAGTTATAGATAATATATATTATATGCATATGTAACAGTTACAGACCAGATTAAAATGTGAGACAGCTTTAGTTTTGAAAGAACTTAGACTGGTGGTGGCTGCGAGAGTCTCCGGTAGGTTGTTCCAGTTGTGGGGTGCACGGTAAGAGAAGGAGGAGCGGCCGGATACTTTGTTGAACCCTGGGACCATGAACAGTCTTTTGGAGTCAGATCTCAGATGATAAGTGCTGCATGTGGTAGGGGTGAGGAGCTTGTTCAGATAGATGGGTAGCTTGCCCAGACCGTATTTGAAGGCAAGACAGGAAAGATGAACATTGCGCCTAGACTCCAGTGATGACCAATTAAGTTTTTTGAGCATTTTGCGGTGATGTGTGTTGTAGTTGCATTGGAGAACAAAATGGCATATTGAATTGTAGAGGGTATCAAGTTTGCTAAGGTGGGTTTGGGGTTCCAAGCCTTATACTATGTCCCCATAGTCGATAATTGGCATTAGCATCTGCTGTGCGATATGCTTTCTGACCAGCAGACTTAGGGAGGATTTGTTCCTGTAAAGTACACCTAGTTTGGCATAGGTTTTGGATGTCAGGGTATCGTGCATCCCAAATGTTAAATGTTGAGTCAAACCATATTCCCAAGTATTTAAAACTAGTAAAAGGCGTTAAGGTGGTATTAGCGTTGGTTCTGATCTGGAGCTCAGTCATTGGAAGCTTTAAAAAATTAGCCTTGGTTCCAAATACCATTGTTACAGTCTTGTCAGTGTTTAAAAACAGTTTGTTTTGGGAAATCCGATTTTCAAGTCTCAAAAAGTTAGATTGAATTATGTGTTCAAGGTCGGAGAGGCTAGGGCTGTGTGCATATAAAATTGTGTCATCTGCATACATGTGTATTGAAGCTCCCTTACAAGCTGTAGGAAGATCATTGATGAACACTGAAGAGTAGGGGCACCAGAACAGAGCCTTGCGGGACACCACAGGTGATTTCCAAGGGGTTGGAATTAGAGTCTGAGATAGATACATGTTGGGATCCACCTGGTAGGAATGAAACCAGTTTAAAGCATGCTTTCCTATTCCAGAGAGCTAGAGTTTGTTAAGCAGGATAGCATAATCAACAGTATCAAAAGCATTTGCAAAATCAAGGAATATTGCACCAGTGAGGTGTCCCAGTTCCATTCCACACTGAATTTCATTGCAAACTTTTAGCAGGGTAGTTACGGTGGAGTGTTTGGGGGCGAAAGCGAGTTTGGAATTGGCTAGGGAAATTTGTCTTGGTATAGTAATTGCTTAATTTGGTATAGTAATTGCTTAATTGGGAGTGAACACATTTTTCCATGACTTTGGATAGTATTGGGAGAAGAGAGATTGGCCTGTAGTTTGAGACAGTGTTTTTGTCACCACTTTTGAAGATTGGGACAACTCTGGCAGTTTTCCAGGTCTTAGGCATATGGCCTGCAGATGGGATAGAGTTGACTATCTAAGCAATTGGTTTGACAATGGCAGGGGCACCAAGTCTTAGGAACTTAGATTGTAGTAAGTCAGGTCCACATTGGCTGCTTAGTTTTAATTTGAGGAGCGCTTGTGTAATCTCCTCTTCGGATACTACATAAATTAAAAATTGTGAGCAGTGTTGGGAGAAGGTGGGGCTATAGGGGTACTCTCAGAATGAGGCTCATGTTTGTGGTTTGGGTTACGTTTAGCTAACAAGTTAGTAGCACACCCCACAAAGTAATCATTGAATGCATTTTCAATGTCAGTAGGATTTGTCAGAGTAATATCCTCCTAAGTGATATTACTTGGTTGTTGATGGTTAGAAGGCTGGAATATATTGTTGATAACCTTCCAGAAGTTAGCTGGGTTTGATGTATTCTGGTGAAGATTGTCAGAGTAATATTGTGCTTTTGCATGTCTTGTTTGCCTTGTGCACATATTCCGCAGGCATCTGTAGTGATTAAGATCCTTGGCAGTGCCAGTTACTTTGTAGCTTTTCCACAAGGCATCCCTGAACTGGTAGAGTGCTATAAGGTCAGTTGTAACCCACGGAAGGTGGGCCCCCCGTACCCTTATTCTGTGTAGTGGAGCATGGTTAATACAGAGTTTTAAGAACTCGGATTGGAAATAGCCGAGCGCAGAATCGGGGTCGGGAATTAAGTAGATTCTGTACCAAGGGCAGTTGGTAAGGTCATCCAGAAACTGTTGTGGGTTAAAGTTTCTAAATGTTCTAGTGAGGATAACTTTAGGGCTTGATTTGGGTGGTATAATTTTCCTTACAGGGTACTGTATACTATTGCATGGCCACTGAAAAGTCAGGAAGGGTGCCAGAGGATTGGATTCTGATGGGATTTGAGGAGAGAATCCAGTCTAGCAAGGAATGGTTGTGCGATTTGAGGTTTGTCTGTGTGGGTTGGGAAATGAGTTGCGTTAGGTTAAGTGACTTGAGTTGTATCTGGATTTTGTGGTTTTTAGGGTCGAGCCAATTGTAGTTGAAATCCCCAAGAACTAGCAGCTCACTCTTCTCATTCAGAGATAAAATGGAGCCAAGAAACTGGGTGATATTAGCCAGGGACTGTAGAAGGGCTTTAGGGGGGGAGTAGATGCCAGCAACCAAGACGAGCTTAGAAAAGGGGAGGCAGATTTTGCCAACTAGGATTTCAAAAGATGGTATGCTTGGGGGACAATTTAACAGTGTAAATTGTAAGGTGTCTGAAATATAAAATAACACCCCTCCTCCTTTCTTTGACCTATCTTTCCTATAAATTGAGTATCCCTGAATGGCGATGTTTACATTGAGGGTTTTAGGGGTTAGCCATGTTTCTGTGAGAACGATGGCTTTGGGTATATGCATAAGGCACCATGCCTTTAGTTCATCCAGTTTGGGCAGCAGGCTCCGGATATTTATATGGGCAACAGATAGACCTTTTTGGAATTTGAAGGGGGTATTCTCAGGGGTATGTTACAGAGTTGAAAAGGGAGGGCCTGGGTTAAGTTTAATATCACCTGTTAAAGAGAGTAATAGTATGAGTAGAAATTTGAGTAGCTGTTTGCAAGGTGTAAACTTGTGATGTTTGCCATTAGAGTGAGCAGTGGTTGGTGTGCTGGTTTTCAGAGTTCTCCACCAACATTCAGTAGATATTGCAAGGCTTTTGAGTAATCCAATGGCAATATTTCGGTGATAGATTTAATGCTGGCACAGGCAAATGAGTAATTAATTAAAAAAAATTATGAATTCAGACAGTTTGATACCTAGTGATATCAGGCTACCACCAAAAACAATCGCCAATTTTTATCACCATGGCTGTCATTAAAGCAGCAAAACATGTGAAATCTTATGTGAAAAAATATATATTTGTGTTTTTGTTTTAATATACTGTACGCAGCATATGATTACCTTTATTTTAAACGAATTACCTAAGCTGACGATTGATTAATTCTCCCGTGATCGATCAGCAAAATCCTGCTTCTCACGGTTCACTAAATGGTTGCCTTTCAGTCTCAAATCAATCCTCCAGTCAGTGTAACTCAGCAGCTACAATGTATTCTTATATTGCTAAGGTAACATTATCTATTGTTACAGTTTACAGCTCAAACTGCTGGGAATATTGGGAGCAAATAAGCACAGGAAAGTGTTATATCTTGCACTGCTGGCGAGGTGGGCTTAAACTACTATAGAAATCAAAGGATGCTTTGAAACTCATTAAACATGGCATTAAGAGTTGAAATAAAAAAACACAAAGTGTTATCTATGGTCACAGCTTATATATATATATATATATATATATATATATATATATATATATATATATAAAAACAAACATCACAGCTTGCACTCAATGTACTGGTTCATATAGACAGGTGCTAGTCTCAAATAATAGAAAAACAACATTACCATTCTCTCGTCCGGTAAAGAAAGACTGCACTCGGTTCAGTAATCATGAAAAACTGTATTGGGCATCTGAATAAAAAAGATAAGTCACCCAATCCGACGTTTCGGTCCTGGAATAGGACCTTTCTCAAGGGGGTGCAATGACAGACTGATAGACAAGCATATATATACCCTCACCACATGTGACAAACACACCTGACTCACATTACCTACAATCCAAATCTCTGCAAAAATCACCTGCCAGGTGTGTGTAATGAGCCGTCGCCATCTTGGAGGGGGTGTCTGTGAAGGTAATGACGTCACTGATCTGCCTTCATTCACTGCTACTATGTATCTACCCTATAGTAAGGTCAGTCTTGCAGCCTGTCTGCCTGCCAGAACGACCACTAGGTGGCGTACCTGCCTATTCCCAAGCTAAAGTCAATGGGGCATGCAGAAAGAGTGAAGGACAGCCTTAGGCTGTCTATACAGGCAGCAACAAAGCACCAATCAACCCAAAAAATGGAAATAATGATATAGCAAACTATGGGGAGAGAAAAAAAAAAAAAAAAAAAAAAAGGGAGTAATGCTTCCCATAAATAACTGGTAATGTAGCCAAAAAAAACCCTTACTGCACATCAATAAACTGGATCAATCCTATGGGACAAGGCTCATCAAACATAACAGTGTAACATAGAAACCATCCATACTAACACAAAAGGAAAGGGATATGTGAACACACGCTTGTCTATCAGTCTGTCATTGCACCCCCTTGAGAAAGGTCCTATTCCAGGACCGAAACGTCGGATTGGGTGACTTATCTTTTTTATTCAGATGCCCAATACAGTTTTTCATGATTACTGAACCGAGTGCAGTCTTTCTTTACCGGACGAGAGAATGGTAATGTTGTTTATATATATATATATATATATATATATATATATATATATATATATATATATATATATAAAAGCTGTGACCATGCAGCAAGCTTAAGCCTATAGGGAACCATGTTAAAAATGGTTTTTGAACCAAAAAGTGGCACTGTGTGCTCATTTGCATGTCATTTCCCAGAATCCCTTGCTGCAGTGGAAGTGCTGTGTGCTGGGTGATAATGGTGAAAGGCGGGGTTGCAGACCTGCCTAAGACATGCAGATGAGCATACAGTTGTATTTACATTTGCATATATATATATATATATATATATATATATATATATATATATACATATATATATATATAATGTTTCACATGCTTTGCTGCTTAAGCCAACCTCCTCAGCAGTGCAAGATCTTTGTAACACCTTCCTGTTTGTGATAATTTGTTGCCAATATTCCCAGCAGTTTGAGCTGTAAACTGCAACTATAGATAGTTAATTTAGTAATATATGAACACATTGTAGCTGCTGAGTTACACTGACTGAAGGATTGATTAAAACGGTAAGGCAGCCATTTAGTGAACCCTGGGAAGCAGGATTTTGCTAACCCATCACAGGAGAACAAATGAATCGGCAGCTTAGGTAATTAGTTTGCAATAAAGTTAATCAAAGTCTGGATATATTAAAACAAAAAAAAATTTAACTTTTTTTAAGTGCCGCTTGGATTGTTTTTTTAAGCCTATCTTTCCTATGTATATAATAACCACTATATACATATGCAAGACATGATTGGCCAACATAAAATCATTGCTAAAAATAAATATTAGCATTGTAACACATATAAATATACAAATTCTTTAGCATCCACATGGACATATACTCATGGTCAACCTTGGCTACTACAGTATGTGCTTAATATTTGCTCACATAGATGTAATGCTTTTTGTGTTTTCTTTATACTGCAGGTGTTTATGTTATATATTAAGCCCCTTGGTGGCTTAAGGTATACCTTTGCAGAGCTGTGGTAGCCTTATACATCAAAACTGTTTAAATCATTTTAGGCCATAGGGCTTTGTAACAAAAATAGGATGGTACCATGTTAGCAGATGACAGAAGTTAAGGCTTTTGTAATAATAAAAATAAAAAGAGAATAAAACCCTGGTAAAAGTGATAACGTTTATAGCTTACTCATGTTTAAAGAGTGCGAGCTTTCAGGATCACCTTTACATGATCTTCCAGTTTCACAATTAGTTTGCATTTTAGATGTTACTTAGGGTTTCCTATGGATTCTTATTATGTACCACTCACGCAAGATTTTAACTTAATATTAACTGGTGTTAGATGTACCCCATTACGTTTTGTGTAACGTTGATTTATTTGCTAATAATTTGTATTACGGTGGGAGGTTTATAACTATATAGTTAGTGAATAAAGAGATACATGTAAAAAAAACAAAAACATGCAATTCCTTTTTATTTTTTACCAGATGCGATAATAACTCATGTTTAACAGACTTTGTGGATCAAGTCCAGGGGTCGGCAACCTGTGGCCCCCGAGCTCCATGTGGCTCTTTCCGCTGCTACTTGCGTCTCTGCAGGTTGCCGTACCCCAGCTGCTGCCTCTCTCCCTCACTATCTTCCAGGACAACCTAAGCTGGCCTGATCCGCAGAGGTGGCCTGCTGGAAGGTGTCCTTGGAGGTGCCTGTCCAGTCAGCTTGCTGTAGACTGGTAGATGGGAGGTTGCCTGACAGGCACATCCATAGGCACCTTTCAGCAGATCGGCAGGCCCCCTCTCTGCAAGGATATAACAGAACCAGAACCAGTAGGCACCAGCACACTTAGATCCTCTCTTCCATTATCCCTGTCCCCTCTCTCTCACTCCTCTCTCTTCCCCGTCTCTCTCTCCTCCCCCCTCACTCTGTCTCCCCTTCACACCCTCTCTCTGTCTCTCATTCACACCCTCTCTCTCCATCCCCCCTCTCTCTCTCACTCCTCTCTCTCCCTCCCCCTTTCTATCTCTCTCTCTCTCCTTCCCCCCACTCTCACTCCTCTCTCTCTCTCCTCCCCCCCCCTCTCTCTCTCTCTCTCTCTCTCTCTCCTTCCCTCTCTCTATCGCCATCCCCCTCTCTCTCTCACCTTCCCCCTCTCTCTCTCACTCCTCTCTCTTCCCCGTCTCTTTCTCCTTCCCCTCTATCTCTCCTACACACCCTCTCTCTGTCTCTCCTTCACACCCTCACTCTCCTTCCCCCCCTCTCTCTTCTTCCCCCGTCATCCCTCTCTCCTTCCCACTACTCTTTCTCCCCCTCTCATTTTCCCCCCTCTCTCTCTTTCCCCCATTCCTCCCCCTTCTCCTCTTATTCCTCCCCACTCTGTCTCTACCCTTATCCAAACACATGATACGCTGTGCGGTTTAATTGGGGGGGGAGGGAAGGGGCGAGATGTGGGGATTACAAGAGGAAGATGGGGGATTAATCAGGGGGGCCCTGCTCCTTTAATTTGACCTGATTTGACCTGGGCCCCAAGATTTCTATTGGCGTATATATATTTATTATGTGTATTTGGGAGGGGTAGTGTGTGTATTTGGGGGGTTGTGTATGTGTTTTTTGTGAAGGGTAGTGTATTTATGTATGAAAAAAAACGAAATAAATTTATTATTGTGAGATACATTTTATTCCCCCATATATTTTGGTGTATATTAATGCTTATACAGTATATACCTATTGGTGTGTACATACATATGTATGTGTTTGTGGGGGTGTAACATTCATGCATGTGTTGCGGCTCCCTGAATATTTTGGAGGAAGAATATATTTTTTTTTATAAAATGGCTCTTCTTCCTTGAGAGGCTGCAGACCCCTGATCTAGGCTGATGTCACACATTTCATTGTAATGCCCAAGTTAAAACCTGCAGGGTGGCTGGCTCTGCATTATGCTGCCCGCCTTCCAGGGGGTGAAAGGGTTATCCTCGACAAAGATACAGCAGCGTACATATCTTATTTCTTTGATATCCATTGGGGAAAAATTGTTTCACTTCACATGAATCTGATAGCACAATCTCTGAAATGTCACCGGGTTATTCCATATGATAAAATGTCACAGCCTGGAAAGGTTCTATTCATATGCACTATGTACTAGTGCAGGTTATCAAAGCACCATGGTCTGTCCTCATATTGATGCAATGGTGCTGTCTCTATTTTGAAGCAATACATACATAATTTATCAACTTTCAGAATACAAAGATTGTCTGTTAAAATCATTTTTATACTGTATTTTCCATGAAATAATCACACCCCCCACACAGGTAACGTCACTCATAATCGTTTTAAAATAGAAGAAACGACCACTTTGCATTTTGCTTATCTTCTCCATCAGGCGGATGCAGTGGAAGTGCTGTAGTTTTGCTAATCTTTTAACAGCATATTCTTTCCTTATGCACAACCATTTTTTTTTTTTTTAGATGGTTTCTATGTTGTCAAGAATGTGAACATTTCATTGAAACCTTCCCGACAAATAATGGCTGAATATAATAAATGAATTACTGAATATACATGTCCTCCATGCTTACATGCAAAGAATAAAAAAAAAAAACACATGCAATGTAAAGACGCCCTCAAAATGTTAGCACTTCAGTGGGATAGACAGTCTCGACAGATTTACATGAGGGTTGGCATATACTAGGACATTATTATGCCATTTATTTCCTTTGGAACCCTACTTACACCGTTGCAATGTCCACAAGAACACAATATATTACTATTACCACATAAGACACTTTCTCGGGTGTTGCTCACCATAGGGAGACAGGACAGCATAGCAATACTTGAGATCAGAGGTAGAAGCCTGTTCAGCTGCACCAGAGCACCAGCTGTTAGCAGCCCATACTACCACCTGCTCGCTGGAACATGTGTTCCGGCATTTCTACAGGGACTCCTCTCTATCTTCCCACCCCCGAGGCCCTACCTGTGCAGCAGAGTGTTTGGGGCCTTACCTGGGAGCCCACGCAGGCAGACCTAACGTGAAAGTTAGGCCCCACTAGAAGTGGAGCCCAACTTCCACAGTCACCACTTGGGTGGGTCCCTTCTGCCGCTGCCACCGTGTGAGGCACCATATGACCTGCTGCACAGATAGGGCCTCGGGGGATGGAGGGCTATATATATATATATATATATATATATATATACACCATAAATGTATATTTATTATAAGGAACAATGTTACTCACTTTATGATTCAGCCACAAATGTAACAAAAGTTTAGAAATGTTGTTGCATGGAAATCTTAGTATTTTGGACATTTTTGCTGAGAGTAATGGGAAGGTACTGTATGCAGAGATATAGTCTATGGCAGAGCTAAATCAAAATGCAAGGGCACATTCTACAGCCATACCCCACATTCACGTTTGCAATGGAACTGGAGAATGTATGTAAAGCGAAAATGTACCTAAAATGTGAAGCACTACCTTTTTCCCACTTATCGATGCACATACTGTACTGCAATCGTCATATACGTGCATAACTGATGTAAATAACGCATTTGTAACAGGCTCTATAGTCTCCCCGCTTACGCACAGCTTCGGTACAGGTAGGGAGCTGGTATTGCTGTTCAGGACGTGCTGACAGGCGCATGCGCGAGCTGCCATTTGCCTATTGGGCGATATGTCCTTACTCACGAGTGTACTTAAAGTGAGTGTCCTTAAACCGGGGTATGCCTGTATAAGTTAAACTGCAAATGTCAAAGTACTTTTTCTGCTTTGTTTGGAAGGTATAATCAATAATTTTGCAAGATTTTATTCTTTGTTTATATTACTTGTTTTAACTTTTCAAAAGAGCATAATGTGAAAGGTGCACTGTGATCCACCTCCAGCTATGCTATAACTTTGCAGTAAACTTGCATGGCAGAGCAAGCTACGCTTATCTTACCATTAGTCTATCTCCAAATGCTGCCTGATTCTCCCAAAGTTGGCCACACAAATGAATTACCTGAACTTCTACTTATTAAAAAGTTTCACCCAATCCCATTTATGGTCCAAAAGTTTAAATAAAAATGGTGGTTTAACATTACAATTTTTGGCAACCCATAACTATGCCAATGTGATCTACAGGAAAGTGGCTTTTGTACCGTCTTGTAAGCTTTCAATTATCCTCAGTGAGTAAGTTATTGAAATGCTAATCATGTAATAAAATATTGCAGACGTGTGTGTCTTCAATCCATAACCCCACTGTTTGGATGCATCATTATATCACAAATGAATGTAATTTCCGCCATGCATTAATATCAAAGGTTTAACGTTATTCAAGAACAGGATTGTTTTTTTTTTTTTGTGGTCTGGGTTCCTTAAAACCCACTGTCTTTTAGGGTGAATGGCAACACAGGACAGATCCAACTCTGGTTCAAGTGTTTTATTTGCTTTAAAACTCCAGCAGATGAAACAAGATAAACAAAAGAATCAAAATAAATCTTTGCTATATGTGAGCATTAACTAGACAGAAGTCCTTTAGCTATCTTTTGGGTGGCTTCCCCACTTACCAAACTATATAAACACAGGTGTCACAAACAAAACTGATGCAGACAAGTGCCTGTTTGTAGCATTCAGCTCTCTAAGGCCGCGCTTATAGTCCCGGTGATGGCAATGAGACGTCTCGTCAAAACAAGTGTATTGAATCCATCGCATGCGCTTATAATTGGTGCGACGGCGTGACGGCTTGGTCGCGATCGCTGGAAGACCATGAAATTTTATTTTCCGGCGGCCGCAGCGTGACGTCAGGGTGAACTGCTCACGGCCACGCCCCCCGGTCGCCGTCTCTTGCCTCCTACACTATAGGCAAAAAACACGGCGACAATGGCAACGGATGACGTCACGTCACCGTCGCCGGGACTATAAGCACAGCCTTAGCTGGAATAGGGGAGAGGGGTAGAACTGGCACAGTCTTGCTTTTTTAAACCCTGTTAATTAGGCCCAGGTGATCTGCAACTGGCTTCACCTGCAGAACCTCCACTGTTCTGTGCAAGACCTGGCCTGGATTCCTAGAGGCAGCTTGTAAGGCTATAGAGCAGGATCCTCTCCTGGGATTTTAACTCTTCGTGAGGACGGGTAGAATTTTATCAAAGCAGGCCCTATACTGTATATCTTCCATCCACAATTATACCACACTTCCTATCACAATATGTAATAAAGATATCCGATTTTCCAGCATGTGACTCACTCAAGCATTATGTATGCGGTTTCTTTGTTATGTCCTTGCTTCCAAACCACTTTCCCTGATCAACTTCTTGCTTAGTGTCCTCTCGGGGAACTCCACAATGAACTATGAAACCAATTATAAGTCTCCACTTACATATGTCAGTAAGTACTTGCTCATTTTGGAGTAAGCTCTGGCTTCATTCCGTGTGCTTTGTTTAACATCCACAACTCTGCCCACACACAAAGATGTCAAGTGCAAATGGAGAGATTATGTTGGGTCAGTGCAGGCTGGTTTGAAATTGAAGCTGTCAGGTTTATTTCATGTGAAACATGAACTGTGAAACTGGACTTTTACAGGATTGTTGCCTTGGGATATATGCTAAAATCTGGGGGATGTTAGTGCACCTTTAGTGACAATGATAGCAACACATTTAAACATAATACACTATTGTGGGACTTGGATAATCTTAGACACCGTGTTTAACATGGCAGAGAGAGGTATTGTACTGCACTTTCAGATGAAAATACATTTGTGCAAAAATGACAAATGTTTAATAGAAAATTACATATGCACAGGCTACAAAAAAGGAGTTTATTTTAAAGGCTACCTTAAAACATGAGTAATAAATAAAGAACTGATTTCTACACAACTCGTTTTTTGACAGATTATTTTACAGGGAATACTGTATTTGTGAAACAATTTATATTTTAGAAACAGTCTCAGCTTGAAACAAACTCTGCCTAAAAAAAAACTGCCACTTTTTATGTTCACAAGGCATTTAATTTAAATGACATAACAAAATCCAGACAAAAGCAACTACAGTATATTATATTGGCTGAAGCCATACCAAGCTGCAGGGCTTTGGTGACACCTTGTGGTATATTTTGTGTATTGCATCAAGTAAAAATCTTGGGTTTTCTAGTATACAGAATATACAGTATCAAAGAAAACATTGTGCAATTCTGGGACAAAACATTATGGGCCATAAGCAGTGCTACTCGATATGACAACTTCCAGAACACCAGCATAACACAGACTTTTGTTCTTGGAGACTGACATTTCTGGGGAAATTAGAACATTCTTACAAAGTCCGGAAGCCTAATTCCTGCAAACCCACCGTTTGTGAAACATGTGTAGGAGATAGTGACAGATAGGTATTTTTTGTTAAATTGAAAATTATTTTCAAATTACTTTATCCCCTGCTAATTACAGTGTCCATACTCCTTGAGAAAGGGCGAACTCGCTGGAAACATGTGGGAGGAGGTCTTTTTTGTTATGTTCTAGTATCTGTTTTATGTAGATTTAATAAATTGATTTTATTACCTACCTGGTGAGTCTGTCATCCCAAGGAGCAGCGCTGATATCGATCATATTTTTTCTTAATTACAGTGTTTGCATAATTGATTCAATCTCTAATGTACCCCAACCACTTGTGCCACTTCATGAAATGTTGCTGCCACGTTATGCTAGTTTCTTAATACCAGTGAAGATGGCGCACGTTTTACAAGCTGGAATTTGCTGTTTGGATATAGAGATTTATCTGGTTGTATTTCTGGCCATGTGAGTTATACAATATTTTTGGAGGAAAACAGCCATGACTTTAAATGTACAGTATTCACCCATCAATCATCAATCAATTATATGTTAATGGAGGGGTGCGCAAACTCCCTGTGCCCCCCCCCCTGCCTGCTCTACTCCTGGGTCGCGCCCCCCCCATACCTCTAATGTGGTGTCGAATGACGCTGCTGGGTCATGTGACGTCACGTGACCCGCAGCATCATTTGATGTCACGTCTCCATGGCAACGGGCGTCATTTGATGCCGCGTTGCCATGGAGACGTGTGACTGAGGCCGGATAAGTATGTTTATAGAGGCCTCCCGCTCTCAGCGCAGGGCCTCTGTAACCGCCGCGTCTCCCCCGCCCCCCAGAAAAGTCTTGCGCCCCCAAGTTTGGCACCCCTGTGTTAATAAATACTAGATCAGTATGGCAGTGTTAGAACTGGGAGAAAAATTGTGATCTTTGTCTAGATCAGGGGTGCTCAGATCCAGTCCTCAAACCCGCCCCAACAGGTCAGGTTTTCTGTATATTCTAGCTTCAGCACAGGGGGCTCAATCAGAGGATCAGTCAAAGTCTGAGCCTGTGATTGAGCCCCCTGTGCTGAAGCAGCGACTGATTGAGCCACCTGTGCTGAAGCAGGGACTGATTGAGCCACCTGTGCTAGAGCTAGGAAAACCAGAAAATGAGCTGTTTGGGGGGCTTGAGGATTGGAGTTGAGCACCTCTCATCTAGAGCAAGATACAGTATAGAACTGGTATTTCTATGTGCTAATAGAGGATGGCATTGACCTTTCTAGCTTAAACTATTAAACAAAGCTAGACGCAATGTTCTCCCCGAGGCCATTCAGCAGAGCAGGTCCAATACACTTTGCTAGCTTTCTGAGATGCTTTTGAAATCCTAAGTGCCCAATTTCAATTAAACGGAAGTGAAGTTTATTAATTCCAGTGGGTAACAAAACTGACATAAAAAAAGCATTCATTACAACTAAAGTTAATCATTTAAAGATCTGAGAGCCGTCGCTTAGCTCATATATCCAGCTGATGGGCCAGTAAATTCTCATTTCTTTAGTTATGTTTTGCTGACAAGGTCTCTACTCAATAAGCTTTGAAGTCTTCTTCCCTTTGCTAGAGAAGATTTTGGCCCCATTCAAATGATTGGAACTGAAATCAGTGAAGCCGTTTTCACAGCATATTGATTAAGGGAACAAGAGTTGATTAGCTTTATAATTGAGCTTGTTCTATAAAGGCACAACCCTCCCATGCTCCCTGTTTAACTAGCTTTTTATGCGACCGCAAGGTTTTTCAAGCACCTCAAATCTTATTTTTTAAACTACTGGGAAGTTGACTAAATGGCTAAATACAAAGGTAAAGAACTTAACGCAAAGCTGAATATTGTAAGAGCGCCAGACTCTTCGGATCCTTTCACAAGATTGCAGCTTTAAAATGCCCCAGTACGTTTGAATCAAACCGAAATTGGTTTTCATTGCATGAAAATGATCACTCAGAAGCAATACACTAGGATAAAACAATATGCTTTTTAACGGTTTATGGATAAACTATGGCTTAACATGCAAATAAAACTAAAAAAAAGTGAGCCCCCACAGTTCCAAAAGAACAAATGGAAACTTTTGAAATCAGTTTTTTGTTCAGTTTACTAAGAGGGGAAATGACAATTACAAAAAAGTAGGGTGTGATATTCACAATAGAGCTAACATAATAAACATACTGTAGTAAACAAAGTGCCCCTTAAAGATAACAATATATCTCCTACGTTAAACTATTCTAGTGTCTTCTTGTGCCCACTCTCTGCTCCCACTTCCCTCTGGTTCTCTTTCCCAGCTGTGGGCACTCTGACACTATCAGTTCTAGAGGATTATATATCCACTGTTTAGCCATGAAAATTTGCCCACGAGATTCCATTTTATTTTTTTCAATTAGACCTCCCCATTTTACATTTTGGTTGTCTATATACATAAGGGGAAATTATGTTATGTACTAAAACTGCATCAATTATGGGGCCAGGTGAACTAAGCCCTGTTAGGCTATTTAACCTAATGTTACCCTAAATTAACAATGGGGTTAATCATAACGCGTATGCACTAAAGCAAATAACCTAACATAAACACAGTGCTACTCCTTAAATAACGTACAGATGCAGCGGCCGTTATTTTTTTTCAACTTGGATTTTATTAATAATTCACATGTTCTACAGACATAGCGGTCATTTCCAAATAAAGCATTAACAAAACAGTGTCAATTGTTCATGTGTCAAATATTTTCAACAGACGATAACAAGACAGACTGGGGAAACAGACCGACAAACAAACGTCACAAACCTGGGGGATAGAGGGGGGTAAGGGTAGTAGAGAGGGGGAGGGGGAAACCTTCTGCTGTGGTTCCGCTGGGAGCTCCGCGTCTTCCGGCTCATCGCTTCCTGGGGGGTCGGATTTATCCCCGGCTTCGCCAGTGACTCCCACCATGGGGCCCTGTTCGGTACTGTCCTCTTAATCCTAAATTATCCTGTGTGCCTACTCATGTGCCTGGACACCAAGGGAGAACGCATTTCATACTATCATTGCCATATCATGGACCTATCCACCCCCGGTATGTCTGTCTGAGCAAACCAAGGCGTCCAGACTTTTAGATAATTGTCGCCAGTGTCATTGACCAGACTCTTCAATTGCTCCATCTGGCATACTGTCCAAATTCTGTTCCGAATAGCATCAATCCGTGGAATCACATTTTGTTTCCATTTTGCTGCGATCTCCCCCCGCACCGCCGTTGCGAAGTGTGCTATTAATTTATTTGTTGCTTTGGAAAAGCCCCGGAGCGGCCTATTTAGTAGGAATAACCATGGGTCAGGCGGGATTTGTATGCCTAGGATCCTGGTCAGCCAATTTTTTAATGAATCCCAGACCGCGGTTAGTTTAGGGCAAGACCACAGCATGTGGAATAAGTCTGCCTGTTGTCCACATTGTCTAGGGCACAATGGGGAGTAACTGGGCAGAAATGTAGCCAATTTTGTGGAGGTATGGTACCATCTCATCATAGCTTTGTATGCGTTCTCCCTTAGGGTCGTACACATGGAACTTTTGGTTACTGCTTGCACAATCTTTGTTCACTCCTCCGGGTCTAATACCTCTCCTAAAGCCGTCTCCCATTTGCTCATATAACTAAGTTTCTCTGTCACTGTCGAGACAGAACCAGTTACTTCTCTGTACAACTGCGATGTGAGTCCCTTTGTGGTCGTCCCTGAGCGACAGAGCTTTTCAAAGTTCGTTAATTGATTTATAGGTTGCTGGGCTTGATAGAATGCCCTGACCTGGAGGTATCTAAAGAATTCAGCATTGGGAATATTGTTGCTAGATTTAAGGATATCGAATGTTTGAATGCCTCTTCTACCCTCCAGGTCCACCAACCTATGACTGTGATTGGTTTTCCAGATTGTAAGGTCCACACTGTTCAGCCCTGGAGCAAATAATGGGTTGCCCCATAGTGGGGTCATTCCCGATGATTTGTGGGTCAGGTTACATTTGAGCCTGGTGTTCTTATTTTAAGGCATCACTGCGCCGTTTGCGTGTGCGCTGCTGTACTCCACGTGGCATGAACACGTCCAATCGCCCCAGGCACACGTGTTTATTGCGGTTGCTTTGTTTGAATTTTATGGATTGTGTGCAATTATATGCAATGATATTAATGAATTGTAATGTGTACAGTACTGTGCTACTGTGCTACTGTGTCAATTTGCGGTGTTTAAAAGCCAGAACACTAAAATGCCATTTTCTGCACTCGTCTGCACTCGCGTCTTAAGGTCGGTACGGTTGGAAGTAATCCCGCGCCATGTCATGGGTATTCCGAGATATACACCGCGTGGTTTGTTAAAATAATGGCCGCTGCATCTGTATGGTTATTTTGTTGCCCGAGGTTAGTGCTAATTATATACAAAAGAGGCAGTTGCCCTAAAATTGCACATGCACCAGGCTATTCAGCGAGGGGGAGAGGAAGGGAGAGAGGAGGAGAGGGAGAGAGGAGGAGAGGGAGAGAGAGATCCTATTTTACTAGTGTCTCAAGTGCTCTCTCTCTCCTCTCTAGCAAATCCATATTTTCGATCTGAACAGAGCTAATGCCAGCTTTAGGTTAGACATGAATTAACATCAGGTTGTGTGAAGCTAACGCGACATAATGCTAAATTAACCTAACATTAACCTTATGCTAATCAGTTAAATAATAGCTGTCTTTTTTGCATATAATGAACTTAGTGGATACTTGGAAAAATAACGCCCGTTACTTATTTAGGTAACCTGACGTTATTTGCCTTGATTTAATGAAGCTTAGTGCATCCGGCCCATAGATGGTATAATATTTTAGTTGGCAGCTGCTGCTGCTGCCCCTGAGAAGATATCAGCACCTGAGAAGTAAAGCTGGCTATCCCAATCTAGACCGTTTGAGAATGTTCGCTCTTCTATAAATTAAGGACACTAAGAACAATTATTTATAGTTGTGAGGATCGGACGCAGGCTCCGCTCCAGAGTTTGATCCAGACCTTGTCGCTGCTGGTTCTTCATCACTACCTGCTGTGCAGACCCCGCCCAGCAACGAATCAGGGCTCTGATTATAGGATCAGCTTCTGCTGCGCAGCTCTTCAGCTATTGGCTGTTCCTCCTTTAAAGTGTCAGTGATTGCCTCTGCAAATCGGCTGAGCATAATAGTATTTCACTTGTGATGTTATGCTGTCTATCCTGTTTATGACCAACCCACGCTCTCCAAACCTCGACCACAGTAAGTGACCCCAACGATCCATACCCTCTCCTACATCCGACCACGTCGAGTCTATCTACGTTCCTCACTTCTCCGACCCCGACCCGGCTACCCACGACTACAAATCTGCATTCCGGATGCGACTTGGCGGCTCCCGGCCGGTGTTTCTATATCCCCACCTCGGCCTCGCGGTTCAGTCCAGCTTGTGGCGAGCACCCGTTACAATTGTTAAAATGAAAAATGTTAAATTACCTTTAAAAAGATATTTTTTACAGTTTTTATTGATAATTTTGATACAGTTAGCCAACCTGTCACATGGTGCAATATCAATATGTAGCAAAGTAGTTGAATATTACTTAGAAGCACTTACCATGCTATTCATTTTGAAAGATGTTGAACTTGTTCTCTGTTTTCTTAGACTATTTAGTTCCTCTGCATTTGCCTCCTTTGGTTTAAAAGTAATTCTGCTACTTCCTGCAGTGCCTTCGGAGGATGACCTCAAGCGCCTCTCCGAATACCTCCCGTCTCGGTAGGGACTGAAACTACTGGCACAGTTAACTAAGAATAAACAAAGGTTGAACAATTTATACCATATGTATTTTATGTGCATACATATTGCATTGCCCAAAATAAATATATATCCAAAACAGTGCAAATTCATTACGACAAAGGTAATTGATGACATTTTTAAACCAAGTGTACCATATGTGTAACCACATTGACTGGAGTTTAGCCTTGTCAGGAAATGTAGCAAGGCTCTGTCATTCATCTGAAGCTATATTCCCACTTGCCCATCAAGTCTTTAGATATGCAAACCCAGTATTTAAAGGTTTAATTTAAAGTAGAAAGCGCACAGAGCGCACGGGGGGTTAAAACCAAGAATAATAATGAGCAGTGCTCTACTCATAGGGTTAAATACATACTATGAATACCTGTGACCTACCAAATGATCACATAACACCTAATAGGTGTAAAGAACAATTTATTATTTATTAATAGAGAATTAAAAATAAACACATACAATAGTTAAAATTGGGGTCCTAATGGACCACAACACCTCAAAGCAGACGGTTCCTAAACCGCTGCTTGAATCCTAAGAAGGAGGCGCTCATGCATGCTCAGCAGCAAGGGGGGACCTAATTTTTTTCGGAGGGCTCGAGTGCGGACAGTTCACCTGTACTTTAATTTAAAGTAGGACTCAGCATTGGCCATTTTTGAGGGGTTTGGGGGGATTTGATTTACCTGTATCAGGGTGTCTCACAAAGTTAGTCCATGGAAACCCAACATACCGAAACCCTGCTATTACACCTTTTGTCTCTGGGGAAAGAATATTTCCTCTCAGGCAATAAAAATCTTCTCTCTCATGCTCTATCCAGGGGAAGATAATAGAACGTTGCAACATTGAACTTCCTATCGGTAACCGTGGTAGCCATATTTGTACTTTTTTGGATGAAATGCCGGACGATTCGGCACTACAGCACAGAAAGTCCCGTTGGCTAAAATAGGATTTTCTGTGTAAAAAATATCTGCCTGCAAGAAATAGATTTACTATTCTTATTCCATGGATATTTTTTGCACTAAATATTATTTAACATAAAAAATGTATTACCATTATTACTGCAGGTTTTGTTTTGTTATTGACCAATGGCAATATGGTGCAGACTATGCTTCTTCATTCTGATTGAGCTACGGGGAATTGTAATGAATAAAAGTTTTTTTTTGCAACTGTCCTCATTACCTTGATGAAATGAGGCTCATGTCATCGGTTGGGGCTTCCTAATAATCAGTGATGGCCGCCTGCATCGATAGGAGGGACACCGACAACTTTACCAGTAATTATCTCGGGAACAGGCGGGATCCCGAAACTGGAAGTAGCACTCTTCAGCTCAGCGGACCTCACTGGTTCCAAATATGCGTATCATTAAATTACAATTTTTAGGGGTATTGCTGCTGTCAAATGTGCAAGTGTACAAATAACACGACCTCTAGACTTCTCCAGGAGCAATGTGGGTACTAGGCTGTGCTGCTTTATTGAAAGTGCTATGATTTAAGATAATCAAGTTCAATGTATTTAAAAATCCAGTCAGTTGCAATGGTATCTCTCTTGGACAGGACATCAAACACTTCATCTGCCTCTCAGCAAATGAAGGTTAAAAACACGTTTGATGCACTATTAGTAGTTAATATATGGCATATGAAACTCTTTAGATTGCCTTAGGTCTAAATCATTAGTGAGGAATATGGATGCAACAATCTGATTAATGTACATGCTTCTGCCTAACTTGAAAGAAGCATGATACCACTCAAACATGATGTGTTGGGATGGGCAAATCTCTGACCAATCTGTTCCATGTATATTTTATTAGCCTAGCATGTTCTATATTTACATAAAGGATTCACCACTTATAAGGAGGTTTTATTAAAAAAAAAACAATGTCTCCATTTCTATTTTATACCTAGTGGTTTTACTTTCATTAAAATAAAAAGCAACGTTTCATAAAGCGTACAGATCTTTAAAAGGAGTTCAAGGAAATATTGAATACCTCTGGAATAGCACATTTCATGCCCATGTTGCATCAAAGAAGATGGAGACTCAGCAGAACAGATGCTTTTTGATTCTGAAACAGAGCGATGTGTCGTGAACTTTGCAGGCATTACTTCAAATTGATCTAATTCTGGTTCATCTTTCTTTGGAAAGTTTTCTGTGGAGAATGAGTGGCCCCCATTCTGAAACACTGGTGTGTCTATGTGAGGTTCTGCTGTGCCATTTTCAAAAGCAGTAACATCATTTGTAGAAATTTCAGAGATTGGTGATAATACTTTTGTTTGATAAGCAGTAGAGCAACTTAGAACTGGATTTGAACCTGCTCTCAGCATAACTGTCTCAGAATTGTGATCTGTAAAGGACGTGCCATCACATTGGGAAGTGCTTTCTACGGTTTCAGTGATCTTCTTCACTTGAGAAGCAGCTGTGACTTCACTGAGAACAGTTTGTGAGGTAGAGACATTGTGGCAGAAAATCTGTGTGGGAGATTGTGGATTTGCACTGTTTGGCAGGGTATCAGCTTCAGAGGCAGAATCATCCATAAAAATGAAATCGGATGGAGTCTGGGGGGAGGTTGCATCATCCGTGGAAATAAGGGATAATGGGAAAGAACTTTCTGTATATTCTGATATTTCAGCAGTACAGAGTAACAATGGCTTGACAACTGTAGATTTAGTGTCTGCATTCTGCTGAATCTCTTGGCTGCATCCTAAATTTTGCTTCAATGATCCTGACTGGCATTGAACTACAGGTTTAAAAGACCTACAGTGGGACGAAAAGGTCCTACGAAGAAGCTTTCTTGTGGAATGTTTAACAGAGCGCTTGCTTTGATCTTCTATAAATCCAGAGTCATCCTCTTCCTTTTTTCCTGAACGTAAACAGTTTATAAACAAATTCCTATTAGCTGAATGTTCTTTCCTCTTTTCAAAGTCCTCAGTCAGTGATCTGGTAATCTTCTTTCTGCACGAGCTTGGTAGACCAATGGAGCTCCAACCTTTGGTTTTAATTTGTTCTTCCAACTCCATCTTTTGCAAACTGCTGTGAGCTGTCTCAGCACCGTTGTCAATATCTGTATTTGGGGTGGTGGAATCACATTTCCTATTACTCTCCTTTGTATGATGGAAATGTAAAGATGGAGTATGAAATAGGCTTCTACGTTTTTCTGTACTACCTGAGCTGGAATTGGTACTAGAAGGGGAGGAACTGTGCAGTCCAACAGTATTGTTAGATGAAGGTGAGGAAGGGAGGGAGTCTTGTTTGCTGCGTCTAAATATTGGAAACCTGGAGACTAGAGTTGAACGCCTCGATCCTAAGTCCCCCATCAGCGCAAAAGTACAGTATGTATCTATGAAACAAAAAGAAATAACATGATTAAAGCAACACTGCTTAACAAGTTGTGAACAAAAGCCTAAGTGACTTATTGAAAGTGCAATTGCCCGAAATTGGTTGATTTCATGTTTCGGAGCTTATTGAATAGGCCACTAAGACCTAGATCCACAAAGCTCCGTCTTAAGCTTTATGGCTACACAAAATGGAACAACTTTGTTTGGTCACATCACTGACACGGAGATGTAATTGACACTGCCTGGAAATGTGTTGTTGCCGTCTCGGAAAGGAACAAGTCTAGCACAGCTCCTTAGAGCTGCTCTTCCTGCAAACTTGGCTTCCGTCATGAGTCTCTATATACAACTTTAGTAAACAACTCTTTTTTTTCTTACAGTCAAGCATTCTTAGGATTTAAATGTAATGGTACAGGAGGAAGAATATTACAAATATTAGTATTTACTGTACAGATCCTATTTAAAAAAGGAACTTCATCAATTTTATTGAAAAGTACAATCCCACTGCATCCCAGTGGAGTGTTTCTTGATCAATTGTTTCCTCTGCCCTTATCAGAGAGACAATAAAGATAAGGAGAATGAGAGAGAGGATTTTGCCTGGGCAAATTCTTGTTTAACACACTATGAGATTTCTTAAAAAGAACAGGAAGAAATAAAACCCTCTAAGTGTTAGCTCATCATGTTTACAAACTTACAATAAAAAAATAAAAAAATCTAACCCTTTGGTTGCTGGAGGAGATGCAAAAAAACATGGGAGGGTATTGCAAGTGTGTGAAAAGGAAGAAACAGACAAAGTGAAAGACATTTGTTAACAAGGCAGTGTCATGGAGCAGGTAAAACAACAAAGCATTTTTAACAACTGATCAGTGTGAGAACGATTCAATCACCCTTTAGCCTTTGAACCCCACCCCTGGGGCCCTTGTGATCACGTGATCGCTCCATCACTGATTACGGAACAGGAGAGGAGTTGTCCTCCTATTCCACTTCCTCATAGATCATGTTCTGCTCTCCACAGGAGCGTGGAACACCATATCCCCTAGAAAATGACATTATGACATAGCTACTGGAGCCCCTGGCGTAGTGTCAGAGCCCATAATGTTGTAGCTACAGATGCAGCCACCAGTATCCGATGACTTGCCTGGGAAAATACTGTGGCTGTCTCACAGTAAATGCTGCAACATCTCTGTGAGATGTCTGCAGCCAGACTAATGGCACATCGGATTAACACAGTGGGGGGATGCCTGCAGTCCCATTCAGTTTGAATGGGAACTTCAGGAACCCCCACTGTGTTAGTCCGATGGGCCATTAGTCTGGTTGCAGAAATCTCACAGAGATGTTGCAGCATTTACTGGGAGATTGCCCCAGATTTTCCCAGGCAAGTCATCGGATACTGGTGGCTGCATCTGTATGTCTTTGGGCACCCAGAGGGTTAATGTACCTGTCTAACTTGTTTGTTTTATATTTGGACATGCTTTTGTCATCTTAGTAAATACTGGATTCAAGCATATCAGCTATTTATGTTTTTCTCACCTTGAAGTCCCTTCTCAAACTTTTCTAATGGGTGTTTCATATTTGTTACATTTTAAAAAGTTTTGCAAATTTTAGGTTCAACCACATCGTCAAATACATGAATTGTATAATACAGAGGTGGCCAATTTTCATCCTCACGGGGCACCAACAGGTCAGTTTTTCAGGATATCCCTGCTTCAGCACAGGTGGCTCAATTAGTGGCTCAGTCATTCTGTGATGAAGCAGGGATATCCTTAAAACCTGCATGTTGGTGGCCCTTAAGAACTTGAGTTGGTTACCCCATGTATAATACATAATGCTTTTGTCAGGGGCTCTTATGTATGTGTACTGTTCCAAGGCTGAAATGTGGTACGTAAAGAAAGGGTTTACAGCAGCAAGTAGAAAATAGCAGGCACTGTTGCTCCGGTTAATGTAATGTATTGCATAAAAAATGCGTTAATTAATGCATGTGCTACAGAAATTGACACGCGTTACCATTTGTTTCAATGGAGCTGCAATACATTTTACTGCAAATACCATGACAGTATTGAGAGCAATAACATATGCTACATGTGTGCTTGCAAGAAATGTTACATCAATATTTATCCAAGACAGAAAACTAGAATTTGACTATGAAAATATGCAATCAGGAAGAGAAAACAAATACAGGCATACCCCGCTTTAAGTACACTCACTTTAAGTACACTCGCGAGTAAGTACATATCGCCCAATAGGCAAACGGCAGCTCACGCATGCGCCTGTCATCACATCCTGAACAGCAATACCGGCTCCCTACCTGTACTGAAGCTGTGCGCAAGCGGGGAGACTATAGAGCCTGTTACACATGCCTTATTTACATCAGTTATGCACGTATATAACGATTGCAGTACAGTACATGCATCGATAAGTGGGAAAAGGTAGTGCTTCACTTTAAGTACATTTTCACTTTACATACATGCTCCGGTCCCATTGCGTATGTTAATGCGGGGTATGCCTGTAATGGCAATTTGTACAATCATCTTTTTTTTTAACATAGAGGAACTGCAGCTTTATATTACTCAGGTGTATTTGTTCATTTAGAAAATGTTTGTCTTTGAAGATACAGTAGTAGGATTTACTTAGGCAGAAAATCCAAAAAAGACACGTTGATGCTCAAAATCAAAGAACAAATTGGTAATGGAACAAAAAAAAGAAGAGGTTCTAAAAGTAATAACACAAATGTTTCTAAATTATTTTAATTTATTTTCATTTGTATTTTTTATATTATTCATCTGTGAGCCAAGTATGAGCATAGAAATATGTTCATTACACTTTGCACGGAAATCATTTTCTAAAGTTAGTCATGGCCTGGAAGCATTTCAGTGTTTTTAACAACTTCCCTACAAAACAGTGGAAATATTTTATTGAGCCTGTAGGAGACCAAAGGGGGTAATTCAATATACTCCAGTCATTGGAATGTGGCACTGAGGGGGTTAATGGGTGTGACGCTGCACTAATATGCTCAGGTGCACTGCAGCAAGAGCTAATCAGCTCCACCGCCTGATAAAGGGCTATCAAAGAAGTGCACATTCCTGGAGACAGAATGCATGGGGGGGAAATGCTGCTGGACTGGTTCTAGATCTAGACAGGGTGAGAGAGCCACTTATGTGAGTTCCTGCCGGCTCAGACAGAGCGCTTAGATGGGGATGTGCCAGATTCTTTGTAGTATTTAATTTCTGTAAATATGATTGTGCTGCAGCAAAGGCTGCCCTGAAGAGCTGCTGAATGAAAGCTTCTGCGTCTACAACCCAACCCTGAATACCCCCTATCCCCCGCTACAGGAAGCTTACTGTGATTGGCCAACTTTGGACTATATTGCTCTATCCCTATAGTGATGGAAAGTCATCCTTATGCGATTTTAAGGCAGAGCTCACTCTGCCTACTACCCGACATTGTGTGCGTGCGTCCGCGGTTGCGCGCCTCTGTCTGCTGGGCGATATGTGAATATCCCAAGCAGGCTGAATGAACCGACACTAGACGGGACAGGGGAAGACGTCATCCTCTTTTTAGAAAAAAAGAAGATGGAGCTTTCATTCATTGGTTGGAGAAGTACACGTGACACAAAATCAGTTGTCTCCCTGAGTTGCAGCAGCTTCAACGCTGTACTTCACTGCTGGGAGTAGTTTCAAGTCTGAAAAGTCCCATTGCCAAACATGAAAGAGTGACGAACGTGTGCGCGCATGTAAGCGTGCGCACCTCGTGTAGCTAGCAGAGTGAGCGGGGCCTAACTCTTTGGGTACTCTTTAGATGTAGCTACTACGCCATGGGGTCTGTCACTCCAGGGTCCAGATGGTGTACTTGCCACGTCACTATCTGCCTGCGAATTTTTCCAGGGGTTATCCCATCAACGAGGAAGTGGAATGGAAGGAGGAGGCCACCCATCTGTCATTGCGACAGAGTGATCATGTGCTTGAGAGAAGCGGTCCCGTGATTGTGTTAGTTTGGAGGCTTCACTCAAACTCTCAGGCCCTTGTGTCTGCGTTCACACCCTTTTCTAGAGTTCTGTTGGAAAACTATTTATCACCTTTGGCAGTAAAAGGGCATTTTGAATAATGTGGTCAGCAAATGAGTTTACTGTCAATTTCTAAAGGTTTCTCAATGCGGGGGTGGGGGTGGGAAGGGGAAGGGTTTCTGTCACATTTGTAGTAGTGTTTATAATGTTGGAACAAAATCAATGGGGTCCACTCGGAGACCGATATTGACATTCTAATCGCACTTAAAGTCCCTAGAAAGGGGAAAGATGTTACCAGGTAGGCAGAATAGTTTTATAATCAGTGGTTTAAATGAGGTGCACGCGTGGGAAAAATTGCTGAAAAATCTAAGACATTATTTTAAGTTTGCTATCAAAAGTTGATTCCTAAATCTCAACAAATTGTTAAAACCAGAAATATTAAGCATGCTGGGAAAAATAATCCCCATCTGTACTCAATGTCAAAATAGTGTACATTATAACATTTACTATTCAGACATAAATATTTTCTTAATTAGCTCTTTCACCATTGTTTCTCTAGAGATAGATATATACAGTAGCTTGTCAGTGCTTATTAATTTGGTTGCAAATGTTTGCCAGTTACTACTGCAGGCGTATCATTTATATCTGTGTCCATCTAAACAACTTTGTCTCACAATATCCATACTGTACATTGTTGCAGGAACAGACATTGTTTCAAGATGCTGGCAAAGCTGCCAGTATTATAAGCGGCCTATGAATCCGCCTAGTAATTATAACCCAGTCCCTGACTCACATACATGTAAAGTGCACGTTAATGTTGGACTACGTTTGCCAGAAGCAATAACTGTCCACAAGGTATAAATATAGTATCTGAGAAGTAATGAAACTGGTCCATGATTTGGTTATTAAAAACACGTCAGTCAGTTTTAGAGATGCATAGTAAATAATTTTACTACCAAAACACTTTGCGACATATTTACTAAGCTGTGCTATGCATAAAACCCCTTCCAGTGACAGAAGACCCCTCAAGGCCTCTTTACTTGTATGGAAGGAGTCTTCCAACACCAGAAAGTATCTTATAAAATAGCACAGTTTAGTCATTATGGTCCAAAGCATTTCTGGGGGAATTTAGGAGTAAATAACAAACAAAAACACCTTGCTCGCCATGCTTAGAAAAAACACAGTAGTAACTGGTGCAGAGGGAAAACAATGATCCAAGACACAACAAAAGTGGCCACAGGGGGTCACTAAAAAGTCCCTAAATGTTGCACTCAAGTATTGATATGGTATATTATATAGATAAAGTAGCAGTTAAATAACTGATACCACAAGATCCAAATTTGACACAGACCAATTACTAGGTCTCACAAAACTAAATGTAACAGGACAAGCAATTATTTGAACTTTAATACAAAATAAAACCCGCCGAAAATCATATAATGACAACTATAGTAAATAGATAAAAGGTCCCCTTAAAGGCAAAACGGAGGTATAGTGGAAGTGAGTGCTGGTATAGTACCTAAACATGCAGCCTCATAGAAGCTGCAGAGTTGTACAAACCAGAATATGGTTACTCAACTAAATGCCTCACTATAATAACGTGCAGTAAAGCACCAGCTAGATTTGATTGATCTAATCCTGCTAGAGAAAGCAAATAGCAAAACAGGTGTGGCTAGTAAACAGTATTGTGTCACAACTGGATGCTAGTCAAAATCCTAGTAGTCAGGCAGAGAGTGGTGTATTATGTGACCAGGCTTGGTGTAGAACAAGGCTTGGTGTATATACAGTGTACAGAGCATGTAATCAAGGCTGTAGTTTGCCACATCCCTTAAGCTGCATTAAGCAGGAAGTTTACAACCTGACCGCCGAGTGGATGAAGGCAGCAAAATTTGGAGTGCCTGGTATAAAGAAAACGGCAATTAGCAGGAGTATCTGTGTATGCACGCTCCGTCTCGCCTGCTGTGACGTTACTATGCCCCGACGACCGTTTCGTGCGGCTCACGCAGTTCTTCACAGGGGGCAGGAGTCAAGTACAGATGGAATGTGAGAGTTAAATGCCCTGAAGGCAATTGTAATTGGTCTGTCAGCAACCAATACTTGCATGGGTGTGTGTATAGGGGAGGAGCATGCTTCCCTATACACAAGATATTAAATAGCTAAATGCTATTGCGTTAACAAAGAGAAAGCAGTACCAACACTGCAAATATACACATGTAGAGTAGAAGAACTGGCAAATGATTGAGACATGTCAACAGATACAAAAGGATACTATTGTAGATTGGGCTGCATGAAACACAATTGGAAACATAATTAATACTGTGGAGACGTACTAATCACTGTAAATGCATGATGACAGGAACGACTGGTTAATGACATGTATGTTGATGTAGGAGTGTGCTACACTGTCGGAACCGCCTATTAATAGTCAAAACGGATCCTTCTAGTAGTTAATAGCACACTGTATACCTTGATCCCACTAAACTCAAATCAATATAAATCCTCAAAACCATATTGTGTACAGTGGATCAGATTAATTAGCTAGTCTGTTTATAAATCCTCTTTATATAGTAATATTATAGTGGCTCAAGTAGAACTTTTTTTCAACCCCATAAGACGTGGGGTTTTTTTTATTTATTTTTTGTCCTACCAGTAATATCCAGTCAGTTTCACCTCTGCTGCCTGTTTTATTTGATCTCCCAATATGTAAATGTTACATATTTGTGCTAATTTATTGTTTTTCAGGTATGTAATGTATTCATTAAAGCATTATGGCTGGACATAAATGGGAGGCGGCAAGTCAGCTTATGTGATTATATTCAACTGCCATTGGCTATGTGTGCCTGCCATTGGCAGATGCCTGGCTATGTGTGCCTGCCATTGGCAGATGCCTGGCTATGCGTGTCTGCCATTGGCAGATATCTGGCTATGTGTGCCTGCCATTGGCAGATGCCTGGCTATGTGTGCCTGCCATTGGCAGATGCTTGGCTATGTGTGCCTGCCATTGGCAGATGCCTGGTTATGTGTGCCTGCCATTGGCAGATGCCTGGCTATGTGTGCCTGCCATTGGCAGATGCTTGGCTATGTGTGCCTGCCATTGGCAGATGCCTGGTTATGTGTGCCTGCCATTGGCAGATGCCTGGCTATGTGTGCCTGCCATTGGCAGATGCTTGACTATGTGTGCCTGCCATTGGCAGATGCCTGGCTGTATGTGTCTTTCATAGCAGGACAAAAAATGTGCATTCATAGAAATGGAAATTCTTCCTTATTAAAACATTTACACGAGCCAGATCTGCCAATGTTCTGTTCTCTTTTGCCCAGAAGAAGCGTTTGAACGAGAAACGCCCATTGGTCCCTCCAGAACCCTCTCTTCAGGGCAATATGTATTGTGAGGACTTAAGAGATATTTTTTCTGACACTTTACAGGGTAAATTAATATAATTGGAAGAGGCCGAAAACCCCCATTCAAGTAAACTGGGATTTTCGCCTGATTGTGATGTAATTAGCTGCATCGGATTATATTCAATAAACCTCTGTAGAGGTTGGTGTGCTTTGTAACAGACACGTTTATAATGATGATTGTCTTGAAAAATTTATATTTTTAATGTTCATGAACGACGTGGATTGTTTTTGTAGGGCACACATCATCTTTCTTTTCTCAATTGGGACAGGCTGTTGAATTGATGGTTGTTTCACTTTCCTAAACGTCAGTTAATAGTGGCAATTCACAATTTTATACAATGGGATGTGCCCCGCGTTCTTATTTTTCATGTGTATATGTGAGTCAATGTACTTGTAAGTAATTCGTATGAATATGCAGTGTGTGTAAGGAATCACATGCTGTGAAAATATCACTAGTGGAATGTACTTAGTTTCAACCAATTGGAGAAGGTGACGAGCAATTGACGTCTCTGATCTGAGCATTGTAGTAAGTGGAGAAGAAAAGAAAGTGTGCTCCATTAAATGTCATTACTCAGAATCCTAGTCTGCGTTTAACCAATGTATCGTTTGACAATGGTGTGCGGTGAAACTAAAAATATATGAAGCCATGTTGCAGAAATTAAATTTATAGCCATGAAGCACTGTTTGATTTATTATTTATTCCCCTACTCTGTAAACCACTGTTGTATGTATGTACAGTATGTATGTCTTTATTTATATAGCACCATTAGTGTAAATAGCACTTCATATTAGTACTACACGTGACAATCATATAAATAACAAATAATACAAATAACAGATCATGGGAATACGTGCTTCAGACATAAACGTAACATTTCGGAAGAGGAGTCCCTGCTCTGGGAAGCTTACAATCTAACTGTATATTACACATATCTAATACAGCTGTTGCCTGTACTGTCATCACCTTTGAATTTTAGGGGCAGAGTCTGTATATGACAAAAGCGAAAATGTAAATGATGTTACAGTGCTGGCATACCTACTCCATTTCATGTGTTTAAATATAATAGCATAAACACAGATATGCAGAGTTTAACAGTTCCAATGCACCAATTCAAATATTTAATTTTACCACTAGAGGGCAATATAAATCTATTCTTTTTGTTTCAGCATCCCCCTCAGCCCCACCTCTCGTGTGTGCATTGCTTAGGGCAGTTATACAGTGGACATCAGGAGTAGATGCTCTCAAACAGCAATAACCATAGCACTAATTTCTGAGTGCCCTGTACATTGGGCTCCTGTTAAGAATAAATAGCTATACGTGCTATATTTGGAGACGTTCATCCTTTGTCTGTGAATGTATTGATGTACAGTACCTGCAGTGCTGCAATGTATTGTTTGTTGCACAATACATCTTACATCCCTCTGCCTAAGAGATACATTTCATTATTTTTACTTTTTCATTGCAATCTCAATTTATTTAAGAATAAATAGTTAATTTATCTAACTGTGAATAAATTCATTGGTGTCTTTTTTAAAGAGGTATCTTTGTAATTATTACAAGTGCCAGTTAATGTTTGTTTGCAATTTCTCATCACTTTTATTGAGCACTTAACAAGTACACAACCTCTATAGTTTTATACATAATGACAGCAACATTCACAGCTTTGTATTAGCCACGTGTAAAAGACAGTTGATGAAAAATTCAAATTGTAGTTTAAATTCGCAAGATTGAAAGAAAATACCAATTTAAGGGTCAGTGTCCTTTGTCGGTGAATATTTATAGCACGCGTTCTTGTGACATCAAAAGAAGAATGAGATTAAAGAGATGTAAAAGTAATTGAACCATTATTCACTGCTTCGGTTAATCAGAACTCGCCTAGACACACAAGGCGCCTCACATCTGATGTACTGTGACATCACTAATGACACTGCACACACACATGCTGTAGCTGAAGCTATGAAAATGAATGGGATGCAATCCGTCTCACCTTCACCTTAATATCAGGGGAGCCTGCGACGTGTTACTAGCAATGCATTGCAGGACTCGTCAGCAGTGAAGGGGTTAAAATCATTAACGCATAACTGGTTTAGTAAACGAACTGACTGAATCAGCTAAACATTTCATGCTTTTTAATTCCGCTTTCACAATGCTCCGTGCAGAGCAAGGCAATACAGTACGGCATTACAATTACCAATTGTCTTCTACTTACATTTTAATTAAAATGAAGGAGATCGTTAAAATGTAAACACATTGTCCTGATCAACAGTAATAGCTCACCCATACAGTTTTCTCCAACTCGTAATGTGTGTGCTGTAAGAGGAAAGCCCCCAATACTGTGCTTGATGAATGCAACCATCTCATTGGTATATGGGACCTGTAGCCTCATTCATTGTTTTGTGTGAATGTTCCAGGTGGGAATTGCTGCAATCCGGACAATGGAAAGAAGGGTAGGATGGGTTTTAGAGAACTAAAAGACACCAATCTTTAGAAATTGGGCATGTAAAACTCCAAAGTATAATGGAAGGCAGAAGCAGGAGCTGTGAGAGAAAACACGTGCGAAGACAGAAAATGTGTAGGCAAAGTGGGTCAAATAGTTTTTTTTGGAGGCACATTTCATCTTATGAACTCATTCCATGTAGTAGCAAATATTATGGGGTAGATCCACAGAAGCCATTACTTTTGTGTTAATAACGATCGTTCCCAAAATCAGGAACGGACGTTATTTTTCTTCAGTTTAATAATAATAATAGCATGTTTTTGTATAGCGCTGCTAGTTATACGTAGCGCTTTACAGAGACATTTTGCAGGCACAGGTCCCTGCCCCGTGGAGCTTACAATCTATGTTTTTTGGTGTCTGAGGCACAGGGAGATAAAGGGACTTACCCAAGGTCACAAGGAGCAGACACCAGGAATTGAACCAGGCTCCCCTGCTTCAAACTGTCAGTGCCAGTCAGTATCTTTACTCACTGAGCCAGGCCCCGTCTCTCTGGGTTTCGTCAAACCCGTTTAACGGGTATCGTCAAAACGAATGAGATGCAAAAGTGACGTCCATTAGCAAAACGACTATCACAACGTTACCTTTATGAATGGGGATTATCGTAGCGCTGAGATGCGTTATACAATACACCGCACATGCGCATTGGAAAAAAGTCTAATTAGTGCACGTGAGTTTGTGACCCGCTACCCAACATAACGCCCATGAGCATGTTGCAATTTCAAATAAATACACATAACAAATTACAAGCAGCGGTTTTGCTGGGGCATTCTCCAGCACATTAATGCCCTTGGGAAACACTGGGAGATCCGTTCATATGCTGAAAAAGCACTGAGCAGACAGCATACAGTATACAAGGTGTAGCGTAAGATACTTCTTCCCGGGTAGTGGGGCGTCTGGGACTGGTGGACACGGAGGAGGCAGAAAGACCTGATAAGTTAAAATACAATAGATATCAATCTCATGTATACATGTCCCTTTATACACAACCTTGAACATCTAACAAAGATTACTGTGCATTCACACATACATGTGAGGAGAACTTTGCTAAATAACGTATGTGATATGCTTACATGTGTGCTCTCATAAGATTAGATAACACTATAGGCCATGCATTACACATTGCAGTACGGGATAAATCAGTATCCTTTGCCTATTTAAGGACCATAACTGCTCACTAATCACCACACTAGTTAAATCAACAAACAGTCTCAGTATCTCAAAGAGTTCATGTAAAACCTGATTAATTCTCTTATGAAAGGTATCTGAACTTCCACTGTACACAGGGTTGCCACCTTTTACTGAAGGCCAACCCGGAAAAAAAAATCTCCTACGTGGTGTTCCCCTTCCAACTGCAGTGAACATGGCATGGCAACCGGACGCTATGTGACGTCATGACGCTATGCTGTGCCATGGCAACGTGATGATGCGTAGCGTCATGACGTCACATAGCGTCCGGTTGCCATGTCAACGCAGCGTCAATTGATGCCGCACAGCCATGTTCACTGCAGTTTTGGGGGGAATTGCTGGAGATTCCACCACCAGGAGGTTGACAACGGCAACCTGTAGCCTGGAGGTAAGTGCCTGCAACCCAGAGTCTCTGGGTCAAACCCAGAGAGGTGGCAACCCTGACTGTACAGAGCACTTATCTCTAAAGATTCACAATCCACAACCTTGGCATCAACCTTAGGCAACCTTGGCATCAACTACAGCTTAACCCTGTTATAACTCGGTCCTCGAGGGCCACCCGATCCGACCGCGCTATAACCGCGGTCGCGCTAATTTAAAAAAATGGCCGCCGTGCACCCGATCGGGAGGAGGGGGGAGGAAGTGGAGTGAGGCGCCGGCAGCCCTACATGATCCCCCAGCAGCCACCGTACTTTCCCCAGAAGCCCCAGTGATCCCCCAGCAGCCACCACACTTCCCCCAGCATTCCCTGCACTTCTCCCAGCAGTCACCGCACTCCCCCCGCACTTCCCCCAGTCCCCTCACTCCCCCAGCAGTCCCTGCAGCAGTCCCCCCAGTAGTCCCTGCACTCCCCCCACACTTCCCCCAGCAGTCCACACACTCCCCCCCGCATTTCCCCCAGCTGCCGCCCTACACGATCCCCCCAGCAGCAGCACACAATCCCTCCAGCAACAGCAGCAACTACCAGAGGTAGAGGGTTAAGGGGGAAGGGGGGTCTGTGTGCCTGCCTGTCTGTGTGCCTGGAGGCCTGTCCGTGTGCCTGTCTGTGTGCCTGCCAGTGTCTGTGTGCAGTGTTCCTGCCTGTGTATGTGTGCAGTGTGCTGTAAAAAACAAACAAAAAAAAACCCATTTTTTTTTTAATTTCGAGGTCCACGCTCAAACCGCATTATAAGCGGATCCACGTTATAGCGGATCGCGCTATAACGGGGTTGAGCTGTAGTCTAACGTTCACTGATGAATCTTGTTGCTCTTCCTTCTGCTAACGATCACCCCACTGCTTTACCTAGTTACCTGTGTTCTTCAAATCATCTTTCTGTCTCAATACATTCAAGACTTCTGATGTTAGCCATTGCAAACATCTTAGAAATAGTCAATTTTCAATTCATGAACATAACTTAGTGCCCAGGACATATTTGAAAATGAGAGGTCACTCTAAATGTAATTGTTCTATAAAAGGGTGATAAACTATAGCATTCTTCAGCTATCATTCATGTGAATGGGAGTAAAGCCTTCTAAAGTTTAGCAATAGTTTGTGGATCATGGCCTTTATATATAGTACAGCTTAAATGGTCTATAAATAAAGATATGTTTAAAAATGGCTGTTTTGGAAAAGCAAAGCTATCCAAATGTTCTTACATGTACCTACATTCTGTATGAATGTATTTGATGATACGATGAATTTATTTGTCAAGACCATCACATAGACAGTCAGTGACTGAGGCTGCAAGGCCCCTGGAGGAGGAAGAGGAGACTGTGACCCTGAGATGACGGAAGAGGTCCTAGCCGCTGCTGCACCCAGTACTGTCCTAGCTACACCTGCTGCCTGTGAAGCCACTCCTGCTGCAGCCAGTCCTGCATTCCAGCACCCTGTCTGTAGGCTCCATTTTGGCCCATCAACAGGCGCTGCTGGAAATGCAGCACTGTTGTGTTCAAAACCTCACAGCCCAGCTTGGACATATTGAGGGCATGGTGGGTGGCGATTACTTCCCGCAGCATGGAGCAAGAAGCCTGCTGCCACAACCATATCACTATCCACACCATGCGCCAGTACAGCAGTTGACATGACTCAATGACAAGGGCCATATTGCAGCAGCCCTAAATGGCCTCATGTGGGCAATGCAGCAGAGCCTGGAGAGCATGCGACAACCATCGCTGGGCACAACACCCGCTGCTTCTAGTGAGTCATTGCCCACATCAGGGATCTCACAAGTGGTGGTAACTCCACCTCCTCCTCCATCTACTGACTTGCCCGTGCCAATGTTGAGGCATGGAAGACTTTGGACCAGGGGGCGAGTAAGTGTGGCAGTGCACCTGCCAAGAGGAGGCACTGAACTTTATGTTCACTTTATGTTGTGATATTTGGATTTTGTATATATTGTTACATTATTATTTTTGGTCAGACAGTGAATTAACTGTGTGTGAGAAAGTTATTTTGTTAAAAGTTATTCTGCCAACTTCTGTCTCTTGGTAATTCCTGTTCTAATATGTAGACTCGGTATTGTACACCCATTCTTAATACTGTAAGCTCAATATTGCAAAGCAGCTAGGGGGCTAGCATACCATTTCTAGTGTGCACATTTACAAGGGACTGAAAGACTTATACAGGAGAGATAGATACATACACACATCATGTACGTTAAGAACGCCAGTTGCTGTAACATGGAACAAACAACATTTTCCCTTCATCCTCACCTCCAGGTACAAACCTAATTTTGCCTTATTTGATTCACCGAGAACCCTTCTGATCAAAAATCAACCACCCTTCCTGAATAGTTTTTTTGTTTTGTTTATTCAGGCATGTTAGGGGTTGGGGTGTTAGTGTCATGGTATCGTAAATTGTCCCCTCTGTAATGCAATTAGGCTGTTTAATTGGGGGAGTCATGTGACTGTTAAGCATAAGTATGTCTGAATGGGAGAATCACAGCTAGGAGATAAGCCCTGCATTTCAAGTGGGCACATTTCAAAAGGAACATCTATACGAGACTGAAATAGTTACAGTATACACTACCGACACACTTTATTGAAGTGTGGTCGGTACCGCAAGCCGGGAAATCTCCCGGCTTGCTAGTGGCCGCCCCTCGGCGTGCCGCGCGTCTATGACGCGCGGTCACGCGTCATCGGGAGCGTGCGCCCGCTGCACGCGTGTCCAGGGGCTCCCCGAGGACCCGGCGGACCCGGCAGCGGTAGGGAGAGCGCCCCGATCGGAGGGCGCTCTTCCGCTGCTTCGGCGTGCGCCCGTCACACTCGGGCGCGCGCCAGGCTACTGCTGCGGCACAGAACGGGCAAATGCTCGAATAAACTGTGCCGCAGCAGTACATGCAATAGACAAAAGGTGGACTTTAGTCTGTGTGAGGATATTACTGGACAGCTTTCTGTGAGCTCACTACTTTACACTCATGTTCTACATTTGTAGGCCTGCACCATTTAACCCTTGCACTCACCTACAGCAGTCTCCCCCAAAAGTACTCCTCATCCACTCACACTCATCTCATCTTACTCCCATTACTCCCCAATCCTACAATTCCCTCTGCAACTCCTTTAAATACACCCTGACACCGCCTAATGCAGAAAACCTCTGGCAGCAGCCACAGGGCGCACACCACATGCTGTTTGTGACTGCACAGGTCAGCTCGATACACCGCAGCCTCATATTAAGTAATGATTTCAGCTACCTCTCAGCTTTAGACTACCATTGTTCCACTCTCACTGACACTTTGCCTCTAGCTCCCACACTTTTACCCACAAACCCTTTTGCTTAATTTCCCATTCTCTACTGTCATCGCCCTTATTCTGAAGCTATGAACTCTTTATGCTTCTCACATCACACCCCACATCACCCCAAAAACAATAATAAAAAAAACTCTCTCTTCTTCTCCTCAGTCACTACTACTGTTTCTCTGTGGCAATATGTCTCTTAATCCTGGCCCTACCCACATGCCAATCCTCTCACCCCACACCCTGCTCCAATCACTCCTCGCATGTACTGTGATCACTCCAACCTCATCCCCATTACACCTCTCCGTTCCTTACCCTTTTCCTGTGCACTATAAAACATAGATATGACCTGGAGGTACCTGCTGATAGGATTTACCTTGACCATGTTGCAGACTTAACATGCTTTGGCCAAAAGATTTAACTAAATGAACCATACTGATGAGAATAAAAAACATACACAAATGAATCAAATAATGTGTAATACTGGATATGCATTGGGGCTTCTTTGTTTACGGGCTACAAGACTGAGCTCTCTAGAATTCCCGTAATGCCTCCAGCAGTACGTTCTAGTTGTATGCTTTACCGTAGAATGGCAATTCTGCCTGCCGAGAATTATTTGGCTCGGCCAGGGAGAAGCTGGTGACCAAAACACTTTTTTTTTGTTTTTGTAAAATATAAACCCTTAACAGGCTCGGGGGGTCTTCTCCGTAACAAAGACCCTCCACAAGGTCTTATAGTAGTATAGATACAAGAAGTCGGCTAAATAAAAAAGGTATGTATTGCACGCAAACTGGGCAATCAGTTGTTGAAAGTGTGACATGCAACTTCCGAGTGGGAAAGGATATCTGCACCCAATGATGTTATAGGGATAACCAGGCTGACTTTACGCTTATGGCTAGATCAAACATTCTCTACAGTAGATTATATTGAGAGAAAATAGACATACTGTAGTGCTGTAGTATTGCTTTTAATACAGATTACAAAAGATAAACATATATCATTAAACTCACATGCTACAGGCGAGAAAATTGCTTTTAGACCACCCAGGGTCACAGAGCGGACGCCGCTTCAGACCTCTGCTGGTGCACAGTTCCAGACTTCTCCCAACAACAAACGATCCATGCAATCAGCACGAGCTTCCACTGTGGGAAGGAGGGCAGCAATCGGACATCCCAATGGACAAAGAAGGGGTCTCAACAGTGAAAAAGTTCAGCACTACGCGTTTCAAATTAGATCTGCTTCCTCAGGGATCCTACTACAGAAATTTTGAGCACTGGCTTCCTCAAGTCTGGCTAGGAGGGTGTAAAAGAGTCCCAGAGTTGGCTTCTCTCCACAGCGATCCAGTAACTTCCTGGGTCAGAGAGAAATAGTCCCTGCATGACCTCTTAAGCAGTTCAGGGAGTTTCCCTGGATTAGAGATCTCCAGTATACTTTCTCTCTCTCTCTATATATATAATCTACTGTAGAGAATAGCTTATCTATCCACAAGTATGAAGTCACCCTGGTTATCCCTATAACATCATTGGGTGCAGATATCCTTCCCCACACTGAAGTTTGATGCCGCATTTTCAAGATCCAACAGTTTGAGTGCAATATATGCCTATTTTATTCAGCCGACTTGTGAGTGCATCTATTACCCTTCTACCTGACAGTACACACAGAATTGCACTATTTGTGTTTTTCCTTTTACCCTGCATGTGGTTCCTGGGAGTTGCGCTCCAGCTCTTGTATCTATATCAGGGGTGCGCAAACTGTGGGTGCACGATTTTCAGGGGGAGGGGGTGTGGTGGTTCCAGTGGCCCTGCGCTCGTCCCCAAGGCTTTTAAATTAATGCCGGGGGATCGTTTGAGGCATCTGCAACATCCTTTACCTCGTCTTTGGCGACGCATCGCCATGGCAATGCAGCGTCATTTGACGCCGAAGACAAGGTAAGGAGGGGGGCGCGAGCAGGAGGGGGGACAGCGCAGAAAGTTTGCGCATCCCTGATCTATATTGCGAAACATGGTGATATGAAACTCATGACTGGACAGTTAATTTAGAGGGTTATTCCCTTTTCGGAGGGATAGAGCAAATATGTTACACCGGATCTAAAATGTATTATAAGGGAAGATGTTTATGAAGGGAATGATGAAAATGTATAGACCTTGTGGATAGAAATTAGCAGGAGAGGGGCATTATTGGATTTGGTTATATCAAACAATGTAGAAGCAATAAAAAATATTCAAGTGAGGGAACATTTGGGTAACAGTGATCATAGCATGGTCTCAATTGAAATAAATGATCAAAAACCATGTTATATGGGTTCAACAAAGACTTAACCTATGAGGTGAATGCTGCACACCTTAAAATAATAACAATGATTCAATTACCGGTGCTCCTGTGCTTGCACGAAAGCCTGTCGTCAGTCCAATGTATAAGGTAGAAGGAACACAGGGCACAACGGATTTCAGATAATCAAACTCATTTATTGAGCCAACACAACGTTTCGACCTTAGTGGACTTTTTGCAGGGAAAAATGTGGAAGATAAATGGGCAGTCTTTAAAACATTGTTAGAAAAGCACACTTATCAGTGTATACACCCTTGGGTAATAAGTATAAAAGAAATAAGTCAAAACCAATGTGGCTAAATAAACAGGTAGGGGAGGAAATGGACAAGAAGAGGAAGGCGTTTAGATTCTTTAAGTCAGAAGGGACAGAGACATCATATCAGAATTATAAAGAATGTAACAAAAATTGCAAAAGGGCAATCAAATTAGCAAAAATTGAAAATGAAAAAAAGGATTGCTACAGAAAGTAATATCAACCCTAAAAAGTTATTTAAGTACCTTAATAGCAAAAAGATTAGAAAAGAAAATATAGGAGCTGTTCATTGTGCGATGGGCAGGGAAAATATTGAAGATAAGGAAAAAGCATAGGTATGATTTGTCTCTGTATTTACTAGGGAGGAATCAATTACACAAATAGTGCCAGAGGAAGTCACAACTTCTACATTAACGAATAATTGGTTAACTGAGGAAGAAGTGCATAGGCGGTGTGATAAAATTTAAAGTAAATAAGACACCTGGCCCTAATGGCATGCACCACGAGTTGTTAAGGAGCTTAGTTCACTAATAGCTAAACCGTAAAGCAGATGTGATCCCTATATTTAAAAAGGGAGCTAGAACACAACCGGGGAATAACAGACCTGTAAGCCTGATATTAATAGTGGGCAAGCTACTTGGAGGTTCAGTACGGGATAATATTCAGGAATACCTAATGGATAACAAAATTATTAGTAATAGTCAGCATAGATTTCTGAAGGATTAGTCATGCCAAACTAACCTTATTTGCACCTGGATTGAAAACTGGTTGAATGACAGACAACAGAGAGTTGTTATAAAGGGAACCTTTTTAGGTTGGGGTAAGGTTGTAAGTGGAGTACCTCAAGGATTGCTTTGTAACTTATTTATTAATGACCACGAGGTTGGCCGAGAGAGCAAAGTCTCCATCTTTGATGATAAAAATTATTAACACACTAAATTGTGTAAGGTAGTAAAATCAGAGCAGGATGTAATTTCTCTCCAGAATGACTTGGCTAGACTGGAAATTTGGGGCAGATGATGTTTAATACAAATAAATGTAAAGTTGTGCATTTGGGAAACAAGAATAAACAGGTGTCTTACAAATTAAATGGGGATAAAATAGGAGAATCCTTGATGGAGAAGGATTTAGGAGTGCCTGTAGACAGCAGGCTTAGCAATAGTGCCCAAAGTCATGCAGTAGCAGCAAAGGCAAACAAGATCTTATATTGCATTAAACGGGCAATGGATAGAAGGGAAGTAAACATAATTAGGCCCCTTTATAAAGCATTAGTAAGATGACACCTTGAATATGGAGTACAATTGTAAGCACCACTCTTTAGAAAAGACATTATGGAAATAGAATAAGTGCAGAGAAGAGCCACCAAATTAATAAAGGGGATGGATAATCTGATTTCTGAAGAGAGGCTAGCTAAATTAGATGTGTTTAAAATAGAAAAGAGGTGTCTAAGAAGGGATAGGATAACTATATACAAATATATTCTGGGACAGTACAAGGAGCTTTCAAAATAATTATTCATCCCAAGGACATTACAAAGGACACAGAGTCATCCCTTTAGGTTGGAGGAAAGGTGATATCACCAGCAACAAAGGAAAGGGTTCTTTACAGTAAGGGCAGTTACAATGTGGAATTCAATAGCCATGGAGACTGTGATGGCAGATACAATAGATCTCTTCCAAAAAAGATTGGACGTCTTTTTAGAAAGGCAAGGTACACAGGGATATACCAAATAAGTAAGGGAAGGATGTTGATTCATTACTTAGAGTCCGGAAGGAATTTATTTGTCCCTTTATGAGACATCATTGGATGATGTTTCACTGGGGCTTTTTGTTTGCCTTTCTCTGGATCAAAATACTGTCAATACAAATTTAGGATAAGTAACTGTCGTCTAAATTTAGTATAGGTTGATCTTGATGGACATATGTCTTTTTTCAACCTCATCTACTATGTAACTATGTAATTTAACTTTATTTTACAATTAGATTGTAAGCTCTTCGGAGCTGGGACTCCTTTTCATAAATGTCACTTTTATGTCTGAAAGCACTTCTTCACATGATGTGTTATTTGTATTATTTTGTTATGTATATGATTATCATGTGTATTACTGCTGTGAAGCGCACTGTACATTAATGGTGCTATATAAATAAAGATATACATACATACATAATCGCAAAACAAAATAACTACTTTTGGCAAGACATGAAAACTTATAAATATAAATATCTTATTGATATGAACTAGATATGATTAAAGTGGATGGCCATCCATCAACATGACCGTAACTTATTTTATGATGATTATTGGAATGTTTCATTAGCCTTTTTAAGGCTCATGAAAAAAAAAATCACCAATAAAAATGTTACAATACTTAGGCTTATTTGTGTGAACTAGCGTGTAAATTATGTCCATGCCTTTGCGAACTACAGTAAGCACCATATGGTTTTCTGTTTTTCTTTTCAAATAAACTAAATTGCATCTGCATACCAATTACATTTATTCATAAATTGAATGAATAATGCATTAATGTATTCTTACGGTGTAAAACAGAAGTTGAATTATGCATAAAAATAGTCCAACAAAACAACTGAGTAATCATGGGTGTTATTTACTGTATAAATTAACATGTACCCTGTCAAACCAGTATTTTATTTGGACAAGTGTTCCCATGTAGGAAATAGCTGATGTACCACACAATCCAATGATGCAAACAATGTTACACATTCAGTGACATAGAGAAGAAGCCAACGTTAGTGCAACTGCAAACTAAATGAAAACAGAACGCGTTAACTGACGTCTGGCGGCATATCATTTCACGTGCGTCAACATTTGCTTCAACAGTGCCATGTCAAATCTCTCGTTAAATGATGCTCCAGCTTTAACGCAAAGCATCCCATTAATGGGTGCAATAACCCAGTAAGTGTTAGTCCAGAATAAATGAGCAGTCTTCTACTTAAATTAAAGTTGTAATATTGTCCTAGGGGATTTACTGTATACTGTATATGCAGTTTACAGTATATTGCATGTTGTACACAAGATGGAAAAAAAATCATTATAAAAAGTAACAATATTGACTATGTCAAGTGAATATTACTAGTTAACCACATTTAACAGATTGCGGTTGACACATAATGTTGTCTTTGGCATAGCTATACAGTAGATGGCATAATTATGGTTTATGTTTGTAATGTTTATTGCCCATTACCCACGGTATATTGAATTCCTGCCACTATAACTTCCAATATAAACACTGCTGTCTAAAATAATTAGGTCTGGATATTACTAATTCTACATCTATTTAATATTCTTTGCAAAAACAAAAAAAACGCTACTGTCTGGTTTGTAGAGAACCTTCAGGAACTCCTCCCCCAGGAGGAAGGAAGTGATGCACTGCCGTCACAACGAAGAAGCAGGAGGAGGCTGAACTGGTGACTGATAGAACTTTATTGAATGAGTGTAGTGCTGACGGATCTTCTTCTGACGCGTTTCAGCCCATGAGGCCTTTGTCAAAGAATTGCCGCAAAAATAAATAAAGTAAATAAATAAAGTAAAAGAATAAAACACGACTTGTAAATATGTGGATAAAAGAGCAGGTAATGTAAAACTGAATTTCATATAGTTGGCTAACTAATTTCTAATACTATTGTAGCTACTGAATCAGATTTTCAAATTCCTGTTAATTCTACATTTAGAAAACCTTCCTATTAAAAAATGTTGCTAGCAGCTAGCCCTCGAAGCAAAGGAATAGTTTCAACAAACGATGTAAATTGTTTTTATGTAACAGGGGCATAGCATATGTTTGTAGAGAAACTTACCCTCAACTATAGAACAAAATAAAGAACTACAGAAATGTAAAAATATATATATATATATATATATATATATATATATCTTAACTCAGTATTTTATATATATATATATATATATATATATATATATATATATATATATATATATATATACATATATACATATATGCATATTTGCTTTCCTGTGGAGGGTTTTTGTCACTTTTTTTACTCACCATAACTTAACTCAGTATTAAGGTTTAGCCTATCCCATAGCCTCTCTTGCATTCCCAGTAAAATCAACCCCACACTGATGAGACCCATCAAGGTCGAAACAGCTGTCTGTGGGTGGTTTTCTGGGTATGCACCTTAACCCTGGCTGTGCTCAAAGCTGTGACCATGCAGCAAGCTTAAGCCTATAGGGAACCATGTTAAAAATGGTTATTGAGGCAAAAAGTGACACTGTGTGCTCATTTGCATGTCATTTCCCAGAATCCCTTGCTGCAGTGGAAGTGCTGTATGCTGGGTGATAATGGGGAAAGGCGGGGTTGCAGACCTGCCTAAGACATGCAGATGAGCATACAGCTATATTTGTATATATATATATATATATATATATATATATATATATATATACTTCATATGGGACAAGCATCTGCCTTCTAACAAACGTGAGTGCAAACCTCCATACCAATGACTATATATAAGGTTATGGTGGGTAAAAAAAGTGACAAAAACCCTCCACAATAAAGCATATAGCAAATGGAAATATTACTGTATGTTCATTTGCATGTTATAGACAGGTCTGCAACCCTGTCTTTCACCATTATCGCCTAGCACCTAGCACTTCCACTGCAGCAAGGGATTCTGGGAAATGACATGCAAATGAGCACACAGTGCCACCTTTTGTCTCAAGCTCATATTACACGAGCAACCCTTAAGCCAATGCATGCTCATTTGCATGTCATTTCCCTGAATCCCTTGCTGCAGTGGAAATGCTAGGTGCTAGGCGATAATGGTGAAAGACAGGGTTGCAGACCTGTCTAAGACATGCAAATGAACATACAGTAATATTTCCATTATATATATATATATATATACATACATTTATAGCTAATACACACATCTCTTAACACTTATTTTAGCAGCTAAAGCTAAATCTATCACTAGATGTCTCTCACTCTCCAACTGAATTTAACCATTGAAATCCTGTCACTCTCAACATATAGTGCTTCTCTTCATTATTATTTGTGATATCACAGAGAACATGGAAATTGCTTAGCTGTGCCTCTAAACGAGTTCCTTATTCAGCATGAAGATGTTGGAGGCCATAATTGTTTATTCCCTGAATTTACTCCTAGTACTGTGTGTGTGTATATACATATATATTCACAATAAACCATACGATACCGTTTGAAGCACGAGATCAGGGGACAGCACTCTGGTAAGTTGATCACAAGTTCTTTATATTAGAAAAAAGACACATAAACCGACGTTTCGGTCCCCCAGTGAGAAAGGTCCCCTGATCTCTTACTTCAAATGGTATCGTATGGTTTATTATTAATTTATGGGGCAAGCACCCAATTCCCTTTACTTGCAAGTGGAGTGCCGGCTGCTTTTTTGATTCTATATATTTACAATGATATATGCCAGGGGTTTGCAAACTTCTTGCGCTGCGCCCCCGCTGCCTGAACACCTCAGGTGTCGCGCCCCCTGCAGCGTCAAATGATGCCGTGGGGTCACGTGACATCACGCCACATTTCTTCACATTTCAGAAGTAGTTATACTGTGTTCTCTACTGTTTCGCAACACAGAACAGTAAAAAGCACTTGGTTTCCAGGTACCAATGTCACTGGGTTTTACAGTGACATAGCAGAGTGATTCCATAGTGTCCTGAGGTCAGTGGCGGATTTACAAATCCACTGCCAATAAGCACTTACCTTGGTGTCACCCGGGCCACCACCTTTTCCTTCGTGCCACCCTCCTTCTTCAGCATCGTCGTGATGCTTCGACATCATATGGCGTCGCTTTGATGTAGTAACATGGTAACATGATGTCACATGGCATCATTTGATGTAGCGGCGTCACGTTGCCATGGCAATGCAATGCCATGTGACAATGCAGCGTCATATGATGTCGCAACGCTGAAGAAAGAGGAGGGCGATACGATGGAGAAGGTAAGAACTTTACAGAGGCCCCACACTCTCCACCGCAATCAGTGGGGAAGAGAGCCAGACCTCTGTATATGGGAGGGAGGAAAAATTGCGGCCCCAAAATGTTGCTGCCCTAATCCCAGGTCCATCGGGCCTAATCGGCCATTGCCTGAGGCATTACTGTAGTGTCACAGCGCTGTTATCAAGGCATTAAACCTCGGACGACTGGATGAGGCACAGGAAAGGACGGCAAGTGACCAATAAGTGGGGCAGCCTGCCTCCTTAAAAAGATTAACATGGAACCATGTAATAACATCACTATAGGTCCTACAAGTACATGTCACTATAGCATATATTTACTAAATTGTGCTATTCCACAAGATCGATAGCGAGAAGGTTCCGCAAGCACTCCATATGCAGAATCAGAAGTAAACAATTAGCCGGTGCTCAAACTCACAAAAGCCTTTCCTGGTCGGTCCAATAAGGCATAATGTTGATAATGGCAATAAGAGGAGGGAACAAACGTACTTGCGCAAAAATATATTAATTGCCACAATCCAACGTTTTGGTTGTTCCATGCAACCTTTATCAAGGTGAGGATAATCAGGTGATTGTGGAAATTACATTTGTTTGCATAAGTCCATTTGTGCCCTCCTCTTACTGCATTTATCTACGCTATTCCACAAGATACCTCTTGACACCTTGTTGCCTATTCAATTGAATGGGCCAGCAGGTTGTTTTCTTGGGCTTGAAGATGTCTTGTGGAATAGCACAATTTATTAAATGTGGGTCAATGTGCCATACAGTAGAATCCTTATTGATTGCACTATGCAAGGTGTCATGTCTTAAGTTAGGTGAACAAAGTACAGCGCAACCCCGTTATACCGCGATCCATTACAACGCGAATCCGCTTATAACGCGATGCAAGCGTGGCTCCCAATTTTCAAATTTATGAATACTTTACAACACGATTATTGGTATATTAAATACCTTATTGTACAATGCATACAATTGTACATTATTTTTAACGCGATCCACTAATAACGCGATGTGATTCTTTGGACCCCAAGCACAGCGTTATAAGGGGGTTGAGCTGTACTAGCATATCTGCTTATCGCAATATCATTTAACCTATTTTCTTCTAGAGGGGCCTGCAGTGCAAATTGTTGCCTTTTCACACATAAGACATTATCATATTGTAGTCTCTACTGTAATTTTCAATTTAGTTGGTCTTCCTCTCTCCCTCCAATCCACTCTAATGTGTGCCGCCAAACACATTTTTTTCACACCGCTCCTCCTCTGCCTCTTGTCTATGCAAGTCCCAACACTGGCTACCAATATCACCTGGAATCAAATGTAAGATTATGTTCCTCACATGCAAAGCTCTCCACAATGCAATTGCTTGGATAACAAATTAACGTATCTTTAATTATAAAACAAATGTTGAATATTGCAGAGAACAAAATCAAAGTGCTTTTCAACTTCTGGACAGGATCAAAATGTTTCAAACAGAAATTGACTCACTAGTTTTGGGACAGTGATTACTTCGGATCACAGATGTCTATATTTCCAAGGTACTATGGGCAAAAAGGTAAGTCTAATGCAACAAGTGCATCATGTATACGATTTTTATGTTACATGTGCAAAAGAGCCGCAATTATTGCAAAATGAAAATATAAAATCATACTATACATAGTACATAGGGTTGTTTCAGCAAAATCACTCTAATATTTTCTCCGGCTTAGTTATAACAAAATTGTAATGTAAATTTTGGAATGAAAATGCCCACAGTACACTTCACCGTTGTACTGTATGTTACAGCAGGGGAGTGCACACTTTTTTCCCTGCGCCCCCCTGCCGGCAGTTCCCCTCTTTCCGCGTCCCCCTCTAACCTGGGCTTCAGAGTCATGACGTCATGTTGCCATGGCAACGTGACATCACATGACCTTGTGGCATCATTTGACGCCGCGTTGCCATGGCGACACATCTAAGAAGCCAGCGGAGCCAAGGTAAGTGAGGTTTACAGAGGCCTTCGCCGCTTCCCTGGCACTTAATTTAAGTGCCTTCGGAAAGCGTGCGGGGCCTCTGTAAACACCGCACCCCCCTCAGACAGTTTTGCGCCCCCCAGTTTGTGCACCCCTGTATTACAGAATCCTTTGCTCATTACCGTGTTATTTCTTTAAAATGCACTTACAATACAGTTTTTTGATCTGCTGCAATAAATCAACTAGTTTCAGAGTTATCATCTTCCGCCTGCGGTGGATAACAGTTAGAATAAAAACTTCTCCAAGTATGTAACTTGTTGTCACACCTTGATATTGTACAGCAAGAGCCTCCCATGTATTGTATCTGCATAACGTTAGGGTTTCTGTTTTAAGCTATACTTCAGTGGATGGTTAACCTTAATAATTAAATAATACTGAATATATATCACAAATATGAGATCTGGAACTGTAAAGTACAAATTTGTTTCTTTTAGTGATACGATTCTAGCCAATATGAACACATGAATAGACAATATAATTTATTTTCCAACTATTTTCCAGTTTATTGATGATTTTTTGCCCTGGTGTGCATCAACATAAGGTGTTGCCGGCATATCTGGCAGTTAAGTAGTAAGTATGGTGATTAAAGCAGCAATCCTGACCGATTTATATATATATTTTTTTAAATCTTACCTGAACCAATAGGTCCCCTAGAGCATCTCTGTGGTCCGCCCAAGCTGGGGACCCTAAGATATTTGTAGTTTTTTGTGCCGGTGAAAGATATAGAAAACAACAAATATGTCTTTGGGGTCACCAATTGAAAGCTTTGTATTGGCCACCGGAGTGAGCTCTGACTGTGGCCATTTTGTGCACGTGGGGCAGAGTATGTGCCCTGGGCCATTTGGCCGGGAGCCATGGAATTCATTGATGTTGGAGGCCAACAGAGCAGTTTTAAAAAAAAAAAAACAGAGTGGATTACGGGTTTAATAGCGGGATGTATAATCTTGATAAATGATGCAGTGTTCATTCGAATGAATAGACATTTCTAATATTCATACAACCTTCCTGATAAAGGTGTTTGTTTTTTACATTCATACCTGAACGTAAACGGTGTCTCGGTGTATAGTTACTGCCTTCAGTAATTTAGTGAAACCTTTAGTTCAGGGGATATATCGCTATATTCCTCCTGGCAAGAAAGAAGAAATGAGGGATGCAGCTAGTCAATTCGAGTAATGTGCAAAGCAAAATTCTCTATACTCATTGGCTAACTGGTACGATGTTGCCAACGTCCATTGTTAGTTCCTGAAAGTCAGGAATTCGCTGCTAGGTATCTGCTGAACCATGATGATGAGATTATTGGACTAATCACGGGAATGGGACCTTCAAGTGCGGCCGGTGGCTATCGATCAAAGGGCCGCCAGCAGTCCGCCGCCACTACATCTCACCACCGGGCAGGTAGCCACTGTACAGTTCGCCAATCTGAAAATGAACTTCTCCCGCGGCGCTCCTAGACCAGGCCGCCACTCTGCCGCTCCGAAGCGCCATCTTTAAATGTCTGACATTTAAAGATGGTGCATTGGAGCGGTGGCCAAAGGACTTGGAGCGGCCGGTGGCCACACACGCACCGTCAGAGCGGCGGTCACGGGACTAGGAGGGCACGATGGCCAAAGTTAATTTTCAGAGCGGCGACCTGCCCGGTGGTGAGTTGTAGTGATGGCGGACTACCGGCGGTGCTTTAGTTGCGGCCAAAGATCCGAGACTGTTAATCATAGTGGACTTTTGCTATATTAATACACCTCCAATCTCCATTTAGTCAAAGGCTACAAACCCTTTTCTGCAACTTCTACCATCTTGTGCTGTGCGGCTCTCTCATACCTCAAACCTTTCTCACTCACCATAGCCTAATTCGGAACTCCTTTCCCCTCACTTTATTGTCATTATTTAAAACCTGTGAGAACAGCACTACTACCAAATTGATAATAAAATCACACCCTAACTTATAAAATACAAGTGGTGCTCCCTGGAGTAAATAGACAGTTATAACAAAAAGAGAGAAAGAGGCAAATCCCATAACAAAAGATTCACAGAAACTCCATAACGGGGCACTCGGGGTGGGTAAAAAATATATATCAAATTTATTAAATATGCAATTGATGGTAGAACAAACAAGACAAACAATAATAAAAACACTAAAAAAACATGTAAGTGGACCGTCCCCAAAGAAATAGTCACAACAATATTATAAATGAAAAGCTGTAAAGCACCCTAAAAAATTTCATAATACTGTAGTAGGGAGCCAAGTGACAGAAGAGCACCTCAGATAATACTGAAGGTACTAAAACCTCACAGTGATTCCTAAGATCCAAGAGGGGTCAATGAATTACCTCTCCTGAAAAATGAGCTAATTGCACAGCCAACTGGATAGAGGAAAAAAATGTACATGACCTCAAGACCAAGCGTATATATAAATACCCATCAATAGGTAACAACACGTGTGTATAGTAAACCCTGGTGGAAAAGCAGTAATAGTTACAGTGTCAACTAGAAACACTTAGCAACAAATTATGTTCCAGGATAAAGTATCAAACACTGGGAAGAATGATACAATAAGTAGCAAGGAAAAGTACCTCTATGAAATGTAATATGCAGGAATAGAAATGTATGAGAGCCAATTAGAAATGTAGAAAATCCCATAATGATACCATGGGTACTAAGCAAAGTGCTGCATGCTTCTATTATTTAAAACCAGTCTAGAAACGTACTTTTTAACGATGTATGCTTTAGTAACCAATGCACCTACATTGCCAAAATGATCACATCAGGCTCCATGTATCAAAAGCAAAATTTATACACAAAGTCAATATTTTGTTGCAACTTGTACTGAAATATACCTGTGTCTGGCAGTGTCTATAGATTAATCTTAGTTGCACCATTTTTGGGTATGTCTGCAACCAGATGAGGGAATTCTATACAGCAATTAGGAGGCATTCCAGCAGTCACATTTGCATATTGGTACAGCTCTATCCATTAAGAAATATGCGGCTTGCATTACTTTTCCTGACATTTTTTTCCCCGAAAGGGTAACTCTTTTACTAGAGCAGCATGTACCAAAATCTACAGGAAAAGAAATACTCTTAATAAATATGTTGTGTTTCAGACCATCGCAGACCCCACTGTTTGTAAGCTCTTTGGTACAGAAACTCCATTCTGCCAATGTTTTTTCATGCACTGCTCTCTTTTGTACTATATTTCCCTGAATTATGGGTGTTATTTATTAAGATGTTATTAAGCTGTTATTAAGCGGTAAAGATACAGATTACGGCACTATCACATAGAAACTCCCATTCCAGTCAATGTGAGATTTTGTGCAGTAGTTTACTAAACACCCTCCTGTGTCTGGTATACTAAATTATAAAGTGCTGGTCACATATAGTAGTTGTCTCCCTGTAAATAAAGATATATACTGTACATGGAATATATTACTATTAGCACTGCCCAAGCACATGCACGGTATATAAAACAAGTGATAGGAATTTCAGACGAATTACATATAGTTTGTAGACTCTATTTAAGTAATAATCCGCTAAGAACAGGGCATTGCTGGCCAATAATGCCCTGGCTGGAAGAGTTGAAGTCCCGAAGCAAAGCCGAGGGACTTAAACCCAGCCAGGGCATTATTGGCCAGTAATGCCATGTTCTGGGGGATTATTACTATTATAGGCTAAATGTAGGCTTATTTAATAAATAATAGACACTTTTGTATAGTTAAATAGATTTTTTTATTAAAATAAAATGGTAAATACATGAAACCACCTCTATATACGCTTACACTGCAGATATCTATATCCACACACTACCGCCCCCTCTGTGTACACACACACACACACCACCTCTACAGACACACACAGCAGCTCAACACACACAAACTGCTGCTACACACACACACACACATGCAACAGCACACCACACACAACACAGCACCTCTACACACACAGCAGCCTTACACACACAAGCACACCACACACCCACACCCACACACAGACACTGGAGCTCTAGACACACAACACAGCACCTCCTCTACACTCACAACACAGCAGCTCTACACACAAAACACAGCAGCTCTACACACACACACAACACAGCAGCTCTACACACACAAACTCTGCTGCTACACACACATGCTACACCCATAAACACTGCTGCTGACACTGACACACACACACACTGGAGCTCTATACACACACACAGTAGCTCTATACACAAACTGCTGCTACACAACTGCTGCACAACACACACACACACACTGCAGCCACAATAAAAAATGCAGCCGTTTACTAAACTTTGCACTCTCCCCCCAACTCTACACACAACACTGCACCTCTCCACACACACACACACACACACACACACACACACACACACACACACACACACACACACACACACACACACAACACTGCACATCTATACACAACACAGCACGTCTACACACACAACACACACTCACACACAACACTGCACCTCTATACACAGCACCTCTACACACAACACAGCAGCTCTACACACACACACACACACACAAACTGCTGCTACACACACATGCTACACCCATAAACACTGCTGCTGACACTGACACACACATCACCTCTACACAGATATACAAAACAACACACACACACACTGCTACTGACACACTCACACACAAACTGCAGCCTCAAAGAAACTGCAGACAGCCACTTTGCACTCTCTCCCCTTTCCCCCCCCCCCCCCCAATTCAACTGAATCTGCTCAGAAAATCTCAGTCTGCTCGGGAGGGGGAGGAGTCAACCCGTGGCTGATACTTCCTGACCTATCCCCTGCCCTGTCTCAGAGCTTTTACTTCATTCTAACAAATCCCCTGCTCTGTCTCAGTTGTTCTGAAAGCTGATTGGCTGGAAATAAACACATTGAAAACTGCACTTTGCAAGCTGCTAAAATTCCGGGCATTACTGATTGGATAATGCCCGGAATTTTAACCAATCAGAGAGTAGGGTTTTCAATAATGCCCGGAATATTACTGCTTTAGCCTATAATACTGATTAACCACCCTTTCTAGCTTTGTTATTTTAAAGACACCTGGAGTTGGGGCAATGGAATAAACACAGCCCGTGATAGGTGTGAAGACTAAAATGGAGATTAAAAAGGTTTTCTGTCATTTCAGTGTAAACATTTTGGAAATGAAAGCAAATTGAAGATTTTACTGAAACGTACTCGCAAAAAGCTTACCACAGATGTAAAATAACCAGCTTACAAACTGGTTGTGGGAGATAGAGAGAGTGGCAGACAAACGGAAACTTGTAAATAATATAATATATGTTTCAATGTCATGCAGTGTAAGATCATCTAAAGAGTATGGAATAGGACGAATTAGAGATCTGGGTTTTGGAGTTAGGAAAGTTGGCGGCAATGTAAAATCACTCAAGTATGTGATTAATGACTCTTCTTTGTTGTAGTAAGCTTGCAAGCAGTTTTTCAAGTGGTGACATTATACAGTATGAAGCTACTGTAGGAAACAATGCTAATTTTTGCCCTGTACTTACAAAGCTACAGAATCCTTTGTTCATTACCAATTTATTTCTGTAGAATGCATGTGCAATCCATTGTTTTGCCAATGTTAGGCACATGTGAAAAACTTTTCTAAAAAAAAATATTAAAAGAGAAAAATACATATGAATACATACATTTCATATGCATGACTTATGTCCTCCATGATTGGTATTGGTAATGCCATTTTCAATATTTTCCCCTTGAATTAAAATTTGTAATGCTAATTCTCATGATAGGCAGAACAAAATAAGCAAAGGCAAACTTTCCTCCTTCAATTGCAAAGCTCTTCTCACTTAGGGAACATTGGACATGGTAGACATTTATTATTAAATGTTTCCACCGTTTTACTTCAACAAAACATCCAACTGACCTTTTTTTAAGATATGTTACTAACCAGCTACCCTACTCTCATGTATGGCTTGGAAGGAGTATGGCTATGACAAATTGCAGCCATCACGAGTCATAATGTTTATTTAATTATGCCATTAAATGTAACAGATTTCACATGAAAGTCGGACATTCCCTTTACATATCCCTAATTGACTTGATGTCCTGACAACAGTATCAATAGAATCATGGCAATAAATGACATGCTATTCCCTATATAAAGGCTGCCGAAATGTATGCTATTAGCATGAAAATAAGCGTTCCACCAATAGATGCCCAAGCCAGGATGTCCTTTCATCTGAATACACATTCTCCACTGGGTTATCCTAATTGAAAAATAGTATATCAAGCAGATATAACCATTAAAACAGATTCTGGGTTACAAAATTATAGAGATTGACAAAGAAAGTCAACATCTCAATTTATTCCAAAGCTTCAGTGTCATAAAGCTCTTATATTTCAATTAAAACTACCCAAGAGTTCACACATACCTGTCAGATATGTTACCTGACTTGTTATGATATAATTACACCAACAGTATATCCCCAATGAAAAAGGCCAGGGTTTTTTGTTTGTTTGTTTTTGAGGAAGTGGTTAATTTAATTTGGGTACCGTTACAGGCCCTTCTTAAATACTTTATAAAAATGTGAATTGACATTTAAAATATTCAAACACTAAGGCTGAGTCCCCTGTGCCGCTGAGCGCACTGACCGCGCAGTCCTTGGCGAGGTTGCTTCTGGCTATTTAAATTTGGATGTTGTCGCTCATGGACGCTCAGCCACGCTTGGCGCTTGCGTTAACAAAAAAACTGTCTTTGAACCGCACTCAGCTTGCCTGCAATGCCCCCCGCGTGCGCTTGCGAAATAGCCCACGGGGTGGGTGGTTACATAAGCTTCTCCATCTTCATGATATACCATATTTGAATTTTTATTTGTGCTATAGACGGTATGTCTTGCCTATTCCAATTAGTTGTAATCAATGTATTTTCAGGTTTGCTCACCCTCTCAATAGGCTTATTTATTAGAGCTGTCCACTGGTTCCAATGTAAAAAAAAAACAGATTTCAAGACTATTGATTAATGATTGGATCTCAGTCCAAATTGAGGCCATCCTTGTACAGCTCCACCACATGTGGATGAAGCTACCTCTATGACCACATTCACTCGACAAAGGAGCCGCTATACATTCTAGAGTTTAGTAGAGGTTAAGTACCACATAAGCCCATAATCATTTTGGGGGCTATGCACTAAGCTCAATGGGTTTGCGTTCTGATGTTCAAAAAAAGCAAGTCGGTTAAAAAGTGAGGCCGGGGACGCGATTCACTAATGCCTTGTGCCCATTTTTTAATGTACATGCTCAAAACACCCACAGCGTACGTGTTGCTTTTTTTCCGCCCAAACCCATACAGTACAGTAATGTGCAAAATAACTATTATCCAGATATGGATAATAGATTATTTGCCCATTATTAAACACTGCATTAGAATAGCTAATTAAAGTAAATAAAAACAGTAGACAGCTAATGTTTTTTCATGCACTGCCCTGCCCTGTACCCACTGAGTTGTATAGTGGTACATCATACCCATATAATATTAATATGGGCATGATAAGCCACTACAGCACTCAATGGGCACCCTCATTACAATACATTAATGCACCAGATACACAATAATAAAACCTAACTCCAAAAAAACATACTTCACTAAATAAAAACAGTAGCCAGCTAATCCAATGAATACAAGCAATAACAACATCAACAATGAATTAATTAAACCATTAACCAATCAAAACAATTAATTCCTAAACCAACTCAAAATGAATAGTAACACTAACCAACCAAACCAATGAATTACTACAACATTAATGAATGTAAACATTAAAAGACAAAGAAATACATTCAAACAATATCTGAAATAACCATAAAACGCATTAGCTAACATAATACAACATTAACTACAAACGAACACCAATCGCAAACATTTTATTAGCATTAAGCAGGAAAAAAAAAAACAATCACATCCACATAAGAAATTGAAATGAAAACAACCAACAGCAATACCAAGCCACAAAACCCCCCCAAATATTGTCATAATAATGTATTCATCTGTACCCTAAAGTGGTACAGATTAATATATTATCAGTCAATGTGCCTCCCCCAAAAAATCAACAAACACATCCAATGAAAAAACCTGTAAAAAGAGACATTTACAAACATTCAATATATTACTTACCATTAGAAGCGGTGGCCCTCCGACTCCCGGGGTAACAGGAAGCTCACGTACCTTGAAGGCCTCCAACAGCATCCGATGCCATCCGCCATGAAGATCCGGATCAGGTACCCAAATCTTTTTTCTATCTTTAATCACCTTCTTCTATCTTAATCTGTCACTATTTCTTGATCTTCTTTATCTTCTATCTTCATCTGTCAATCCAAAAAACCCCATGGTAAATCCCAACCGTTGTTGTCTCGTCGTCTTCTTGGGCTTAAATGAGGCGTCACGGCCTTAAATAGGACTTGTGATGTCACATTTAGCCTCAAAATGGTTAACAGCCACTTGATTGGCTGTTAAAACCATGTTCCGACTTAAAAAAAATTTTTTACATGACGTCACTTAAAGGGAATGATGCCAGCCAATCAGAATGGCTGTGCTTCATTTGCCTTTAAGATGACGTCACGAAGCCGGCGTCACATGGTATTTCAGCCAATCAGATCGTGGGAACCAATTCCACACTCTTATTGGCTGAAATACCATGTGACGCTGGCCATCTTGGATTTAGTGAAGTCATCTTAAAGGCAAATGAAGCACAGCCATTTTGATTGGCTGGCATCATTCCCTTTAAGTGACGTCATGTAAAAAAAAAAAAATTAAAGTCGGAACATGGTTTTAACAGCCAATCAGATGGCTGTTAACCATTTTGAGGCTAAATGTGACGTCACAAGCCCTATTTAAGGCCGTGACGCCTCATTTGAGCCCAAGATGACAACGAGACAACATCGGTTGGGATTTACCATGGGGTTTTTTGGATTGACAGATGAAGATAGAAGATAAAGAAGATCAAGTAATGGTGACAGATGAAGATAGAAGAAGGTGATTAAAGAAAGAAAAAAGAAGATTTGGGTACCTGATCCGGATCTTCATGGCGGATGGCATCGGATGCTGTTGGAGGCCTTCAAGGTACGTGAGCTTCCTGTTACCCCGGGAGTCGGAGGGCCACCGCTTCTAATGGTAAGTATTATACTGAATGTTTGTAAATGTCTCTTTTTAGATGTTTCTTCATTGGATGTGTTTTTTGATTTTTTGGGGGAGGCACATTGACTGATAATATATTAATCTGTACCACTTTAGGGTACAGATGAATACATTATTATGACAATATTTGGGGGGCATTTGTGGCTTAGTATTGCTGTTGGTTTTTTTAATGTCAGTTTCTTACAGTATGTGGATGTGATTGTTTGTTTTTTTCCTGCTTAATGGTAATAAAATGTTTGCGATTGGTGTTCGTTTGTAGTTAATGTTGTATTATGTTAGCTAATGCGTTTTATGGTTATTTCAGATATTGTTTGAATGTATTTCTTTGTCTTTTAATGTTTACATTCATTAATGTTGTAGTAATTCATTGGTTTGATTGGTTAGTGTTACTATTCATTTTGAGTTGGTTTAGGAATTAATTGTTTTGATTGGTTAATGGTTTAATTAATTCATTGTTGATGTTGTTATTGCTTGTATTCATTGGATTAGCTGGCTACTGTTTTTATTTAGTGAAGTATGTTTTTTTGGAGTTAGGTTTTATTATTGTGTATGTGGTGCATTAATGTATTGTAATTAGGGTGCCCATTGAGTGCTATAGAGGCTTATCATGCCCATATTATTATTATATGGGTATGATGTACCACTATACAACTCAGTGGGTACAGGGTGGGTATAGTCAGTTCAGGGTGGGTGCTTAGGCCTCCCGGGTTTGTTTTGGGGCAGGGTGGGTTAACCCCTTAATGACTATAGCGGTTAGTAACCGCTACGGTGATTAAGGGGTTGGGGTCATTAGAATGTCTTTATTATGTATATACTGTATGCTTTCTTTCAACGGAGGACAGAGGGACCTGCTGTTGTGGTAAGTATAACTGTATTTATTTACTTTATTTATGTATGCTAATGCAGTGTTTAATAATGGGCAAATAATCTATTATCCATATCTGGATAATAGTTATTTTGCACATTATTGTACTGTATGTGTTAGGGGGGTGTATTTAGTTAGAAATAATGTTTAGTATTTTTGTAGGCACAACATTGGTACCGCAGGCCTGCGGGTACCCCGGGACTCCCGCGGGGACCCCGGGACAGCCACGGGGTCAGCCGGGGACACCCGCGTGACCCCCGGCTTCCCTCGGGGACCCCCGCGGGGTCAGCCGGGGACATCCGCTGGCCTGTTGTATGGGTGTTGCGCATGCAAAAATGTAAAGCAAGAAATCTTTCAAAGTCCAGCTTTTTTTGCGTCTACCTTCAGCTGACGTGTTCTGTTGAACGCAACTTTTGCGTACGCTAAGGTTACGTAGATTAGTGCATCCCGCTTAAGGGCAGAATTTAACGCAAACAGGGTCCAACGAGCAAAGTTGGACTTAGAAAAATTTCCTGAAAAAAGTCAGTTTTAGAGCGCAAAGTGCCTGTTTGCGTGGCTTAGTGCATCGTGTTCAGCGCAACTTCACGTTCTAAGAGCACTTTGCTCTCTAAAAACGACTTAACAGAGCTTAGTGCATGACCCCCTTTATCTGTAACTGTCCATGACATGTCTGTAAATTGAATGTATAACCTCTGGTCATTTAATGTAACAATGTATTGTCATCATAACTCTGTGCCCAGGACATACTTGAAAATGAGAGGTAACTTTCAATGTGTTAAAATAGTCATTTATATGCATTCTCTTTAACACTGTACAGATTGAACTCTTGGAAATTGCTTCAAAACTTTCACTCCAATCATCCATGTCCAATGTCGCTCTCAGGTCCCCCTCCCATTGTTCCATATACATTATTTGAATTTATAATCAGAGTTAGGAAGCAAAAGGGAGCTACAGAGAAGGGAAATAAGAACTTTCTGGGGGCACAGTATTAATACATTACCCCATAAAAGTCGTTAACGTACCATCAACCACCTTGGGCAAGGACAAAGTTTCTTAGCCTTGTGAAGAAACTTTTGTGAAACTTTCCAATGTTTTAATTTTATCAAATGTTAAAAGATCTCTGACCCTGAAAATATTTTTGAAGACAAGAGCCTAAAATACTTTTGGGCCATGTCTGAGATAAATTCAGGATAATCATAGAGTGGGGTCACAGAACACTTTCATTTGGAAAAATTATGTTTAAGACAAACTGAATTCCAGATACTAAGGGAGTGGGGAGATCGTTGGTAGATCAATTTGAAAGGATGATCAAACACTCTTGGAACCAGAGTAACATATATAGTCTGATGGAAGAAATGGTTGATTTGTCCAGCTCTATGGAAGTTCTCTTTTCCTGAAGCCTACTTGAGTATATATACTGTAGTACACTATCAAAATTAATCAGGGGTAAGATACTAGGCAAACTGTTTCCAGAGCAAGTAAATCATTTTTATGCTAGTATTTATTTTATTTATGGTACCATTTATTTTTAGTAGCATTGACTTTCTCCAGAAATGTGCTCTAATATAGTGTTTATATGTTTGAATTGATGTCCTTTTTGAATTTGAAACATAGAATACATAAAAAAAATATAATAATAGTTCTTACCTGGTAGTGATGTGCTAGTGTGGTACTCAAAATACCCATACGTAGACAATCTTTAGAAAGCTGTAATAATACATCTTTCTTATCATATTTTATTTAAACCCTGATACATTACTAGTGTAGCCCTGGTAAGAAATTGGCTATATGTCTTTCCTCCTACTGGTATAAGCCCTGGTAAGGGCAGGCTGCCAGAAGTTATCATGGGTTTCCCCCACATCAAGCCCTGCTCTGAGTGGTGGAAGTAGGTCACCTGACCCTGTGTGGAAGGCATAGACACAGGGGCGGTACCTGCTGATGTCATGAAGGGGAGGGCTGTCTCTATTTAGTGTGCCTGTTCCTGTCATTGACAGTTCAGTACTGGGTTCATTCCTGGGTTCAGCCTGATGAGTTAGTGTTGGAGTGTCTGACTGGGCAGTCAGAGTATGTGAGCTAGCTAGGTTCCTGAGGAGTAGGGCCTAGTGAGCTATAGGTGGACCAATTCCTCTAACCCTGTTTAGGGGGTGAGGGAAGAGCTAGCCCCACCCTGAGTGCCCGTGGCATGGGGTGGAGGCAGGGAGAAGAGATACCATCCTGAGGGAGAGCAGTCTGGAGGAGGGGGACAAGCTATACCTGACTGTCTGTGATCCTGCTGCCATTCCTGCACTGAATAAAGAGCTGCTGCTGATTTTACATAAAGACTGTCTGAGACTGGAATCTCTCGTCCATGAGAGGGGGACTCTCTGTAAGGGTTCCACCCCATATCCCTGGGGCTTAACAGAGATGGAGGCGTTGCACCACTGAGTAAAGAACGGAGGCATTCACCCCAGAAACCTGGTCCTGTCACCCCCATACCATCGCGGGAGACTCAGGCCTTTCTGTTACCTACAGGTATGCACTACCCACAGACACGTAGCCAGACCCTGGTACAGGGGGGTGGGGGGGGGCTACACTAGGTACACACAGCACAGCAAGATACACGTTTCAATAGGCATACAAATACTACCACTTTAACCCATTTTCTCCCCATAAACATAAATAAAATAACCACACAATACCTTGCTGGAGGTAAAGGCCACAGCCTTCATTAATTCCAAACCCCAAAACCTTGTACCAAACCCCCCCCCCCGCATAATACCATATATACATATGTAACCCTCCCTGCCCAGCTTCCTGGGGACATCACATAGTTGTGCAATATCGGTGCGCTGGATTCAGGTGACTGGGCGATGAGCTAACAAGGGTGGAAATTATAGGCACCAGGAACTTTTATAGTATAGCATCAGTCTTTATTTACTGTATGTCGCCGGACATAGGGACACATCTCACCCATACGACAATGTTGTACTACTTTCTCTTGGTTATTCGTGACTACTTTGCTTCCCACTCTTAACACTCAGAGGGAGGTATATCTGCTTGGATATTTTCTGGAATTGGACCTGACACCCACCCTCCCCCCGCACTCTGCGGAGTATCATCCATTATACCCCGTTTAAACTCTGCCCATACTGGGATCCTGGCCGGTTGTATGCAGTTGATAATTGTACCCATTTTCTGTGCGGGAACTGCTACTTCCACATAGGCTGATAAGAATAAGAACAGTATATGGATCTGCCGTTAGAGCTGATCCGCTAACACCTGGGAGCCCTATGCCTTGGGTTCCTCTGTGACATGTCTGTCCCCCCTCTTTGGGATCTGCTTGATTCATCCAGGAATATTGTGGAGTCCTAACTTAAAGGGCACTGTGCCTATCTATAAAATAATAAATAAGGGGGGCCTGGTCTCTTCTACTACTTTATGGACATATCCCTATCTACTCTCACCCGAGGCTCCACGCCTCTTGTCCTCCAGGAACCTGACCTTCCAGAACCTTCCCCCTATCCTAAATACTCCCTTGTGATGTCAGTATTCTTATGGCAACACAGGATTGGGCCAGCAGATACTTTTCTCCCCCTTACAGCCACCTAGTAACCCTATAGAATTGGGATTACACACACACACACACACACATATATATATATAACAAACACCTGTACCTTGCCAGTCCTCAAGACAGCCAAACAAAACCTCCTGTCTTAAACCAAGAGGGTCTTAAGGTTACCTTGGACTATAGCCAAACCTCAGGAGGCGACTGGCATAAGGCTGCCTCAAGGCCATGCTCCCATGCTACCTTCCGCATACCCTCCAAATTGGGGACCTATTCACCTCTTGCACCATACCGAAACTTTGGGAGGTTTCCACGCCTGCTGTGATAAATTTTGTCTAACTTTGTTTTAGATACAGTACCATTTTGCAAAACAGGGAAGGTGGATTTGTTCTCCTCAGGAAAACAGGAAAGTAGCCCCTAAAAGTTACATGTATTTATACCCCTCCACTCCAATAGCCCACCAAGCTGCAGACAATCCGCTTCTGTCACTAGCCTGCCTTGAGCTCTCCAGGTTAATTTGCCCTAATCACAGGCTGACACACCCCAGTCATGGGGAGAGGCCCTAGGTCTAGTAGGTCAATATGTCCTTTCCAGTGACCCATCTGGGCTACCATTCTATTTGTTCTTGGATGAATTGTACACATTTTTTAAATGATTTAACACCAGACATATTGGAATCATGGGATCATGATCTGCAGCATGCAGATAATTACCAAGTAGACAGTCTAACCAACAAGACCATGTCAGCTCTCAATGTCAATATGTTGCAATGTTGCTTTGGTAGAAAGGCAGATATCTCGCGCAAAAAAGGTGTTTATATTGAATGGCAATATCCTGTGGGTGCTACTTAACATTTAGATAAAGAGCATAGGTGGTGTGTTTGCAAAGAAGCAGGTAAATCCTGTTATGTATGTAAATTGTTCTTACATTTTTTTGTGCCACATACAAATAGAGCACATTTTTTAATTATTACATTTTTTCTTTAAAAAAAATACATTAATTACAAGTGTTATGAAATTACACAAATACAAAACAAATAAACAAATGGTTATGAGGAGTGCACCAACAGTGGGACTTCCCTGTTTCTTTCCCAACTCCCCCACTTAATGTTGCTTTTGCATTGAAAGAGGCAATGGAAATCCATGAACAATTATAGTAACTATGAACGATAAGTAGCTTTGCATGCTTCCTCACCATTTAAGTTCCTAATATTCTAGTGCAATCTCAATACCAAATGCGTTCATACTGTAGCAATGAAACATTGTCATGGTACTGGAATGCCGGTTAGCATAACATAGGCTTGTCAGTGAAACAATCTTAAATAGTAAATAGTCAACACCCTAGGGAGAGTCTTCGAAAGATAGCTTTGATGACAAGTGCAATAAAAAATGATCAAGCTAAGTTTGGTGAAAAATCACATGATCTATTATATAAACAGAAGTCTATGGAAGAATTTGCCATTTTGTTTTTACATTAACCCTCAAGTAGAATTTTGCTTAAAAGAGAATATTATTAACCGGATGCCTGACAGACACACCCAGATAAGCAAGCAAATGTCTCACTGTTTTTCTTAAGAAAAAGACTGAGGAGAGATACTGTATGTGAATCATTGCTATAGTGATATGTGAACTACAGTATGTGTAGTCACAGTCAAATTGTTTGTATTACTGTAGCTGTACAATGCAAATAGTGTTGTGCAAGATAAGTACGTACAAGAGGGAAAGTAAAGTTACACAAGTAAATGTTGCAAATAAATAGTATAATTTTAGCAGCACATGTATATACAGCGTTGCACAAATAAATGACCAATATTTTAGGCTACAGCATATTCGGCTATTGTCAGGGTGTAAATTACAGTGGTAAGAGAGTGGGAAATAAATAATCAACACCAAGCTACATGGTGACATTAGGCTGAAAGAGGTAGTGATTGCGAACAAAAGTCAGGTATGTGTTGATGTCACTGATCACACGATATACACACCCCTTATTTGACAGATTAATTGAGGCATAATTACCATTCCCAGAAAAAAAGTTTTTAGTAGAGGTTAAAAATGTAATCATCTCATTGCAATGTTCCACGTAGTGAAATGCTGATGGTTAAAGAGGCACTCCTTGTGGCCCTTCTTTTTGGTGATCTTTTTTTAATTAGGATTGAAGCAGGGTGTCTCCAGAGCCACACCGCGTTAATCAGCTTTGTGGACCTCCTGCTTCCCGAGATAGCAGCCCAGACATCGAAATGTTCATACCTGGCTGCTTACTATTGGCCCACGTTACACGAAACATTTAACCTGCACAGAGATACCGGCAGCATCTATGGAGGTAAGTATCTTGGGAAGCAGGGGGTCTCCGGAGCTGAAATCAACGTGGTTCAGCCCCGGGACCCACTGCTTTAAACCAATTTAAAAAAAAAAAACATAATGTGTGCTCCTTTAAGGAGTAGTGATCTTCTTAAACTTCCCACAGTTTTAGCAATGAAATATCCAGAACTAGGCGTTACAATTTAAGAGATTACTTTAGTAATATTCGATCTGTACTGAGAGAGGAATCACAATATTGTTTCGACCACACCAAAGAATTGAACTTTCACATGTTTAGGGTGTTCTCCTTGAATGAATAAGTCTAACCACAGCAGTCACTCTCTATATTGTAGATCAGGTTAAGGCAGGGGTGCACAAACTGGGTGGCGTGTCCCCCTTTCTGGGTTGGGGGGGGGGGCGCAACACTTACAGAGGCCCCGCGCTCTTCCCCAAAGCATTTAAATTAAATGCCGGGGGGCTGCGCAAGACCTCTGTATGTTCCCTTACCATGCCTCAACGGCTTCGGGTGACGCATCACCATGGAAACAAAACATCACATTACCGCGCTGCGTCATTTGACGTCAGAGACAAGGTATGGGGAGGAGGGGCGCGAGGAAGGGAGGGAGAGCAGGTAGGGTGGCGCAGGGGGAAAAGTTGGTGCACCCCTTGGTTAAGGTATAAAGACAAAATACAGTAGCGTTATTCAAAATACTCTGAAGCCACTCCTCCCCAGGGAAGTGGCGTTGGCGTAAATTCACAAACGGTGAATAAATGAAAAAATGGACTTTGTCATTAAGCACTATTATATTTATCAACCTATTCACTAAACCCATAGCGCCAGTGGGAAAGCAGTGATAACTGCCTTTTAACCCAAGCAGTATGCATGCAATATTTTTAACACAGTGAATGCATATAAACATGCAAATGCATAATTAACTCCAAATTACTAATTCGCGTGGTTTTCTCTAAACTTTGACAACTAGCGATATTGAGCTACCACCCCCAAATTTGTCAAATGTTATCACCTACTCTAGGCTAGTGTTGAACCTATCTTGACTATGTACATAAACTAATATGAAATAGATTCCAAAGATACATTAAATAAACATTTAACAACCTTTTATTATATTAACACCCCAATAGCCGAAGTCGCAAGCTTGTCATGGGAAAGCCAGGACTATCAGGCTACAAAGGGCTACATTTAATCTTAACACTATACTACTGTACCTAACCCTTCTTGCATACCAAAGAGGCTAATAAGTGATAGTGAAATTATTGTGGAAGCTGCTTTAAGAATAGTTTGCCGGTTATAGAAGAAATGCAGGAAGGACAGTAAATGTACAGTATAAGGTTGCTACAATTATCAAGACAGTCAAGGATAGGATGCCTTTGAGTTTAATTGTAACTGAGAGAAGGCAGAATCTAGCAAGAAGGTGGAGAAGAAATTGGATCAAAAGGGTAAGAGATAAAGGGAGAGGACCTTGCAGCCATTCAGGCTGGAACTTCCTGGTCACTCTGCAATCTGAGTGGCTGCAAGGTCCCCCGGGGCAGAGGGGGAGGGAGGGGCATCTCAGTTGGGGTTTCAATGTTCCCAAATGAACACAGAAGGTAGTGTTTAAAGGAGAAGAACATGTTGTTTTTTTTTTTAATATGTGGGAAACAGAGGGTCTCTGGAACTGAACCCTTTAATTTCAGCTCCGGGGATCCCCTGGTCCCTTTGATACTTAACTGCATAAAGGAAGCCGGAAGCAGCTCCGAATGTCTTGGTCACGTGGGCCAGTAGGAGGCCGCAACAGACGACGTCATGGCTTCGTATTGGCCCGCATGAAGTGGGACATTTAAGCCGACATTATGTTCCCCGCACACAGCCCAGCCACAGCTGCTACAGACACCTCTTAGCCCGCGGCCATGGTAAGCGTGACAGCGTGAGTATCAGGCTCTAAGTACATCAACAAGCATCCCAATAATCAATAGATTAAACAGTCATTCAGATATAACAATCTCATCAAGCTTTACTTGAAATTCTACTTTTTTAGATGGCAATTTTTATATTTTAATAATAATTGTAAATCCTGAAAATAAATAGTAACTTTTTAAGCGAAATTCTGTACAATATACACAATTGCGAATTGTTGCTACTGAATTAATTACATTTTTTGTTATTTTGCTGTTTCTGGGTAAAATGGTTACTGAGATGGGAGATGTGAAGTCTATGTTGTCTGAGTATGAAGCTTTGAATGTTGATCAAGGAATTTTCTTTGAGCATGGTTAGTAAGATTAAAGCTGATTAAAAGCAACAATTCATTTTGGACACTTTCTAAAATTAAATGTTGTTAAAATGTACCTGAGTGTCACCATAGACTACTATGCGGCCTATTCACTAAACTTTGATAAGTGACTTAACGCTTGTTACTGTAAGTGCACTTTACAAGCGATTTGCATGTGTAGCTATTCACAAAGCTTCGATAACATGGCAAAATCGCTTGGAAACGGCTTTTTAACGTTCGTTAGCACTCTTGCTATGACAAGCTGTGCGTTGGCTCAAAAAAGGCACAAACTGGGGTCTCGGGAGCTGAACCACATTACTTTCAAGGAGGGGGTCCCTGGACCAGAAAGTAATGCGGTTCAGTTTCTGTTTGCGCTGCTCTTCCATACTGCTGCAGAAAAACTGTACGCTAAGGCCCCTTTATCTTTATTTTTTTTTTAAATAATAGAATTATAAAGAAAAGGTAAACTTTTAGAGAGCTATATAAAGTCCTGATAAAACCGTACATACAGAGATCTCTTGGGAAATAGCTCATTTATTTATCAAGCCAAAGAAAAGCCATTGAAAAGATACTGTATGTCTGCTATTAATGGCCGCTCCTTATATTGCAAAGGGTGATCCATAAACATTTACTCTTACTTAGCATGCACAAACTTTGCAGCATTTAGTATCTGAAGCACCTCTATCTGAGCACAAAGAATGCAAAAAATCAACATGTGCAATTACGCACTTTCAACTGATCGATGTACCGAAAAAACAGGCGCTCCAAAAACAAGATTATCGGAGACCCATTAGTAATGGCAGCTGTGTATTACAATCGCTATCAATAAAATCATAGAATACCAATGCTAAGAAAAGACCCTCCTTCTGGCTATTCTTGTGGATAAGAGGACAGTACGTATGAACTGACACCACACAAAAGCAACGTTGCAGACTCTTAGAAGTACATATCAGGGTTACACTACAGGTAACTTATATTTTGTATCAGAATAGATAACTATTGGTGGCAGTAGACTGGAATCATGCTATCGATATTATTAGGCAGTGCAGGATTTAATTTAAAGCATAAAGAATGTTTCACAGAGCATGCACTGTGATTTTATAATGAATGGTAGCTACCTCTCTACAGCTTTAAATGTTATGCAGAAAACTTAATGTATTAACCATAACAACCTCTAAATATTGTCTGCTCAACATAGAAAGTATTATATTTACTAGTGACAGCGAAGCACTTCTCTGGTGACAAGAATGAATCTGAGCCAATTCGATATCACAGTTGTTATCTCTGCTACTTTGGCTTTGTGGCAGGGGAATGCGCTCCAGCATAACTGCTGAGAAACTGACACTACTAATAAATGAATGAATATATCTTCTTCTAAAGTTTTCCCCAGTTACGCATAGTTTTGTAATAACACTCATATATTATGACCTAAAAATCATAATGGACTTCTGAAAAATGTTTCATTGTACGTACAGGTGCAGCTGCCGGTTCATTTGTGCTTGCCTTGCGAGTTCTGCACGGCATCCTCTCCGTAGCCACGAGATTCCAGCGGTATCCCAATGCTTTGTTTAAATCTCCCGATCACGTGGACCGTGACGCGGGAGAATTTAAACATGGTCGCTAGGATACCGGCAGCCCATAACGGGGCCTGTAACTCGGGAAGCAGGGGGTCCCCGGACCTGAAATCAATGCGGTTCAGCTCCGGAGACCCCCTGCTACAATAATATGTTATTAAAATAAAATAAAAGCCCCACGATCGCCTGTTACATGTGCGCAGGTTGAGTGACTGATTCGGTCTATCTCTTACTGCGCATCTATTACAGACAGGTATAACCCGGTAGGATTCACACAGCGCGAGTCCCATTAAAACGGCGGGAAACCCCCCGCTGCGTTAATCTGATGGACCATTACAGCTGCTGTGGACTATCTAGTGGAGTCTCCGCGAGATGGTCACGGATTCTCCAAGGTCAGCGGAACAGAACCGGCAGTTGCATCTCTAGCATTACTTTATTAAGTTACTTTACCCTCGGATTCCTTCATATCCTTACCAAAAAAGGGAACCGCCCACCCTACACCAAATAAAACAATGACACCAAAGTTTGGATGAAAATAGCCACAGCATTTATTAAACCAGCGGTGCGCAAACTGGGGGGCGCGCCTTCCAGGGGGGCGGGAGATTTGTCTGGGGGGGCGTGGGCGGTTGTAGAGGTTCCGTGCTCCTCCCGAAGGCTTTTAAATTAAATGCCGGGGATGGCGTGAGGCCTCTGCAACAGTAACACTTACTGAGATTCAGACGCGTCTCCATGGCAACGCAGCGTCAAATTATGCCACGGGGTCATGTGATGTGACATCACGTGACCCCGGAGCATCATTTGACACAGCTGGCAGGTAGGAGAGGGAGTGCAGGACCAGGAGAGGCCAGGCAGGAGGGCACAGCTTCAAAAGTTTGTGCTCCCCTGTATTAAACCATTAAACCATTAAACAGTTAATAAGCCTCACCTGCCTATGTGACATGCATCCACAGTATCAGCAGGTAAAGAGCAGCCATTTTGAATATATTAACTCTATATTTGTTTACCAGATTCAAAATGGCCGCTCTTTACCTGCTGATACTGTGGATGCATGTCACATAGGCAGGTGAGGCTTATTAACTGTGATTGGTTTTGTTGAATTGCACTGGGGTTTGGGGTATATATATGTATTGTGCACTGCATTCAATTGCACCACCTTAAGAAAGGTCCCACTGAGGGACCGAAACATCGGTTTTTGTGTCTTCTATCAAATATAGAACATTTTTGATTTACTTACCTGCGTGCTGTCCCTTGATGTCGTGTTGCAACCGGTATCGTATGGTCTGTTATTGCTTTATGGGATAAGCACCAAAACGTATTTACTTCCATATGGTGTGCCGGCTGTGCATTGGATTATATATATATATATATATATATATATACTGCACCGACACACTTTATTCGAGCAAATACCCGGTATGTACCTGGCAGATACCTGGAATGCGCCGCTCCTCACCTCTGACAAGCCCCGTTGCATTTGCCTTCCCAGCCTGGGTTCATGCCTGGCTGACGGGCGGCTGATCTGTTAAATGATAATGATTAGGATTTAATAGGCTGCAATGCTTCGCGTGTCTACCAGATGGCATAAATTCATGAATTGTAATGCAGTATATATATATATGTACTGTGCAGTATTGCAGCCAGCGGGAATAAAATGCTTCAATCCCTGCCGGAAAATAACTCAATGCACTCGGGCAGAAAACAGTCACAAACCTCAATACACCCGGGTATACCCGAATTCGTGGGACTAGCCGAGCTCGAATAAAGTGTGTCGCCAGTGTATATATATATATATATATATATAAAATGTGTGTAGTGGTATCAGTACCGTGTTAGCCGAGCTTCAATAATCAAAATGCTTTTATTTGTGCGAGCTTTCGAGATACACTGATCTCTTCTTCCGGCGATGTTACAATGAATGAAGCAAGCAAAAGGTATACTTAAAAACAGTGTCTCTTGGAATGTTATCTGTGCTAATCCTTCCCCCGGTGTGGGTGTGTTTTATGGCTAGAGGTGTCAAAAGCACTGTATATACTGTGGGCTCTCCATTCATTTATATTCACACAGATACACACACACACTCTTACATCACTTGCTTTCAGGAACCTTTTGACACCTCTAGCCATAAAACACATCAACACCGGGGGAAGGACTAGCACAGATAACATTCCAAGAGACACTGTTTTTAAGTATACCTTTTGCTTGCTTCATTCATTGTAACATCGCCGGAAGAAGAGATCAGTGTATCTCGAAAACTCGCACAAATAAAAGCATTTCGCTAGCCACAGAACGGTATCATCTATTTATTTTTTTATTTTATATATATATATATATATATATATATACATACATTTTCTTTTAAAAGATAAAGGATGGGGGAACGGGGGACTTCTCTTCAATAATATATACTCCAAAATGGTTGCTCTAACAGTTCCTTATTGACAGAACTGTCATTTTAGCTCAGGCCTTTATTTAATTTATCCAATTGGATTCCTTAGATAACTCCTCATTATTCCCAACCAATCATGGCAAGGTAGGCCTTCTGTTATGATACCCATTCCCAAGAGGTACATGGGTATCTTGTTTATTGTAATGTTGCCACCCACAAGATGGCAGTCGATCTGTAGAGATTTGAAATGAATCAACAGTAGACGGGTGGGCTTAGGGATGCTCATATGGTAATGGGTTCTATTAATGTCTGTTTTCTCTCCAGTCTTTGTTGATAATAGTTATCTATGTGGAAAAAATAACTGAGATGGGGAGGGGGGACGACCTATAGTGCAAAACAAGAAAAAAAAAACAATATAGTGTAATCTGTATAAAACAGCTAACGCGTTTCGCACCTCTGATGAAGCTTTAGCGAAACGCGTTAAGTGAAGAACACGAGAGAGAGAGCCCAGCTGGTTGCTCTACACTTCGCAAATCCCTCTACGCAATGCGAGATGGGATCTTGACACCACCTTACGTGGAAGTGATTTTGGATCTAGAGCAACACATGCCGTAGCTATCGAGATGAACGGACCTCCTATGCCACTCTGAGTCAGGTGTAATCTCAACGTGCATTTAAATTTGGAACTTGGTGAGTGCAATGTGGATATGTTTTTACTATTTTGTGTTAAAATTGAATTATACTATGTTTGCCCTTTTCAATATTTCCTTTCTATATGGAGCTCTAATTGGATGAGAGATCGAGATCCATAGAGAAAGAAAAACGTCACCAGCTCTGCCATTGGGATCCAGTATATCTCCTGTCCGTTGCCCTAAAATATTGATGATCTTGTGAGTTTAATCATTGGAGCAGGAAATGTCCCTGTTTATATATACACAGATTACACTATGTTATGTTTTTTCATGTCTTTCAGTGCCCCTGACCCCTTCTCTATTTCTCTGGACTTTTTGTTCTTGCTCTCTGGGTGAGAGAGTGGACCTCAGCTGCAGGGACAATTAGGATGTCACTTGAAATCTTGCTTAATTGTATGGTATTATTCGTTGCACTGTTTTATATATGTTTTCTCTTTGGAAAAAGAGCAGTAAAAGCAAGAAACATGAATCAACTGCGATACATTTAATCAGCTGGTTTTATATTACAATTACTTACTGTACATTTCAGACAGAGGCTAGGGGACAGAATTGTATTTTACTTCATTTATGATACATCTATTTCTCTGATAAACAGCCTCCATTAACTGTTAAATGGTTATGGGTCTATTTTTGAAGCAGCCACCTACACATTCTAAAAGTGCGTAAGTAGATAGAGCTGTGGGAAACAGAAGGCACAGTGGGGAAGATTCACTAACCTCGGTACATGTTAACGCACTGCAATCCCATGTTAACTGCCATTCCCCTCAGTGAGACTTTTTTTTTAAGTGCCATTAAATGTTGCAACTGTATTTACTCAACCAATCCGGTAGAAGTGATGCTTTCTGATTACCACACAATGAACAGATTCTAGAACAGTTGGGGTTTTTTCTCCCCAGATATAGATGTATAACGTTACTCTTCTATTTCCCTATTTTAAGAGCATCCAAAAAACATACCGGAAAATACATGAATCCTAATATTATTTAAAATGTTTCATTTGGTCTACAGTGGCACAAAACCTCTCATAGCAAATATATGGATAACTCAATTGCTCATTTTTTGACAACTTATTGTCTTACCTACTGTATATGAAATAAAAGGAAGACTGTTATAGAAACATAGAATTTGACAGCAGATAAGAACCACTTAGCTCACCTCTCATATCTGCTGTAATCCTCAGACCCTATTTAATCTGTGGCTTTCTTTTTTGTATTTAGGACAGCCTATCCCAACTGTACTGTACTGTATTAGCCAATGCCACATCTGTTGCAAGGCTATTCATTGAAATGACTTAAACCGTGGCATTAGTTTTCTTTAATGAAGCCAGGCTATAATAGTATACTTATCTAAACTGATTGCTTGATTGGTCTGTGTTCTATTACAAAATATTCAAATTATACATTATAGTACAAGAAAACACATTTTATGCTGTAGATTTGCTCTGAAACCATGATGTCCCACTTAAAACCTCAAAAGCTGCATTTTAAGAAAAACAAAGAAACAGAACACATTTGCATTTGTTAGGAGTATCACGCTGACAGTGTGAGGAAATGCCTGAACGTGCTTTTATACCATTTCTTACTCCCTAATTGCATCTGTTATTGCAATTGGAGGTGTTCCTGGCAAAGAATTCTTGTTAGCTGTGAATAAATGTGCAGTGATTCCTCATCTAACAGTAAGATACCGCTAACACCTCTGACTTAAATTAAATGAGACTATGCCAGCTTGGTGATTGCTCCCAAAAAAATAAATCATGGATGCCTGAAAGAGATAGAGCCCGAAATGTAAGCTGTAAAGACTCCTTTGTAACACAAAGAGAGTACATTCACAAAGATTGTGACCAAATTTGAGTTGCTGAAAGCAGCACTGCAATCTATACAATAAAAAAATATATGATTTAATGTTTATCTTTTTCATTTCAATCATGTTCCAGTCACCCATACTAACAAATAATAATGCAAAACAATATTTCTTGACTCAATAATGATGTCCCTCATTGTAAAATTGTAGGCCTCCAATTTTTCAATAGGCTGACCCACTTTGGCCCTTATTCTCTAAGGTGTGATAATTTCAGAGGACGGGCTATCGCAGGAAAAGCCCCATTACAGTCAATGTGCGATAGCATTTCATGCGATAGCATTTAATCTTCGCTTATCACAGCTTACAGAATAAGAGCCTTTGTATTTTTATGAGTCAGCTAAGAGACACATACTTAGATTTATAGAAAGAAACATATACTGAGAAGCTTCACTTAAATAGCTTATCCTAAACTTTCTGTTCTGACTTCCTTTATCACTTACAGATGTAGCAAGAATAACTGTCCCCGGTGCCACGATTTTCACTGCTCCGGTACGGCTACAACTTTAGTGGCTTCGAGGACAGGAAAGTAGCCCAGAAGGCTTAACTCTGCGGCGTTCCATGCTTCTAAATGGAACTCCACAGTGTTACTTTTTTTGGCCATCTGCAAGGAGAAATACCGAGAGAAATACAGATTCTCAACTTCCAGATAAGCTGCACAGCGTCTATAGCCATGTTCCCATCTCTCTGACAGGAACCGTGTCTCTGCAGCACTGATAAGATGCAGGGCTGTAATTGCATCCCCCACACGACATAGATGCCCTAATATGGGGCTCTACATCATGAGGGGGAGCTATATATGTTATGGCATGTAATGTACTGTGAGTTTGGTCTGCAAATAAAAGAGATTGGTTTTAGAACTTGGCTGTGTAAGTGTAATTCTTGCATATACGTCCTGCGAAGACTCACTCCCCCTTTGGCGGGAGCTGTCGCAGGTGGAGGCACTGCACCTGTTATAAATATTGCATGCACCCCAGGCTCTCCGTGGCAGAGACTTAGGCCCTGTGAGCAAGCAGGTAATACAGCACATAGTAGCGGCTTGCTAGTGATAGGAAGCAGGGTGCCCCTCAAACCTAAATTGTTATCACCATGGCTTTGCCCACCCGTCACGAGATACGAGACTGGGCCCGTCAAGTACGCACGCCTACCCGTCACGCCAAAGCGCTGGCCCGAGTGCCCATAGCCTTACCCTTAGAGACTTTACAGACGGCCTTGCTACAATTCCCGGGTTTTGCCAAAGCTTGCCTGGTAGATGTAATGGTAGATCACGACTCCAAGTGGAATACCCTGCTTGTGGACTGTTGGCGTAACCTGTTAGCGCTCGAACCTGCCGTTCCGCAAGCTCTGGCCTTGCCTGATGCCCCGCCCGGTGGTAGTCCTTTTGTTTACCCCCTCTGAGATCCCCTCGTACGTCCGTTGGATGAGGACGACCCCACACTCCCTTTGATTCACTATGCCGCGAGTGACGTCGGTAGCTGCCGGTCCGTGTCCAGTGACCCGGGATCCAGCGCCTCCGTTGAGGCTGGAGTGAGTAGTAATATGCTGCAGAAACTAAATGACAAGATAGACCAGTTATCTAGTCCCCCCAGTTTGCCGCCGCTAGTCGAAGCGCTTACCTTAGCCACCCACACCCAGAACTACCAGAAGCTAAAAGCCTTCTCGGGGTCCCTCCCTGTGCCTACCGGGGAAGATGGGGTAGAAACGTGGAAAGAGCACACGCGGGGGGTAATGGAAGAGTGGTCTTGCACCGATGTCGTAAAAAGACAGAGACTCATGGAGTGCCTGCGGCCCCCAGCGGCCACTCTGATCGGTATACACCGCGAAGAGTACCCCGACCTAACCTCTCGCTTGATGATAGAGTTCCTGACCGAAGCCTATAGCGCGAAAGAGGATGACGGGGTGTTGTGGGCCAAGTACTATGCCATAAACCAGAAGGAGGGGGAAGAGATGTCCGCCTATATACACCGTGTGCAAATATCTCTCGGGCCGCTGCTGCATTATAAATATGTGCTACCCTCCCAGATGAATGAGTATCTCCGGAAGCAGTACCTCCGCAGATCCAGTCCTTCTCACCCAATAGCCAGCATGATTCGTGATCACCTCACCCGGCCCCCCCCCCTCGTTCATCCAACTACTGCAACAGGTGAAGGAACATGAGACGCATCTAATGCTACACTCCCCTCAGAGTTCGAAAGCTAGCAGTAGCGCTAAATCCAAAGGAAGTACGGAAAAGAAAGAGGAACCACCGGACCAGCCTGGCTCCGAGAAACCGCCTTTCGCGGGACGGTCGTCCCCTCCGCCTGATGTCGGGCTACCCACAGAGATATGTCATTCTACACGTGCGGGAAGCGGGGGCATCTATCCTACGATTGCCGCCTGGGCACTTCTCGACACCGGAGCCCCTCACCCCAGAAGTTCCTGTCCCAGGCTATGGTCTGCGGGGTGTATGCGACGGATGCCAACTCAGACGGGACCCCTTCCGGAGGGGCCGAGCCGATAGCAGATGGTAGTCGGGTGGGACCGGTAGCGTTGATCTGGGTTTTAGTGGATGGAATCTACTCCTCTGCACTACTAGACACCGGATCCCAGGTCACCATCATATACCGAGGGTTCTATGATCATCATCTTCAAAAGCGTCCACTGCGACCGGCTGACCACATCAAGGTACGCGGGCTAAGCAATGACGACTACCCCATCAACGGGTTAGTGACTGTGGATCTGGAAATACAACAGCTCAACATGGGAAAATCTCACCCCATGAAGGTGGACGCCTTGGTGTGTCCGGAACCCCGAGACACCCCCATTATTACCCCTATTATCCTCGGTACCAATGCTGATATCGTACAAGCGGTCATCCAGGCCTATCTACACGAGACTAAAGAGCTCCCCATGTCTAGCCTACAGCTGCAATTGGTTCAAGCCAACCCAGCCCAGCCGTCCTCTCCTTCAGATGACTATGGGTTGTTGTTCTGTGGACGGTAGGGGTGGACGAAGATTTTGCCCGGTGAAACGCAAAGAGTTTCCGCTTGGTGTGCTTATGCTGAGCGCCTAGCCGAAGACCAGCAATTCTCACTAGAGAGTACCCCCGCGGAGGATGTACGACGAGGGTATCGGCTCATACCCGAATTCCGGCATTGGCGGGGCACCATTCCTAGACGCATTTATGTGATGGTGCAGAATCTATCTCCCTTCCCCCTGGCCATCGATGTGGGGCAGCGGATAGGAAGAATCTATCCTGTTAGTTCAGTGGAAGAAGCCGTGCAAGTAAACACAACCCGAGTGGAAGAAACAGGGACGGCCCTGGACTTTGATTTTGGCTCGTCCGAGTTGCCTGGAGTCTGGAAGGAATGGTTACGGGTACAACTGGAACAGAGACGATCCGTATTCTCTACTGGGGAGATGGATGTGGGGTGTAGTCGCAACGCCCAGCACACCATTCGCATGATGGATGAGAAGCCCTTCAGAGAACGTTCTCGCCGACTCGCTCCCAGGGATGTGGAGGATGTGAGGGCCGCTATCAATGACATGGAAGCCGCCGGGATTGTCACAGAATCCCGCAGTCCCTATGCCTCTCCTATAGTGGTGGTGAGAAAGAAAAATGGAACTGTGGGACTGTGTGTAGATTATCGGACGCTGAACAATCGGACGGTGCCGGATCAATATAACCTCCCTCGCAAAGAAGAGATCCTCGATACCTTACACGTGAGCCAGTGGTTTAGCGTACTGGATCTATGGTCTGGGTTCTATCAAGTCCCTATGAGCCCAGAGGATCAAGGAAAGACAGCCTTCGTCTGCCCCCTGGGGTTTTATCAGTTTACCCGCATGCCCCAAGGCATATGCGGGGCACCCGCCACCTTCCAGCGATTAATGGAGAAGACGTTGGGTGACCTCAACCCCCGAGAATGCCTGGTGTACCTAGATGACATCATAGTCTTCGGGAAAACCCTGGAAGAACACGAGAACCGTCTCTTGAAGGTACTGGATAGATTGTCCCAAGAAGGCCTCAAACTCTCTCTGGACAAATGTCGGTTCTGCCGGACCTCAGTAACATATGTAGGACACATAGTGTCTGACGCCGGAATCGCCACTGATCCCGCTAAAATAGAAGCTGTCATTAACTGGCCTCGCCCAGAGAATGTGGGGGAGCTGCGCTCATTCCTGGGTTTTTGCGGCTACTATCGGTGATTTGTGGAAGGGTACTCACATAGGGCCAAAGCCCTCAACAGCCTGCTCCGCATATACCCGTCAGAAACAGGCCAGAAGACCCACTCTGCCAAACAGTCCTTCGGGGATAAATGGACCCCCGAGTGCGACCAAGCCTTCCACGACTTGAAGCAGAGCCTGACGGCTTCGCCGGTCCTGGCCTACACCAATCCCGACCAACCCTACATCCTACACGTGGACGCCAGCCTGAGTGGCCTAGGAGCCGTGTTGCATCAAAAATATCCTGAGGGTTTGCGACCCGTAGCATACATCAGCCGTAGTTTCACAGTCAGTGAGCAGAACTATGCGGTACACAAGCTCGAGTTCTTGGCCCTTAAGTGGGCCATAGTGGACAAACTTCGGGACTATCTGTATGGGGTGTCGTTCGAAGTATGCACCGACAATAACCCTCTCACCTACATCCTAACCTCAGCCAAACTTGATGCGACCGGACATCGATGGTTGGCCGCACTCTTCAATTACAACATCACCTTGAAACACAAACCTGGGCCTTTGAACATTGGAGCTGATGCCCTGTCGTGGCGACCGGGGTTGATCCCTACCACCGACGAAGATCAGTGGGAAGAGATTCCTGGACCCGGAATAAGAGCACTCTGTGGCACGGCAGCCATCATAGATGAGCAAGTAGCCTTTTCGGAATTGCGGGTGGCTAACTCCCTAGTGTGCACTTCTACCGCTATACCTGAAGCCTATCGTGACCCGAGTGGGATGCATGTTACCCCCGATCAAATCATTGCTTGGGAGGACATGGTACGTTACCAAGAACAAGATCCGGTCGCAGGGACTATCCGTGATGCCATTCGACAAAATCGACGGGGACTGCTTCGCCAGACTCCGGGGGATGTCGGAGGTATACTGATGCGGGAGGCGGACAAATTTGAAATCCAAGATCGGCTGTTGTACCGAGTGATGAAGTATCATGACCATCCGGGTCGCCGCCAACTAGTGTTACGAAAACGACTCCAATACTTAGTGTTGAAAGCTCTCCATGATGAACACGGACATCTGGGGGTAAACAAGACTTTCGGACTAGTGAGAGATAGATTTTTTTGGCCAAAAATTAGAGAATCCGTGGAGCATCACTGTCATAGGTGTGTGCGGTGTATCCAACGCAAGACTCTACCCACTAGAGCTGCCCCCATGGGCCATATAAAACGTACGGGACCTATGGATTTAGTCTGCATGGACTTCTTGTGCATCGATCCCGACACCCATGGTATAGGGAACGTGCTGGTTATCACTTATCATTATACCCGCTACGCCCAGGCCTTTCCGACCAAAGATCAAAAAGCTATTACGGTGGCTAAGGTGCTCTGGGAGAAGTATTTCATGCATTATGGGCTTCCTCAATGTCTGCACTCCGACCAGGGACGGGACTTTGAAAGTAGACTGATAAAAGAATTGCTGAACCTCTTGCACATTAAGAAGTCCCGTACTACCCCTTACCACCCAGAAGGGGATGCTTTACCCGAACGTTTCAATTGCACTCTGCTGGACATGCTGGGCACGCTAACGGGTGTAGAGAAGACTAAGTGGAGTCGCCATGTGGAAACTCTAGTCCATGCTTATAATTGCACCCGACACGAATCTACCGGGTTCTCGCCCTACTTTCTTATGTTTGGCCGTGAAACCCGTCTGCCAGTGGATATCCAGTTAAGAGTCTCCACCGATGGGGTGCACAATACCACCCATTTTCGCTACGTACAAAGATTGCAAGAGAATCTACAGAAGGCCTATGGGCAAGCCGAGAGATCCACAGAGAAACTGAATGCCGGGAACAAAAGGCGCTATGATCACAAAGTGAAACATAGAGACATTAAACCTGGTGACGCCGTACTGCTCCGCAACCTGGGAGTACCGGGAAAACATAAGTTGGCTGACCGGGGCCGAGACCTTTTGTGAAGATCGTGGCAGTTCCGAGCACCGGAGTGCTCGGCAGGTATTTCATCAAGTGCACCACCGGTACCATTCATTCACCCGAGACACAGTGGCTGCGCAGTCACCCATACACACACATAGGGCCTGCTGTGAGCGGGAGGACGAATCCGTAAGGATAGGACACGGGGTGGGCTCACCCGGTGGCGGGTGTGGGAAGTATTGTTGGTGTCCGCCGTGGCGCATGTTGTTGGGCGTCTGCCGTGGCGCTAGGTAATGTTGGCGTCCTATATAACGTATATATATATAGATAGGAATGTTATGGCATGTAATGCACTGTGAGTTTGGTCTGCAAGTAAAAGAGATTGGTTTTAGAACTTGGCTGTGTAAGTGTAATTCTTGCATATACGTCCTGCGAAGACTCACTCCCCCTTTGGCGGGAGCTGTCGCAGTTGGAGGCGCTGCAGCCGTTATAAATATTGTATGCACCCCAGGCTCTCCGTAGCAGAGACTTAGGCCCTGTGAGCCAGCAGGTAATACAGCACACAGTAGCGGCTTGCTAGTGATAGGAAGCAGGGCTACATATATATATATATGTAGCCCTGCTTCCTATCACTAGCAAGCCGCTACTATGTGCTGTATTACCTGCTGGCTCACAGGGCCTAAGTCTCTGCCACGGAGAGCCTGGGGTGCATGCAATATTTTTTTATGTATTTTTGTTTATATAACACACAGAGTTGGTGCCGCAATCAAAACCATCCCCCATAAATCAAAATAAATCACTAGGCCAGATGTAGGGATAAATTTACCCTCTGGCGGTGCTAACAACCGAATATGATATACGAACACAAAAAGAAAAAAAGAGGGTTTGTTGAAAGCACACAAAAAATATGTGAAAGTACAAAATGGATTTAATTAGCAATACAAAACACAAAAATAATAAATTATTATATTATTTTTGTGTTTTGTATTGCTAATTAAATACATTTTGTACTTTCACATATTTTTCGTGTGCTTTCAACAAACCCTCTTTTTTTCTTTTTGTGTTCGTATATATATATATATATATATATATATATATATATATATATATATATACAGTGTTCGACAAACCTATACATTTGCTCGCCCCGGGCGAGTGGATTTAACCCCCGGGCGAGTAAATATTGGCCCAAGCAGCACACGTTTGGTACTAGGTGGCGAGTAGGTTTTTTTGTGTGGCGAGTAGATTTTTTGGTGATTTGTCAACCACTGTATATATATATATATATATATATATATATATATATATATATATATATATATATATATATATATAATACTGAGTTAAGTTATGGTGAGTAAAAAAAGTGACAAAAACCCTCCACAGGAAAGCAATATATATATATATATATATATATATATATATATATATATATATATATATATATATATATGCAAATATAGCTGTATGCTCATCTGCATGTCTTAGGCAGGTCTGCAACCCCGCCTTTCCCCATTATCACCCAGCATACAGCACTTCCACTGCAGCAAGGGATTCTGGGAAATGACATGCAAATGAGCACACAGTGTCACTTTTTGCCTCAATAAACATTTTTAACATGGTTCCCTATAGGCTTAAGCTTGCTGCATGGTCACAGCTTTGAGCACAGCCAGGGTTAAGGTGCATACCCAGAAAACCACCCACAGACAGTGGAAAAAGTGACACTGTGTGCTCATTTGCACCCAACTACTGGGTCTCGAACTGATCGTGAGATTGCAGAGCGGAGGTGACTGTGGAGTCTTCGATTGGTGCATGGGCAGGTCCCATAAAATGCTTATTTTAATCAGACAAATTGTAAGTGTGCATTTGTCTTGTCCATGATTTATTAAAATGTTCATCTGATTTTACACAAGGATCGGGCGCTCTTTTCTTTTTCTAATATATATATATATATATATATATATTATATATATATATATTATATATATATTCATATTCCCCATTTATTGCTATCCCAAAGAGAGAAGCGCAGGAATTCACTTTCTGTTTTTCAAATTTTTATGGCCAATCCCTTCGCCAGCTGCATGCTCCTTACATGGAGAAGCGCGGCGATTATATATTTGTTTTACCTTTACTAAATAAAGAATATTTCTAATGTTATAAGACCTAGGATCAAAATGTAGAATCTCACTAATAAATTGTAAGCCTATTTGGGAGGAGCACAGAGTTTTTGTATTTGATATATATACACACACACACATACACACAAAAGAGTAGGCAACACGGATATGCAAAAAGGTACATGTTTTAATGTCAATGTTTCGGTCATCAACGTAACATTTGTCTGGACCCCCAGATCAAAACGGAAGTGGAGCCCCCTCATCTTCCGTTTTTGGCATCCAGGGCATGGTCACATAATGACCCAAAAGTGTCAGCGGTATGGTGACATTCTGGTACTGCCGCGCTCCCAGCCATCATATATTATTAACTCATACAGTGTTAGTGTCTTGTCCACTGAGGATGTCCTGCTCTTTAAAAATCAATGTTAAAAATGATGATCCATTTTAACCTCTCGGACACTTATAAATCCTGATCAGAGCACTGGATTTATAATAGTAAATAGTATTACTGCACTGGAAAGAGCAAGAGACGATGTCTTGAAGAAAGTAAAACTATGAAATGCAAAAGACATGTCAATCAGCGTGGACTGCTGCTTTAAAATTACAAGTATGTTTCAAAATGTGTTCACAAGTAATAGGTAATGTACCCAGTGTTACCACCACTCCACTCAGGTTTGACCCAGAGACTATGGTTTCACCTGGTAAATCTCCGGGTGGCGGCGGCGTCTCCCCTTACAAATGCTGTCAACATGGCTGTGGGACGCTGGGGTGCTGCGTTGCCATGACAACGAGACACTCCGTGACATCACAACAATGCGCGGCGTCAAGTTGCCATGACAACATGGTGTCACGTGATGCGTTGGCGCCATAAGGCGCCCGTTGTCATGGCAACTTGACGCCATGGCATCACGTAGTGTCCCGTTGTCATGGCAACGCAGCACCATTTTACGTTGCGCAGCCATGTTCACGGGAATTTGCAGGGGAGAATGCCGCCGCCGCCGCCGAAGGTAAGAGAAATAAATATATGAATTAGATAAATGTAAAAAAAAATGGTATCTCTGGGTTAGCCTTTAATAGAAGGCGGCAACCCTGAATCTAGGGCGAATCAATGGTAGCCATTAGAAAAAAAGAAAAAGTTTATGTGAAATCCTCTATGCAAATCATAATATATCGGAATCAGACAGATATGACGCTGGTAGAAAGGAAGTATCAACTTCTTGCAGTAAAATTGCTATTAAAATGATTGTTGCATTAACCAAGTCCCATTTTAAGCATAGCCATTTTAAGATGTTAGGAATTTCGCTGACATGAGACTGGCCTTGACACTGAATGTGCCAGTGCAAACAATGTCATGCTATTAGATGGCCTACTTTTTAATGACTCGAAGAGCAACTGAAAGCAAAAATGTCATACACATTTCATACTTACATTTAAATCCCAACATATAATGAGAACTCATTACTTTCTATTTACATTAATAAGCTGAGCTCTTGCAATAAAATCCTCATAGATCAAATCAGTTGCTCTAATATAATAATGTGCTATTAGAATGTTACAGTAGCCACATTTTATATGCAAATTGTCATTGATTTAATCACTAAACAAGGAATTGTTTGAAGGTCTAGTTCAGTGTTTTTCAACCGGGTTTCCAAGGAACCCTTGGTTTCCCCGAGCATCCATAAAGGGTTCCCTGCAATTTCCAGGTTATTTGAAAATTGTACCAAATACAGAAGAATTTACAATGCATCTGATCTCAGCCGCGCTATTAGAGAGGGTTGGGGTTCCTTACAATGCATCGGATCTCAGACACGCTATTAGAGAGGGTTGGGGTTCCTTGCCTCACGTAGGGGTCACCTGACGTGCATACTCACTAGCTGGAGCGAGGTTACGGAGGAGTACCGGCGGAGATCCCATCATCACATGCGGATACAGTCCGGACAGAATTTTCAGTATCCACATGTGGTAAGCCTGCCTGTCTCTTTTGGTTTCTCCTGCTTCCCTCAGTGTGATTTCAAGCTAGGTCTCGGGTCTGCATTGTATTCACTGCAGATAGGGAGTAGCCTTGTTGTAACGGTGACCATTCGGGTCTAGTGCTATTGCACTCATTCTATGTTTTTACGTGTGTTATCACTGAGAAGGAATGGGTCTCTAGCGTTTGGAGAGAGAGTTTCCTATTCCCTGTGGTTTATTTTGTTTTAATGTTATGGGGTCAATTGACTTGCTTAATAAATTTGTTTGACACTTTATATATTATGTGGTTTTATTATCAGCATACTCCATTTAGTGAGCACATGCACTAATCCCTGGTGCGCTTTGTGTGATTTCTGTTTTTTCGTTTGTCTGAGACTCCCCGCAAGGGTAGTCTTATATATGGGAGCAATAGAACAGGGAAAAATCCAGGCGCTCCCTCTGAAGTATATATTTAACAGGGGGAATATAATAAGTCATTTACAACCTTGAAATTGTATACAGTACAAGGATCCCCTCAGTGTCGTCGTCTCTCCTATGGCTCTGACCCCAATAGGATCTATCCAGGATCCTTGTTGGTACAGGGATACAGAAAGAAAGGGGGAGCACAGGTAGAGGAATAGTATTGTGATGTATATGTAGCCCTGCTTCCTACTGAATGCAGGCCACTATCATATGCTGTATTACCTGTAGGCTCACAGGGTCCGAGCCTCTGCCACGGAGAGCCTGGAGTACACACACTACTTATAACTTGGTGCAGCGCCTCCACCTGCGACAGCTTCCGCCAGAGGGGAAGGGGTCTTCGCAGGACCTTAAACACACACCAGTGTATCGTAACCAATCAACTTTACTTGCAATATTCGCACACATATATCCACAGGTGTCCCTCCCTAGAGGAGACACTCTAATCAGCGTCACGGTGAACGCCGACCCTCCCGTCTCCCTCCACCGGGTGATCCCACCCCGTGTCCTGTTCCCCTGGGAATAGTCCTCCCACCCTCAAGTGAGTAAGATATCTATATATGTATATGAGTGTGACTGCGCAGCCACTGTGTCCCGAATGAACGATGGTACCATTGGTGCACTTGGAGAATTACCTGCCGGGTTCTCCAGTACCCGGTGCTGCTACAATCTTCGCAAAGGGTCAGCGAGCTACAGATGTCGTCAGCCGTGGATGTCCAGGGCAATCCCACCCGGACACGCTGCGGTTTGCTAGCGGGGTCTGAGCCCAGACCTCCCGCCACTTAGAATTGTCCTGGTGATAGTAGTGCGGTAAATAAAGGGAACTGGAACCTCACTATGGCAAGTCCCTAGCTCCGCTTGTCTCTACTGGGACTCATGGCCTAACTGGGCCTGGGGCATGCGGCCTACGTAGGGGGCGGTTGGCCTCCCCACACCGAAGCTCCATCTCCTCTCCAGCCAGCTCTGAGCAACGTGCGCGCAACCATCTCCTTTTCCTCCTTAACCTTGCAGCCCATTGACTCAGCCCTATCACGGGGACCCGCTAGGGTTGATGGGACCCGTGTCTCGCTACCTCCCTCCAATCGGAACTGTCCTCCTTCGGTGGCTTTGCTTACTCCTGCCTGCGCATGCGCAACCTCTGGCTAGGTTAGGTCTGCACTGATGCCAACCATAACATGGCGTCTTGCACGACGCGGAGCCTCCGTATCGGAGCGCTCCCTACTGCAACGTACCCGCCCCCAACAACAACAAGGGCGAGAAGGGGGGGTCCCGGCTACATCCTCCCCCCTGTGGATTCCAACGTCCCCGCTTGGACAACACTTTAACTGACAAAACGTTATATAATGAAAAATGCCTAATATACATTCCTCCTAAATCAGCTTGTACATTTCGCTAAACATCACAATCACTGATGGCACTCGATTGCGAGCCCACTGCTGAGCCTCATAGTGGGGTGCCCCAACTGATCGTAGGCCATCCTCATTGGAGGTTGCCCATTTCTCTGACTCCGCCTTAACGGCTGTTTGGTCACTCCCGTGTGAGAGTGACTGTCTGCGTCTGGTACTTGAGTTCTTCCCTTGAGGGGATTGAGTTATCTACTTGGTCATAGATCGGTACGAAGCATGGGCTCAGCGGGTCTAATACTGAATCTTGCGGAGCCACCTCCTCGGGTGAGCGCTCCCTGAGCACTTTACGCGAAGCTCCGCCGGGAGGTGCTCTCTGTTGAGGGCCCCTTTGAGAGGTTCCCTCTTGTGGATCTTCCGGAACATCGGAGTTCCCTGACTCTTCTTCTGATGACATTTCCCCATCCAAGAGGGATGCCGGCCACTCCAAATCCCCCTCCTCCACTCGGGGAATAGGAAGCAAGTGATTACGATGCCAGGTTTTCACACGGCTCTCCGAGTCTTTGATGCGGTAGACCGGAAGACCGGGCATTTGAGAGGCTACCTCGTACACTCCCTCCCGCCATCTATCGGCCAATTTATGTTTCCCTGGTACCCCCAGGTTACGGAGAAGTACTGCATTTCCAGGTTTAATGTCTCTGTGTTTCACCTTATGATCATACCGCCTTTTATTTCCGGCATTCAGTTTTTCAGTGGATCTTTTGGCTTGTACGTAGGCCCGTTGCAGGTTCTCTTGTAATCGCTGCACATAACGGAAATGTGTACTATTATGTACTCCATCAGTGGAGACTCTCAACTGTATGTCCACAGGCAGTCTAGCTTCCCGGCCAAACATGAGAAAGTACGGCGAGAACCCAGTAGAATCGTGTTGTGTACAATTGTAAGCGTGGACTAGGGTTTCCACATGCCGACTCCATTCAGTCTTTTTTTCTCCTATTAGCGTGCCTAACATGTCTAGTAGGGTATGGTTGAACCGTCCCAGAAGTGCATCCCCTTCGGGGTGGTAGGGCATAGTACGGGACTTTTTGATATGTAAGAGGTTCAGCAGTTCTTTGATTAATTTGCTTTCGAAGTCTCGTCCTTGATCGGAGTGGAGGCATTGAGGAAGCCCATAATGCATAAAATACTTCTCCCAGAGCACCTTGGCCACCGTGATGGCTTTTTGATCTTTGGTCAGGAAGGCCTGGGCGTAACGGGTGTAATGATCCGTAATGACCAGCACATTTCCTATGCCATGGCTATCAGGTTTGATGCATAGAAAGTCCATACAAACTAAGTCCACAGGCACCGTACTCTTTAGGTGGCCCATTGGGGCATCCCTAGTGGGCAAGGTCTTGCGCTGAATGCACCGCACACACCGTCGACAGTGATGCTCTACTGCTTCTGTCATTTTTGGCCAGAAAAACCTATCTCTCACTAGTCCAAAAGTCTTGTCTACCCCCAAATGACCATGTTCGTCGTGTAGAGCTTTCAGCACTAAGTACTGCAGTCGTTTTGGTAGCACTAATTGTCGTCTATTCGGGTGGTTATGATATTCTACAACTCGGTATAGCAAATTGTCTTGCATTTCAAATTTGTCCGCTTCCCGCATCAGTATACCTCCTACATCCCCCCGAGCCTGTCGAAGGAGGGCCGGGCGATTGTGTCTGATAGCATAACGAATTGCCCCGGCGACCGGGTCTTGTTCCTGGTATCGTACCATATCTGTCCAGACTATGATCTTGTCTGGTGTAACATGCATGCCACTGGGGTCGCGATAGGCTTAGGGTATGGCGGTTGAGGTACACCCTAGGGTGTCGGCCACTCGTAATTCCGAGAACGCCACTTGGTCATTAACTATGGCAGCGGTGCAACATAGGGCCCTTATGCCAGGTCCCGGGATTTCTTCCCACTGATCTTCATCGGGGGTAGTGGCCAACCCTGGTCGCCTAGACAGGGCGTCCGCTCCAATGTTCAAGGGGCCCGGCTTGTATTTCAAGGTAAAATTGTAATTGAATAGAGCAGCCAGCCAGCGATGGCCGGCCGCATCGAGTTTGGCGCAGGTCATGATGTAGGTGAGGGGATTATTGTCGGTCCGCACCTCGAACGACACACCGTACAGGTAGTCCCGAAGTTTGTCCACAATGGCCCACTTAAGAGCCAAGAACTCGAGTTTGTGCACTGGGTAATTCTGCTCGCTGGCAGTAAGACTGCGGCTGATATACGCGACGGGTCGCAATCCCTCGGGATATTTTTGATGCAACACTGCTCCTAGGCCGCTAAGGCTAGCATCCACATGTAGTATATATGGTTGTTCGGGGTTGGCGTAGGCCAGCACGGGAGCCGCAGTCAGACTCTGTTTCAGGTCTCTAAAAGCTTGTTCACACTTGGGTGTCCATTTGTCCCCGAAGGGCTGTCGGGCAGGGTTGGCCTTCCGGCCCCATGTCCGCCGGATATATTTTGAGTAGGCCGTTTAGGGCTTTGGCCCGGCAGGAGTACCCCTCCACAAATCTGCGATAGTAGCTGCAGAGCCCCAGGAACGACCGCAACTCTCCCACAGTGTCAGGGCGGGGCTAGTTGACAACAGCTTCTATTTTGGCGGGGTCCGTGGCAATTCCCTCACCGGACACGATGTGTCCAACGTAAATCACTGATGTCCGGCAGAACCGGCATTTATCCAAGGAGAGTTTGAGCCCTTCCTGGGCTAATCTATCAAGTACCTTCAGGAGTCAAGCCTCATGATCTTCCAGGGTTTTCCCGAAAACTATGATGTCATCTAAATACACGAGGCATTCTCGGGGGTTCAAGTCCCCTAAAGTCTTTTCCATTAGCCGCTGGAAGGTGGCAGGCGCCCCACATATATGTGAATAAGTGAATATAAGGCGCTAACAACTTAAATATAATAGTGATTACGTGCAAGTTAATAGTGCAATATTTATATAACAATATGTGCTCAAATAATATATCCCTGCTCAAACCCTCTGGTAGAACCTGTTCCTGGGTTCCAAGTAGAAAGATGTATTTCAAACAGTCCAGGAGGAGCAATTTATAGGGAAACAAAAAAACAGTGCAGATTTAAGTGCAGACGTTGAGACTATGATGAATTAAAATATCAATATCTTGGCTCTGTCGGTCTTTCTACTCACAAGATTTAAGTGGTAAGTAAGCAGTTGGCAGATAGGGCTGCCACCCCAGGTTGTGGCTGTGTGCTGTGGGATTCCCTCCAGGCTTATTTCCTCAGAGTGACCACGATATACATACAGTAAGGGAAGAAACAAAGCTACATAGCGCGATCTGTCTTCTAATAAACTTTATAAAAAATGTATAAGCATATCAAATTTGCACTTACAATGTGCCAAAATTAAAAACGCATTTATCACAATCACAGTGATTCTAGGGGGTACTCCGCCGATCTCACCGCCTCCTCTCTGGCTCTGGATGTCAGTCGTCTGCAGCCTGGGACTCTCAGCTCAGCTTCTCCTCCGGTGCGTGTGACGTCACTGCTCAGTGGAAGGTACAGCTACGGATCCCTCACTAGACCAAAAAGCCACTCTACGCGTTTCGCCCAGCTTAACAAGCTGTCAATGGCTTCGTCAGGAGTGTGTGAGTGTTAGGGTTAATTGTTGTGCTTATATACCCTCTCTGGTCTTGTTAAACAATCAATGCTGACAATTATATCAGCGCTATGGTGACTAATCTATACACAACTGTTCTATATAGGATTAACATTTTTTACACATATAAAACCATTTGACATGCTTTAGTTCTTGATGAAACATCATTCTCATAGATATACTAAATATGACTATATTTATATTTATGGTATTATCCATCTACAGGAGACTTACACCTATTTACCAATTAGATTATGTTCAGTGTGTAGAATATAAACTGCAATTTACTAATCTATTTCATTTTATAATTACTGCTGCGGCCGAGTTTATTCGAGCATTTGCCCGTTCTCGGCCGCAGCAGTAAACTGGCGCGCGCCGGAGGGTGCCGGGCGCGCGCCGAAGCAGCGGAAGAGCGCCCTCCGATCGGGGCGCTCTCCCTCCCGCTGCCGGGTCCGCCGGGTCCCCCGGAACCCCCTGCCGCCGTCCCCCACATCGCGGGACACCAGGGCTCCCTCGGGGAGCCCTGGACGCGCGTGCAGGGGGCGCTGGCACCCGATGACGCGTGACCGCGCATCGGTGACGCGCGGCACGCCGAGGGAGTGGGGCTAGCAAGCCGGGGCATCCCCCGGCTTGCGGAACTAGCCCTGCTCGGATTAAGTGTGTCGGTAGTGTAGCAACTTCATAGTGAAAGTAGGTTAGTTCATAACTTCATGTTTGACAATTCCTATTAGGACTTGTATTAATCTCTATTCTTAAAGTGATACTTCAAATAATGTACATAGTGTAAACTACATTTTTAGGGGGGAATTGGTTCATTCTATTAGGAAACTGCTAAAGTTGGTCAGCAGTTGCAGAAGGGGTTTTTAATTTGTATCATTAAGTAGTCCATAGTGCAGCTGAATTTATGCAGCAAGGATTACTGAGACCCAATATTTATTTATTTAAACTGTTTTTGCATCTAGCAAGACAAAAGAAAAAATTGCTTCTATATTTTTAATGTTATATAGCAATGCAGATTACTCAGGGAAATTTTGGTGGAATTCAGATGTTATAATTAACTTTTTCTAATGTTACCTGGCACTAAGGAAATCCTCAGGGGGAATATAACTAAATGGCAATTATGAATATCCATTATAATTTAATGAATATTATCTTATGTGAATAACTACAAATTTGGGTGGAGAATGACATTTCATTTACACTTTTTTATATATAAACAACCAAAGAACACGACTTACAATTGGACATGTTTTGTCAAATATAAAGATCTCTGGGAATAGATCCCTATAATGATCGCATCACAGATATATGATGACTCCAATACATTTGTACATAATGTCATATCATGAAATATTATACAATATCTAACTTTCAATGCCAATAAACATTGTGTGATGACAATATCTGCAAACACACACAGATAGGATGAATTGAGCCTAGAGGAGAAAAAACAGAAAGGCAAAAAAAGGGGGGGGGGGAGGGGAAAGCATGTTAAGTTGTACATTCAAACTAGGAAGGGTGTCAGATCTATTTCAGCGTTTAAGCCCCTTGGTGTCATGGTTTTTAGGCGGTGAATCCAGGATCTGGAACTATTGAGAAGGGAAGCGTTCTGGATTCACCGCCTAAAAACCATGACACCAAGGGGCTTAAACGCTGAAATAGATCTGACACCCTTCCTAGTTTGAATGTACAACTTAACATGCTTTCCCCTCCCCCCCCCCCTTTTTTTGCCTTTCTGTTTTTTCTCCTCTAGGCTCAATTCATCCTATCTGTGTGTGTTTGCAGATATTGTCATCACACAATGTTTATTGGCATTGAAAGTTAGATATTGTATAATATTTCATGATATGACATTATGTACAAATGTATTGGAGTCATCATATATCTGTGATGCGATCATTATAGGGATCTATTCCCAGAGATCTTTATATTTGACAAAACATGTCCAATTGTAAGTCGTGTTCTTTGGTTGTTTATATATAAAAAAGTGTAAATGAAATGTCATTCTCCACCCAAATTTGTAGTTATTCACATAAGATAATATTCATTAAATTATAATGGATATTCATAATTGCCATTTAGTTATATTCCCCCTGAGGATTTCCTTAGTGCCAGGTAACATTAGAAAAAGTTAATTATAACATCTGAATTCCACCAAAATTTCCCTGAGTCATCTGCATTGCTATATAACATTAAAAATATAGAAGCAATTTTTTCCTTTGTCTTGCTAGATGCAAAAACAGTTTAAATAAATAAATATTGGGTCTCAGTAATCCTTGCTGCATAAATTCAGCTGCACTATGGACTACTTAATGATACAAATTAAAAACCCCTTCTGCAACTGCTGACCAACTTTAGAAGTTTCCTAATAGAATGAACCAATTCCCCCCTAAAAATGTAGTTTACACTATGTACATTATTTGAAGTATCACTTTAAGAATAGAGATTAATACAAGTCCTAATAGGAATTGTCAAACATGAAGTTATGAACTAACCTACTTTCACTATGAAGTTGCTAATTATAAAATGAAATAGATTAGTAAATTGCAGTTTATATTCTACACACTGAACATAATCTAATTGGTAAATAGGTGTAAGTCTCCTGTAGATGGATAATACCATAAATATAAATATAGTGATATTTAGTATATCTATGAGAATGATGTTTCATCAAGAACTAAAGCATGTCAAATGGTTTTATATGTGTAAAAAATGTTAATCCTATATAGAACAGTTGTGTATAGATTAGTCACCATAGCGCTGATATAATTGTCAGCATTGATTGTTTAACAAGACCAGAGAGGGTATATAAGCACAACAATTAACCCTAACACTCACACACTCCTGACGAAGCCATTGACAGCTTGTTAAGCTGGGCGAAACGCGTAGAGTGGCTTTTTGGTCTAGTGAGGGATCCGTAGCTGTACCTTCCACTGAGCAGTGACGTCACACGCCCCGGAGGAGAAGCTGAGCTGAGAGTCCCAGGCTGCAGACGACTGACATCCAGAGCCAGAGAGGAGGCGGTGAGATCGGCGGAGTACCCCCTAGAATCACTGTGATTGTGATAAATGCGTTTTTAATTTTGGCACATTGTAAGTGCAAATTTGATATGCTTATACATTTTTTATAAAGTTTATTAGAAGACAGATCGCGCTATGTAGCTTTGTTTCTTCCCTTATGTATATCGTGGTCACTCTGAGGAAATAAGCCTGGAGGGAATCCCACAGCACACAGCCACAACCTGGGGTGGCAGCCCTATCTGCCAACTGCTTACTTACCACTTAAATCTTGTGAGTAGAAAGACCGACAGAGCCAAGATATTGATATTTTAATTCATCATAGTCTCAACGTCTGCACTTAAATCTGCACTGTTTTTTTGTTTCCCTATAAATTGCTCCTCCTGGACTGTTTGAAAGGCGCCCCACATATGCCTTGGGACATACAGGTGAATTGATAGAACCCTTGTGGGCAGACGAACGCCGTCTTCTCTTGATCCTCTGGGCTCATGGGGACTTGGTAATAACCCGACCGAAGGTCCAGTACACTGAACCATTTACTTCCGTGTAGTGTATCCAGGATTTCTTCTATGCGGGGAAGATTATACTGGTCCGGTACTGTTCGATTGTTCAGCGTCCGGTAATCGACACATAATCTCACTGTCCCATTCTTCTTTCGCACGACTACTATAGGTTAGGCGTAAGGGCTTCGTAACTCCGTGACAATCCCGGCTTCTTCCATTTCATTGATAGCAGCCCGGACATCCTCTACGTGCCTAGGGGCGAGCCGACTGGAATGCTCCCGAAAGGGTTTTGCATCAGTCATCCGAATGGTGTGTTGGGCATTGCGACTACACCCCACATCCATCTCGCTGGTAGAGAACACTGATCGTCTTTTTTCTAGCTGTACTCGTAATCGTTCTTTCCAGGCTTCCGACAGTTCGGATGAGCCAAAGTCAAAGTCTAATGGCGTTCTGGGATCGTCCACTCTTGTCGTCTGAACCTGCACAGCTTTGTCCACCGAGCTGACGGGATAAATTCTCCCTATCCGTTGGCCCACATCGATGGCCATGGGGAAGGGCGACAGATTCTGTACCATTACGAAAATTCAACGGGGAATGGCGACGGGCCAATTCCGAAATTCCGGTACCAGGCGATATCCTCGGCGGACATCTTCTTCCCGGGTGCTTTCCAAAGAAAACTGCTGCTCCTCGTCTAATCGTTCAGCATAGGCACACCAGGCGGGGATCCTCTGCGTCTCTCCGGGCAAGAGTTTGGTCAACCCTCCCCGTCCACAGAACAGCAGTCCGTAGTCCTCCGAGGGGGATTGAGGAGACGCTGGGTCTGCCCGTACCAGCTGCAACTGTAGGCTGCACATGGGTAGTTCGTTAGCTTCGTGTAAGTAGGCCCGGATGACGGGTTGCACAATGTCAGCATTCGTACCGAGGATGATCGGGTACTTAGGTGTATCTTTGGGTTCGGGACACACCAAGGCATCCACTTTGGGTGAGATTTCCCCGTGTTGAGCTGTTGTATCTCCAGGTCCACGGTCACCAGGCCGTCGATGGGGTAGTCGTCATTACTTAGGCCTCATACTTTGATATGTTCGGCGGGTCTCAGGGGCCGCTTCTGGAGATGGCGATCATAAAATCCCTGATATATGATGGTGACTTGAGACCCCGTGTCTAGTAAGGCGAAGGAGTAGATACCATCCACTAACACCCGGATCAATGCTACCGGTCCCACGCGGTTACCCTCTTCCGCAGAGTCTTCTCCACCTTGGGGGGGGTGCCCGGAGTTTCTGTACCGGCCGCATATGCCCCGCAAACCATGGCCTGTGGCGTGAACTTCTTGGGTGACAGGCTCCGGTGACGAGATTCGCCCATCCGACAGTCGTAAGAGATGTGTCCTTTCTTTCCGGATTTGTAGCAGGACATATCCCGAGGGATGGTACGGCGGTCGTACGGAGGCGATGTCCATCCAGCGTATCTCGGCCTGTCGGGGCTGGGTTTGTCCGGTGGTTCCTCCTTCTTCTCAGCACTCCCTTTAGGTTTAGTGCTGCTGCTTGCCTTAGTCTTCTGAGGGGAGTGCAGCATCAGATGCGTCTCGTGCTCTTTGACTTGCTGCAGGAGTTGGATAAACGAGGGGGGGGTCCCCTAGTGAGATGATCGCGAATCATGCTGGCTATAGGGTGA